>NW_012146412.1:647399-670804 GCF_000956105.1 Propithecus coquereli | reverse complement strand
GTGGGTCAAGTTGTGTAGTTTGTGTTATACTAATTCTCTGATATTTTTAAAGACATTTTATGGCCTAGTTTTTGTCATTGTTTTATAAATGTTTCGTATTTGCTTGATAAGAATGTATATCCATTAACTCATATCCTCAATATATCCATTTACTCATGCTTACTAAATCTGTTGCTCATGTCTCCTATGTTTGAGAGAGGAATGGTGAAATCTCTTTATTATGTTGAACATGTCAGTTTCTCCTTATAGTTATACCTATGTTTGCTTTATACATTCTGAGGATATTTTTTGAAGTACATACAAGCTTAAGATTTTTAGGTTACTCTAATTAATTGAACCTTTTAAGCTTTTCCAGTGATTTTCTTTTGCCTTTAATAGTAAGTTTTGTTGTAAAGTCTGATTTGTCTAATATTAATAGAATTGTATTGGTTTCCTTTTAGTTAGTACTTGAATGTTATTTCTTTTTTCATACTTTTACTTTCAATATTCTTATGTTTAGGTGTATCTCTTATAACCACTATGGCTGGGTTGTAAGAAATCTACTTTGTCCCCTTTGGCTTTTAACTGATAAACTTAGTTCTTTTATAGTTATTTTGGTTATTCGTGTAATTGATCTTGTTTCTTAGTGTCTCATTCTGTGCTTTCTATTTATCTCACCTTTTCTGTGATTGTTCTATTACAGAGAATTCTATAGTTGGGTTTTTTTCCTGTCATGCCTTATTTTGGATTTTTTAAATTGAATCCAAGTTTTCTTATTCAATTTTTTTCATCTCTGCTAATTTGGAAAGTGCATATACTATTTTTGTTCTTTTAGTGGTTACCTTACAAGTTTTAACATGCAAACTTTAAAGCTAAAGTTAAACCATTTTCTTAGCTTTCCTCCTTATAAATACAAGGACTTTAAAATGTTTTATCTCTGGTACCTCCCTCCCAACTTACATGCTACCATTGTCCAGAATATACAGACAGTGTTTGTTTTCACTTACTCATGTAGTTACTGCTTTCTGCTTCATTTTTTCTTGTATCATAGACCTTTCATCTGGGAATTTCCTTCTGCCTGAGATTCATCTTTGAGAATTTTCTTTTACAAAGCCTGCGTGGTGTCAAACTCTTTTTTATAGATCTGCAAATCCTTTTACGGCTCTCATTCTTGTAAGATACTTTTGCTGGATATATATATTCTAGAAAGACAGTTATTGTCTGTTGTTGAAGGTAACACTTGACTCTCTTCTGACTTTCATTGTTATTGTTAAGCCAGCTGTCATTTTAATTGTTGGTTTCTTTGTAGATAACTAGTTTTAAAACAATTTTAAAAATATTTGTAGTTGCTTTTAATATCTTTGTCTTTGGTGAATGACAATTTCAGTACTATGTTTCTAGTTGTGGATTTTTTTTTTTTTTTTATCTTGTTTGGGATTTGTTGGGCTTATGAAATCAGGGGTTTGGTGTTTTTCATCAGTTCTGGAAAATTCTTGGCATTTGCTTCTGTCCCATGCATTCTCTTCTCTTTCTGGGACTTCGATTAGATGTATACTAGACCTTTTTGCTCAGTCCTCTGTGTCTATGTCTCTTAACCTCTCTCTCATATTTTCTATCTCTTTGCTCTCTGTGATTTGAAGCCAGACAAGATTGAGGTAGGTAAATATGAACACCAGATTTGCCCTAGTGGCAAATGCTAATATTATCCCTGTGATCCAGGGATCCTGGGATCCAAAAAACCTTGAATCTAACCCAAGAGTTGCAACTGAGATGTTTGCATGAAGACAAGACCTTTGAGGGACTGAGGCATATCATCTTATCTCCTGGCAGATGCAAATCTAGATGCTATATAAATAAATGAAAGCACCCCTAGTTTAAGGCCTAAGGATCCCCATATATTAAGTTCAACCAAATATGAGCTCATAAACAAAAACGTAAGTAACCCACCATGGGTGAAAACACAAACAACAAGCTTCATATTTGGACATCCAGATACTTCAAATACTATGAATTTTTTTCTTTATTTGAACTTAAAATGTATTTAAAGGTATGTTTGCTTTAATTCACTTGGAATCTAGTTTTATTGTGACAGCAGAGCCCATTGGGACATCTAGTCTGTCATACTGGCATAAGCGGAAACCTTTATAGTGAAAATTTTAAGAGACAGTATCTCACCTGTTGCCCAGCCTGGAGTGCAGTGGCCATAGCTCTCTGTAACCTTGAATTCCTGTGCTCAAGCAGTCCTCCCAAGCAGCCGAGACTACAGCTGCATGCTACCACACCTGGCAAATTTTTTTTTTTTTTTTTTTTTTTTGAGACAGAGTCTCACTGTGTTGCCCGGACTAGAGTGCCGTGGCATCATCCTAGCTCACAGCAACCTCAAACTCTTGGGCTCAAGCGATCCTCCTGCCTCAGCCTCCCGGGTAGCTGGGACTACAGGCATGCGCCACCATGCCGGCTAATTTTTTCTATATATTTTTAGTTGTCCAATTAATTTCTTTCTATTTTTAGTAGAGACAGGGTCTCGCTCTTGCTCAGGCTGGTTTTGAACTCCTGAGCTCAAACAATCCGCCTGCCTCGGCCTCCCAGAGAGCACACCTGGCAAATTTTAAAAAATTTTTTTTAGAGATGGGGTCTTGCTGTGTTGCCCAGGCTGGTCTGAACTCCTGGCCTCAAGCAGTTCTCTGGTCTCAAGCAATTCTCCTGCTTCAGCTTCCCAAAGGGCTACGATTAAAGGCATGAACCATTGATGGTCGTGCTTCTCTTACGAGATTTTTTGCAGAGCTTGGAAACAACTTCTTTTAAAGTTATTGGCATCTATTACTTTTTCCAAATTGATAAAAGTGCTTGGAAAAGATTGTATGGAATGATTAATAAAATGATAATTTAAGAACTCCTTAATAAGATGAAAATTAGAATCAAAATGTATATATTGTATCATAATAAGCTAGCTTTGATAATCTTATGTATTAGAAATATATCATCATTTTTCTGAACATATCTTCCAATTTTTAAAAACTTAATTACCAGTATTTCTTCAACTCTTTTCTCCCCTGGAATTTTCAGGCGTAACATTCATGGTGTAAGCAAAGAAAAAATAACAAGAATGTTGGAACACTATCAACGCTTTGTTTCAGTGCCAATAATCATGAATTCTGCGGTTCCAGAGAAAATTGAACGTATCGAGTTGTGTGCATGTTCTTGTGAGGATAAAAGTACTAGGTAGGTTAAAATGCCTTATGTACAAAATTCAATTTGAGACGTTTTAAAAAAGTATAATTTTGGAGCTTAGAAATCACTGCTGATTAAGTTTAGCAATAAAGTAGACTTTTTGTTATTTATAAGGGTTTAGGTATATAGTCTTACCTGGAGTAGGATGTATATAGTTAGCAGGACAAGTTCATGTGAGCGATGACATGAGAATTTTTTCATTGTCCTCAGAATTTTGTAATTCCATGATTATACTATGAATACTCCTGTCCTTTTTATGTAATGTCCTCTGCTGTTCCAATATTTCCCTTATCTTCTTGCTGTTGTTGTTTTGTATCTACTCAACATCACTTCTTATTTCCTTAGGTTTTGGTAAAAATAGCCTTTTAAACTAATATTATAAAAATTACTTATTAATGGTATACTTAGTAATATAAGTCATAGCCTTCTAAAAGTTTACAATCTGAGATAGTACTGCTTTTATTAAGCATTTAAGACACATACACAATTGAATAAATGAGTTTAGAAGAACCTAAATACATGTATAGGTCTAAATCATCCATATTTTATGATGGTAAGGGATGGAGAGGCTATGTTAAAAAGGAATTGGGAGTGGAGAAGAGAAAATTTATAAATACCTTTTTATTGGGAAGTAGTGTAGTAAAGTGATTAAGAGCATGGCCTCTTGAGCTGTATTTCCCAAGTTCAAATCCCAAACCTTTGTAATCTTTGACAAGTTACAAAATCTCTCTTATACTTCAGCTCTTATTTCTCAAATGGCAGTAATAGCGCTCTGTTCATGAAGATCTCATAAGGATCGTGAATCAGTACGTGCAAAGGACTTAGAATAGCATCTGGCACATACAAAATTCAATTAATGTTAGGTATGGTTTCACTTAGGAAGCCTTCGTGGGAGAGTTGGGACTCTGAGAGCCCCTGGAATAAGGAAAGAAAGGAAGATGAACTGACAAATTGAATAAGGAAAAATCACTGAAATTGAAAGTATAATGATTAGGCAAAAGTGTTCCGAGTCTGAAATTAACGTTGAAGATGGTTTAAAAAATTTCACAAATGACATTTCAAATGAACTCTCCTCCCCTCTTTCTCTAATTTCTCTTAATCATGCAAATCATGTTCTGTTGGCTCTTTGTGGCTTTGTGAGTGGAGCTTCCTCTGCAGCAAATGATAGATTGGTAGTATAGAGGCAGACCTAGTTTTACAAATGCAAAGCTTAGATAGATCAGAAAGAAGCCAGGAACAAATTCAGAGCCTTAACTTTAATATTTAATGCATAATAAACACTTAAACTGAAATCTCATGTATACTATTTAACTGGAAAAAAGTTCGAGTGCTTCATATATGCCAGGCATCATGCTAGGTACTAGGTTTATAAGAAAGGAATGTGTTCATAGTGTATTAGGGAAAGCTCAAGATTAGCTTTTTTAATTTTAATGTAGTTTATTTCTAGAATTTTCAGAATAAGTGTAAGTTCACTGTCAGTCAAATGCTTCTTTAAATTAAATATAGTATTAATGACAACATTAAGAGACTTCCTTATGATACTTTAAAAAAAAATCTTACAGCCCAAGAGAAAATGAAGATATCACCTCTGAAAAAGAAGATAATGTTTTATCTTCATCGTTGAAGCACCTAGAGTTAATTGAAGAGAAAAGTCTTGAAGTCACCAAAGAAACTATGTTACCTGTGAATGTTACTTATCTCCCTAATGCAGATTTAAACAAAGGAAGAGAAGAAATAAGTGGTATGAGTCAAAACATTCAAAGTACTTTCGTTCAGGAAGTTCCACACATGTATTTTTCTGACTCTGAAAGCAAAGTAAGAGTGATGGACAAAAGTGAAGAAGAAGTAGAAATGTCATCTGAAAAAGAATGTGGTAATACTGATGCAGATAGTTCTATAGAGGGAGGATCACCGAGTATTTGCTATGATGAAAATAATCAAGAAGACTGTGATCTTGTAAATACTGTATTCCTTCAAAATGGAAAATCTTCACCTGGCGAAACATTAGAAGAAAGAGCAACAGTAAAGAAAAAAGCCTTTGGGAAACAAAAAAGTAAATCAGCTTTGGAAAAGTTCCCGAGACATGAGCTATCAAATTTTGTTGGTGACTGGCCAGTTGATAAGACTATTGGTCAGAGGACAAAAAGGAACCGGAAAACTGAAAAAGCATCTGTACAAAGTGACAAAAAGTACAATTGCCCTCAGTCGTGCAAAGTATTAGATAATAGTGTATCTGTGAATATAGATTGTATCCAGAAACAAGGATCTCCACATGAAAGTGTAGAGGATGGCAAGAAGTCACAGGGTGATGATATTTCGGAGCCACTCAATAGCTATAAATGTGATCCTTATAAAAATACTGAAAAAAACTCATTCCACATTGTGGGTGATTGGCCTTCATCTGATTCTTTAGTTCAGAGGGAGCACAGATCAAGAATGGCAAAGACTGGTTTAAATGAACCCGACCTAGAACTTGGAACAAATGACAATATGAGTGAAATATCCTTACACACAGTACATGAGGCCTGTTGGAGCACAAGCCTTGAAAAACTAAGAACATTGGGTAGCTCCAGTCCAGAAAATTCTGAAATGCTACCCAGTGAAATGACCTGTGAGAGTCAGAGTTGTCTAAGTAAAAAGATTCATGGGCAACACACATTGCCTCTTACCAATAGTGCACCAACTATTCCTGGAGTAGTAGGACCACAAACTTCAGGTGAATTTCCAGAGGGAATGCCTAAAGGAGTCCCTGGAATAGAAGTAGGCATGTGTACTCAGACTGAACCACAGGATTTTGCTCTCTTATGGAAAATAGAAAAGAATAAAATTAGTGTTTCAGATTCTATCAGAGTATTAACAGGAAGATTAGATGGATTTAAGCCGAAAGTTTTCAATATTAACACAAATTCAGATGTTCAAGAAACAATTCCATATAGGGTAATGTACGATAAGAGCACATATGTTGAAGAAAGTGAGCTTACCAGTGCTGATGAATCCGAAAATCTTAACATTCTTTGTAAACTATTTGGATCTGTTTCATTGGAAGCCCTAAAAGACCTATATGAGAGGTGTAATAAAGATATTATTTGGGCTACAAGCCTTTTGTTGGATTCTGAAACTAAATTATGTGAAGATACTGAATTTGAGAATTTCCAAAAATCATATGATGAATCACAAATTGGGCCATTTTCTCTGGGATTGAATTTGAAAGAAATTATTAGCCAAAGAGGAACTTTAGAGGATTCTAATTCTTCTGTGTCAAACTTTAGCCATGGAATTGGTATCAGTAACACTAATACACAGTCTACCTGTGATACAGAAAATGAGCACTCAGAGCAGGCAGAAATAAGAGCTAAAACTCCTGAAAAACCTGATTTAATAACAAGTATATTTCCTAGTGCTGCTGTAGATCTAAAGAATAATAGTGAAACACTTCCTAACAGTCAGACAGAACTTTTACATAGCATTAAGCAGACTTTTCCAGGTATTTCAAAAGCTACTACCCCTAAAGATGTGAATGAAATGGAGAAAAATCTAATAGTCACAGAGACTGGAGATGATACACATTCTTCTTTAAATTTGTCCATTTTAAACTCTGTGTCAGGCACTTCAAATCTTGAATTAAATGAAGAAATTTATTTTACGGACTCTATTGAAATAAAGAAAAATGAAAATCTTCCAAAGGATTGTGTGAAATTTCTAAACACAGAAGAATTTATGAATGAAGATGAGCAGGAAATGGAGAAAATTCTAATGACAGGGAGTAGTTTGTCAGCTGGAGTTAGTGAAGAAGATAAAACTGAGATACTGAATCCCACTTCAGTGATGACCACGTCTCTAACCATAGACTGTCTGGAATTGGCATTACCCCCTGAACTGGCTTTTCAACTCAATGAATTATTTGGCCCTGTTGGTATTGATTCAGGTAAGGAAAAAGTAAATTAGTTACATGGGTGCCTTTGTGTGAATAGACTATAGAGGGTTCTATTTTGATTATAAAATTATTTCATATTAATGTGTGTATAATATATACATACACATTATATATACGTATAACATATGTATTAACTGAAATGTAAAAGTAATTTGTGTTGCCTAACTTCACGTAGTGTCTTATTTTTGACACAACATGTTTTAAAGGATTTTTAAAAATGTAATTTGAAGAAATAAGGAATATTTATATGGAGTTTGTGTTCATCCTATGCATGTGAAAGTTTTCTCCGGTATTTACCACACATGTATTTGTACAGACGAAGCTTCTTGAATCCTCTGGTGCTACTCCAGATACATTTAGGCAAGATTAATTTTTTAGAATACATTTATTGAAAAGTCTTGGCTAATGGAAATAAATATATTTAGACTAACAGAAATGGATAACTTAAAATAGATTTATTTGTTTTTTAAAATAGATTTATTATGAAGCTTTGTATAATTGTTTTATTCAAGAAGTGTGAAAACGATAACATAGCATATAACATAAAGATATTACAAGAGATTTAGTAAATAGAAACATAAGTTAGTAATTAATAATACAAGTTAGTTTTATGATGTATAAGGTGGTTGAATGTTTTTTGCAAACACATAATGAGCAATGATTATATTTTCTTTTCTCCCCCCACCGCCCCCCCCAAGGATCCCTAACAGTTGAGGATTGTGTGGTTCATATAGATCTGAATCTGGCTAAAGTGATTCACGAGAAATGGAGAGAATCTGTGATGGTTCGTAGGCCTCTTTTTGTAAAGAGCTCCTGTTACATCCATTTTGTCATCTTTGCTTTTCTGTAAAATCTACCATGTTATGTGAAAGAGTTCTGTTGAGTTTTGACTTTGACTTTTTATTTGAACTTTGACTTTGGTTTCTTTTTTCCCCTCTTTCCAGTATTTTGAATATTTCCAGACTGGCCAAATTATATAATTAGTGATGGAGCTCAATGTGATTGTTGATTTGTTTTTTTAAAGGAAAAAAAAATCATATAAACAGCATTTTACTCCTGAAATTAAAGACTGCAATGCCGGCCGGGCGCGGTGGCTCATGCCTGTAATCCTAGCTCTCTGGGAGGCCGAGGCAGGCGGATTGTTTGAGCTCAGGAGTTCGAAACCAGCCTGAGCAAGAGCGAGACCCCGTCTCTACTAAAAATAGAAAGAAATTAATTGGACAACTAAAAATATATAGAAAAAATTAGCCGGGCATGGTGGCGCATGCCTGTAGTCCCAGCTACTCGGGAGACTGAGGCAGGAGGGTCGCTTGAGCCCAGGAGTTTGAGGTTGCTGTGAGCTAGGCTGACGCCACGGCACTCTAGCCCGGGCAACACAGTAAGACTCTGTCTCAAAAAAAAAAAAAAAAGACTGCAATGCCGATTAATTAAATTAAAAATAGGCTTTTAGAAAGTGCAACATAAGAGCTTTATAAGTGGAAAAAATATATAGATGTCGTCATACCTTATAATTTCATTTATCTAGTTTTATTGTTTTACTTATATTTAGTAAGAATTATTTACAGTTGTATAAGGAGAAGTGATTTCTAGAGAAAAAATAACGTAACCTTGTAACTTTATTTACTAATGAACCCCTTCTTTGCCAATCCTCTGCCCTGCATTTATGTTTAGGAGCGACAAAGACAAGAAGAGGTATCCTCCGGCAAATTTATGCAAGGTAAAGCACATATTTTTACTTCTAACATTCTTGTCTCAGTGGTGAAACTTGGCGTGTATGTTTGAATTTTAACTCATTCTAAATATACTTCCATAAAATGTTACCCACAAATTTTCATTTGCAAATAAAAGTTCTTTAAAAATATTTAACATTTAATGTTGATATAAAATAAAACTGAGAGGAGAAAAAAAGCCCCTATAATAGATATTTAACTTTCATGAGTGCTCTGGAACACCTAAGATGTGCTCTAGTACATGTAGTCAAAGTGTTTCCTGTTAAGGTTTTGCTCTGCATGAAAGAAAACTGTTTTGGTTTGCAAGCAACAGATGTTCATGTGTGTGATAGAGAGCATTGTTGAAATGATTACTTGGTTATTCAAAATTCTATTGATGTCAGTGTTATTAGAGCACAAAAGTCAGCTGCTTTTTTGATGCATTCTGCCAACTTGAAAATATTTAATTACAAATGGCTTCTCTTAGTATTGTCTTCAGTGTTTATTGCAGGTTGGTAGAACTGTTATTAGGGCTTCTCCTTTTGTGCATGAGTTTCTCTAGATGCCTCTTTTGTCCACTCCACACTGGAACCAAGGCAGAGAGCGCCAGGTTGAAGATTCTTAGGATCTGCTTTGGTTCAGACTTGTGCTCATGTTGTACTTCAAGAGCTGAAGCTATTCGAGGAATAGAGGGTATCATGGTGTACAGATACCATTGTCAGCTGTTTCTTTGCTCCCCAGGAAAGCATAGGAATATATCAGAATGTGTTGATATCCCTTAGAGATGCTGAAATGTAGCACATTAAATTCTGTTATTATGAACTTCTTAAATGTTCAGTTATTTTGAATATCACTTCAATAGTCTTTATTGTGTACCTCCACTGAGTTATATGTTTGTCAAAATATTGATCTTCTCAGTTCTTAGAATGGGTGGGCAGAGCTGACCAGATATGTTCTAGTTGTTCACTTCCAGCTGACTATAACTTCCTCAGTTTACCTGTGTCCAATATACATGTCACCATTTTTTGTGTTTTGATGCAGTAAGAAAAAGAGTGGGAAACATTGAGTCAGTTTAAAATTAAACCCAGATCATGGCTCATTTGAGGTATTTGTACATTAACATATATCAATTCTTGCAAATCTATGAAGATATATTTTGAAATTTCAGAGTTATGTTTTATTTACAAACTGAAACATGAAAAACCGTGTTTCCTTGGTTTCTTGAGGTAGATATAACACAGTGAATAATGTTTAATTTGTATATTTATTGTTGAGAGTATGATACTATTTATACTGTTCTTGTAGAGCCTTCGGTGGTTGGACATACTGGTCTTGATAATCCAGAACAAAAATCATCTCAGAGAACAGGCAAAAAATTACTGAAGACTTTAGCAGCACCTGAAATGCTACCCTTACTGGATCATTGGAATACTCAAACTAAAAAAGTATCACTAAGAGAAATAATGTCAGAAGAAATTGCCTTACAGGAAAAACATGATCTGGTAGGAGTTAGTATAAATATTAAGCTGTTGTTTTTGACTCTAGTTGGTTTTGTGTGTTTACTTTGTGATTTTCATTTGCTTCTATATTTCCTAGTCTAGAATCCATATTTAACGTGATTGAAGTTAATGTTAAAATTGAAGAATGTTTTAAGTATACTTTGAAGCTGGAGGTTTTCACTTCCAGGAAATTAGTTGATACTCTGTAACAGTAAGCCATCTATGTTAAATTTGTGTGTTAGATATAATTTTGCAGGTGATTGAGCTACATCTTTCTTAGCATTTATTATTTACCTCTAAATTTTTATAGAAAATCATGAAAAAAATCTTTTATAATTTCATATATAAACTAGTAATAAGAAATGTCTTGCTATTACAGATATGTCTATCTTTTTATTCTTTTTTTTTTTTTTTGGAGAGAGAGTCTCACTCTGATCCCCAGGTTAGGGTGCCATGGCATCAGCCTAGCTCACAGCAACCTCCAACTCCTGGGCTCAAGCGATCCTTCTGCTTCAGCCTCCCAAGTAGCTAGGACTACAGGCATGAGTCATGACGCCTGGCTAATTTTTTCTATATATTTTTAGTATAGATGGAATCTCACTCTTGCTCAGGCTGGTCTCGAACTCCTGACCTTGAGTAATCCTACCGCCTTGGCCTCCCAGAGTGTTAGGATTACAGGCGTGAGCCACCACGCTGGCCAAGATATGTCTATCTTTGAAACAACATTTTTTAAGGAAAAATTTTAGAAACTTATGAATTTGAGTTTAAAAAATTAAATACTCTTCCTTTTCAATTAAAGAAGTTCAAACAGAAACTTCACTTTCCTTTGAACTTGCTTTATTTTTGTTCCTTATTTCAACGTATTTAATTATCTATGAAACCATTAAGTGAAGTTGTTTTCTTTTGCATTTCTTCTTAATCCTTTTTGGAATTCTGAAAATTAGTACTAAAGAATTTCAAAATCTTCTTACTCTGAGCAGGGCAATAGGAGAAAAAAAAAGAATTTCAAAATCAAAAGGGAAAAAACCTTGTTTAGTCCAATTCTCACGGGAAAAAATTCTTAGATCGTGAGCTTAAAATGTTTTATGCTCTTTCTTACTCATTTGACTCCCCAAAGCAGCACCTTTATATTTGGCTGTAATATATATAGAATTGGGGCATAGGAAGAATGACAGGATTTTTCCATCTTCATATTTATTTATTTCTATCTTGTTCATTAAATTGGAAATATGCGTTCATTCCTATTTTTGCATTCTAACATAATCCAAGGAACAATC
Organism: Propithecus coquereli; assembly: GCF_000956105.1. Classification (NCBI taxonomy): domain Eukaryota; kingdom Metazoa; phylum Chordata; class Mammalia; order Primates; family Indriidae; genus Propithecus; species Propithecus coquereli. The sequence continues at coordinate 659,175 of NW_012146412.1, read as the reverse complement.
TCTTTAGTAGATCTTATAATTTTAGTGTTGTATCAAATAACCTCTTCAAATAATATATGTAATAATTTGGAGAAATAGATTTTCTTAAAAACAAAAATAAGGAAAGCCTAATACTTATGCCCAAATGGTGTGATTCTTTTTGTTGAAATGCTATTTTCTAGTACTGAAATTTATCTTTATGGTCCTAACTTGCCTTTAGTATCTCAGTATAATTGTGAACAAATGAGCATCTTTTGACTTCACAGCATAATATGTTTTTTTTCTATGAATGATTTTTGCTTGTCTTTCTATGGCTTGGGTAATAGAAGCTGGATGACTTCGTCCCAAGGATATGCTTTTTTTTTTTTTTGAGACAGAGTCTCACTCTCTTGCCTAGGCTAGAGTGCCGTGGTGTCATCCTAGCTCACAGCAACCTCAAACTCCTGGGCTCAAGCGATCCTTCTACCTCAGCCTCCCAGGTAGCTGGGACTACAGGCATGCGCCACCATGCCCGGCTAATTTTTTCTATTTTTAGTTGTTTGGCTAATTTCTTTGTATTTTTAGTAGAGACGGAGTCTCACTCTTGCCCAGGCTGGTCTCGAACTCCTGAGCTCAAACGATCCTCCCGCCTTGGCCTCCGAGAGTGCTAGGATTACAGGCGTGAGCCACCGTGCCTGGCCAAGGATATGCTTTTTTACATAAAGGCTCAGTAAGAAAATTTCTTGATGCTTCTCCTCACTCTTTGGTCCCAAAGGAGAAATACACTTTGTATATTTTTTAAAAGCAAAGAATATAAAATAAACTTTACACATAATATAACACATAATATATGAATAATTAATTGTAAGATGATTAAGGTCATTCATTTTCATTAGTTCATTAGCTTCATTCATAGTTCATTAGACCTCAGAATTTGTAGTTTAGATACTATGAACTGATAGATTGCTAGGAAATCTGATCATTGAATTTTATAGTAAGTTTAGATTATAAATGTATATCTTAAGTAAAATGTGAAAACGTTTTAAAATTATTTATATTAATATGTTTACTTATTTGTTTAAATTCATTTTATTTTATTATTTTTTTGAGAGATGGGATCTTGTTCTGTTGCCCAGGCTGGAGTGCAGTGGTCCAGTCATAGCTCACTGCAGCCTCAAACTCCTGGGCTAAAAGTCATCCTACTACCTTGGCCTCCTAAGTAGCTGAGACTACAGGCACGTGCCACTGTGCCCAGCTAATTTATTTTATTTTACTTTTTTAGAGATGGGGTCTCGCTATATTGCCCAGGCTGGTCTCAAACTCCTGGACTCAAGTGATCCTACTGCCTCCACCTCCCAAGTAGCTGGGATTCCAGGCATGAGCCACTGTGCCTGGCTATGTGTGAAATACCTTTAATTCTTGAGGTGGCTTGTTTCCATCACTCTCGTGATATGTTCAGCTTTATCAGTCCTTTTTACTTATCATATTGTCACTTATTGTGGTTCCTCTTTTATTGCTGTTTGGTGTTACAAATGGCCTAAATATGGTTAGGCTTCAAAACAAATAACTGTTCTAGGATTGCCCGGGATTATTGTAATTTTTAAATTTAGGGATTTTCAGAATCACTTCATTGCCTTTGAAATTGTATAGGAAGTAATTTTTCAGACATTAGGATCTTTGTAGCAAACAAAAATTATTTAGTTACATTGTAATGTTGACTAGTTGTCACTTTAAGAGTATTTACCATAATCCTAGGTTAAAATAGCATATTTTAGGGAAATTCTTTTGGTCTGGCAATTTAAATAGACAAATCCAAATATGTTTTGCAAAAAGTAACATAATTCTTATACATTTATTTTGGAGTAAATGTATTAGTGAAAATTTAAAAATAATTGTGAATTCTAAGATTTTCTGTCAATCTGCATTTGCAACTTATTCGTACATCGTAGTTTCTGCCCATTGAGGAGAATTTGTTTTTGAGGATGTTGTTCCCAGCATCACACAGGGTCACTTTTACGAGGACCCAGGGGAGAAATTTCTCTCAGGTCTCAGTACCAGAAAAAGCTGTACTTCTCCTGAGCAACCGGTTTGTTTTTATTTTATGGACACTGAGAATCTTTGTTTCCCCCTTTGCTTTGGCCACTAAGAGACTGAGAACTAAATTTGTGGCCCACCTTTAGCAATTGTACAGGATTTTGTGGCATGCATTTGTATACTAATTTTACATGCTACCTTTATTCTGTATTCTTACCTTTATTTTCACTACTCTGTGGCTTGATTTATTTATATCCTGTTTATTTATGTGTGTGTATATAATATATATATCTTCATCCTTTTTATGATTTAATATCATGTGCATACGTGAGAGTGTGTGTATATATATTTGCATACATAGTGTACACACATGTATATGTGATTGTGTGTGTGTATATATATTTATGAGCAACTTTAAATACTTTGCAAAAATGGGATATAAATAAATAATGCAAGAACACTTAACTAATTTCAGCCTTTAAATGGTGAAGAAAGTCTGTGATTGCTTTTGAACTGTTAGTCTTTTTGCAACAAAATAACCATGCTTTTGGTCAGCATTGCTAGTATTATAAATTCCGTCTTAAGGGTGACTTTTGTGTTTTTGTTTTAGAAAAGGGAGACACTTATGTTTGAAAAAGATTGTGCCACTAAACTAAAGGAGAAGCAGCTCTTTAAGATATTTCCAGCCATTAACCAGAATTTCCTGGTGGACATTTTCAAGGACCACAAGTGAGTGCTTGTAGGATTGTCTGTAATTTCTACTCTAATGTCACTGAAAACATATGCCATACGTTTTAATCCTTTATGTTTATTTTTCTGATAACAAAAATAATATATGTATACAGTAATCGCCCCTTACCTGTGGTGGATGCGTTCCACGACTCAACCATGGATGCCTGAAATTGTGAATAGTACCGAACACTATATATACTATGTTTTTTCCTATGCATATATACCTATGATAAAGTTTAATTTAGAAATTACACACAGTAAAAGATTAACAATAATAACTAATAATAAAAATAGAGCAATTATAACATTATACTATAATAAAAGTTATGTGAATGTGATCTCTCTCTGTCTCAAAATACAGTTGTCCCTCAGTATCCGTGGAGGATTTGTTCCATGGCAACTGCCTCACCCCCACGGACACCAAAATCCGTGGATGTTCAAGTTCCTTATATAAAATGGCATAGTATTTGCATATAACCTATGCATATCCTCACATATACTTTAAATCATCTGTAGATTACTTATAATATGCATCACAATGTAAATGTTATGTAAATAGTTGTTATACTGTATTGTTTAGAGAGTAATGAGGAGAAAAAAAAGTCTGTACATGATCAGCATAGTTGCAACCATCTTTTTTTTTTCCTAATTTTTTTCCCTATATATATTTTTAGTTGTCTGGATAATTTCTTTCTTTTTCTATTTTTGGTAGAGACGGGGTCTCGCTCTTGCTCAGGCTGGCCTCGAACTCCTGAGCTCAAATGATCCTCCCACCTCGGCCTCCCAGAGTGCTAGGATTACAGGCGTGAGCCACCATGCCCAGCCTTTCCTAATATTTTTGATCTGAAGTGGGTGGAATGTATGGAGGGCCCACTGTGATGTAATATTTTTGGACCTTCATTGACCTTGGGTAACTGAAACCTGGGAAAGTGAAACCTAAGATGATGTACATAATGTAGAAATGAGCAGTATATAATAAGCAATTCCTAGCAGTTCATACTCCTCGTTAATTTTTTTCATATGTATGCTAATGTGTATGTGCATATATGTCTGCTTATATGCTTTTGTGTGTATATATACATTTGTATTCCACCAGAAAAGAGGTGGTATTTTATGTACTACTTTGTAGTTTTGCTGGTATTTATTTTTTCTCTCCATACATAATGATCTGCTCTTTTCTTTTTTAAGTTTACATAGTATTCTCTATTAGGGAAGTACCATAATTTATTTAAACATTTTTGCATTTGTGAACTTTCTGACTGTAAGAAATATTGGAAACCATGTTCCAATGAGCATCCTTGAACATACATCTTTGAGTATCTGGATGAATGCTGTTATTCCTAAAAGTAAATTGCTGGTTCAGAGTGCATACATTTAAAATTTTAATAGCCAATGACAAATTCCCTTTAATAAAGATTGTCTGTATTAGTTATACATACTAACAATGTAACCTCCCTGGGTATTAGGAAGTTAAAAAATTTTGCCAGTCTGATGAGGAAAATGATATTTTATTTATTTAAACTTTCCTGTTACTAGTATGGGTAAGCTTTTTGTTTATTTTTTTATTAATTGCTTGCTTTTTGCCTGTTTTTGTTTCTATTTCTTTCTAGACTTATAAAAGCTCTTTATATGTTATGTATAGTAATCTTTGTTAAGATAGATTACAATTATTTTTCTTGCTATGACCCTTACCTCTTAACCTAGTGTGGTCTCTTTGGTCATATACACAATTTATATGTTTTATCAGAAAATCTTTTCCTTTATTGTTTTTCAGTTTTATGTCTTATTTAGGCAGTCTGCTTCAACTTGACATTATAAAAATATTTTCTTTATTATTTTTAATATCTACCTAGCTTTTTTATGTGTATAGTATGAGGTAGAGATTTATAAATGAGGAGATTTAACTTGTTTTTCCAAACAATTAACTGGATGAATGGGTCATCTTTACCACTGGTACAAAGTATAATCATTAATATTCATTACATTCCCAAATATACAGTTTCTTTTAAAGACTTCGGTTGCATTGAGCTATTTGTTAGGTCCTGAGTTGTCATCATATTGCTTTAGTTATTGTAGTGTTACAGTATGTTTTGATGTTTGATATATTAGAAATGCTTCGGTTTGAATTATATATGCTTTTGGTCATATATTTTTCTTAAATTCCTATTTTAGCAAGACACTTTTTTAGGATCTTTTGAAAATCTAGTATAGGTTTTGATCCTCAGTTTATTAATATATTTCGTATCAATCACGATAATGGATTTCTGGAATAAAGTCTACTTTACTTTCACGTTTTTCCTTTTGTTTTTTTTCCTGTAATGCAAAGAACTTAGTACCTTGAAGGTTCTGGGATTGTACCTCCTAAGAGAGTCGGTCTTTAGTAACCTTTCACTATCTTTTTAAGGTTATTACTTTCTTCAGATGTTTGCTTTCTTTCATGAGTCATTTTGGCCATTTGTCTTTGAGAAAATCACCAGCTTTATCTTGGCTTTCAAGTTTATTATTGTTAAGCTGTATATAATATTTTATCATTAAAAACTATATTGTATTTGATCATATCCCTTTCTCCTTTCCAAATGTCGCATATTTCGTGTTTTCTCTGTTTTACTCTTTATCAGATTGGTCTTTTAAAGAACAAACTCTTGGCTTGTTGGTCATAGTCTATTGTTTTATGTTCTCTAATTATTTATTTTTACAGATTCCTCTCTATTAAAATCTATTTATTTTCAACTCTTTGATTAGTTTGTTTCAGTTTTTAATAACATATTATACAATTAAGGTATGCATTTTTCTCTGTATATGGTTTCGATTTTGATATAGTGTTTTTATTTTCACTATTTTTTAGATGATCTCTAGTTTCAGTTTGATTTTCTATTTACCCAAGAGTTTCTAATTTTCTAAATGGCTTGTTGGCTTTGGTGGTAAATGGTAGGGGAAGGTTATTGCTTATTTTATTTTGTTGTATTGGAGTGCAAGAATGTGGCCTGGAAGAGTTCTGTTTTTTGGAATTTGATGCTTTCTTTGTGCTTTAATACGTGATTAACTTTTACAAATATTATATGAAAGTACAGGTTAAGCATTCCAAATCCAAAAATCTGAAATGTGAAATGCTCCAAAACCTGAAACTTTTTGTGCACTGACATAATACCACAAGTAGAAAATTCCATACCTGACTGCTTTGCTTTCTGATAGTTCATGTGAAACATAAATGAATTTTGTATTTAGACTTGGGTCCCATCCCCCAAGATATCTCATTATGTATATGTAAATATTCCAAAATTCAAAAACATCCGAAATCTGAAACACTTCTGGTCCCAAGTAGTTTGGATAAGGGATACTCAACTTGTACTTTTGAAAAGAGTATTTATTCTCTGCTGAGTATGCAGAGTTCTAAATAAGTCACTTAAATCAAGGTTTTAATGGTTTTATTCCAATCCATAATTTCCTTGTTAATTTTTGCTACCTAACTTGCAGTTTTCACAAAATTATGTGTTAAAATCTCCTAAAAGCTGGGGCTTAAGGGCTTGGTGCTGGCATATGGTACTCTGTTCTATGGGGGCCTAGGGCAAGGGGGCCTGAGGTGAAACTGCCCAGAACTGTGGTTCCTCAGGCAAAGTGAGGGGACTGGGTGTATCCTTTCTGCAGATGGCCCGAGTGATTTGGTCAGTCAGGTAGGTTAGATGGTTGATTGCCATTTGTCTGCCAGCAGCAGGACGATTCTCCTCACATAGCAGTGGTTTCAACTTCCTCCTGGTAAGAAGGGTAGGTGGGCTTAGTTACTACTGTATGTGCTTGAGGTATAATCCTCTGGGGCTGTAACCCTCAGGCAACACCAGTGGTGGATGGAAACTGACTTCCAGCCCCACGCGTGGGTAGGTGACTTTAAGGGCTAGAAAGGATGTGGATAATTGTTGGTAGCATCCACCTTCTAGCATCCTCTCTGTGCTGAGCATATCTGAGGCGGCAAGGTGGGAAGGCTGAAGGGAACTGGTGGCCCAAATGGCTTCCTTTCAAGGGTTGTCTTTAATAAATTGAAGAATAGCAAAATACCCTGCTCTATTTTAGATAACTAATTATATTTCAGAAAATATTCCTATGTAGTCAAGCCCTTCAGTATCTGGCCAGTGGGAGAGATGAGAGGCATAAGTAGTATGAAATAAGGAGCAATATAAAATCATTTATAATTTTATTTGGGATGATTTTCTTTAAATATTGGAACATGAATATATATCAGATATTTGTCAATATTGTAGAATTTCATACAATATAGGATCACCTTGAAAACATGCCTGAGTAATGTAGGAATGAGAGAGGTAGGATGGTGTTTTACTTTTTCTTTTCTGTATCCCCACTTAGACTTTCTTTGATTAGAATCACACTTTTATAAGTAAAAGTGGAATTTGATACAATAAAAATGTCAGCTTAGAGGTCTGTTGTCTGTGATTGATGTTTGAAGGAAACTTTAATAAAAGCATGTGTGAATTCAACAAAGGATTTAAGGAGAATAGATGATAAAATGAAAGAAAGATTTGTTGTGGATAATCTGCCTGGAATAAAAGATCAGAAATTGAATTATCAATATGTTACCTTTTGGTGTTAATTTTTCTAAAATTAATTTTTGAGAGCCTATTACTTGATAGTTTCCCCTCTAAGCATTCCTGACTTTTTGATACACAACGAGCATTTAATTTCAATGTTGAAAACTTAAAAGTAAGCCAGTTTTTTATATTCTTATAAAATGTTTGAATATTGCTTATGTTAATGTCTTTGCATAACTTTTATTTTCATTTATTGATATAGTATGTTTGTACTTAAACTTTCTACAGCTATTCATTAGAACACACAGTACAATTTCTAAACTGTGTTCTTGAAGGGGACCCTGTAAAAACAGTTGTAGCACAAGAGTTTGTTCACCAAAATGAGAATGTCACTTCTAATGCTGCCCAGAAGTCTAAAGAGAAAAAGGTATGAAGTTACTTATTTTTTTCTATAATAGTAGATAATTGTCTATAGAAATATAATTGCTTTGTTGAATATGATAACGTAATGATTGTTTCTCATCATTTTGACTGGATTAAAATTTTAACTACCAATCGCAAATTTGTTTAGAATATCTGTGTACTCAAAAGAATGAATTTATAGGTGATTTTTTTTTCCTTCAATGTGAATGGTAGACAGGCACTGGGATTTCTGCAGTGTCTATGTACTCCACTGTGTGAACACAGTAGAGTATGCAGCTTAACTGAATAGCGGTGGGTCTTAGAGTGTAAACATGTGGGCCGAAATATTGAACCTTTTGAGAAAGTGTCAAACTTTATTCCAAAGCTGGCCGCACCACTTTACATTTCCACCAGAGGGTTACAGTTTCCACCATGAGGGTTACAGTTTCTCCAAATCTTCACTGACACTTATTGTCTGTCTTTTTGATTATATCTATCCTAGTGGGTGTGAAGTTGTTTTAAGGGTACCCAGGATTTGTTTTAATCAGGTGTAGTAAGACATGCAGACATGGAAATGTCATGAAGGAAGAAGTTTATTACACTTACAGATTCCCTAGAAACAGGAGGTGTGGCTTGCTAAAAGACCACATGTGGAGCCAGAAGGGTAGGTCAGGAGGCAGAGGCAGTTGGGGAGGAAATGTGGGCAAAAGTCTTTATTGTGGTCTTTGTGGGAAGGAATGGGCAAGGCAGGGTAAGCAGGTTTAGGATTGGCTAGTTTAAATAATTTTAGCAGGCTCTGGAGCATAAAGGATGCCCCAAGTTGTCTAATACTTGGCCCTGGGATGATTAGGGCAGGTGGGTGGTGGCCTGGAGTGTGAGAGCCACATAAAGGAAGTGCTCTGGGATTGGTTGGCTTGCAAATGAAAGGCGTGCTTGCAGGCAGGTGTTTGCTATCTCAGGGAATTAGTTAAACCTGGAGGGGTGGCAGGGGTGGAGGGAAGTGAGGAAGCAGTCTCTCCAGGGACAGCAAGGCTGCAAGTGTCAACATCAGAATACAGAAAATAAAAGACATGGTTAAAGGCTGGATGTGGTGGTGTGCACCTGTAGTCAGTCCCAGCTACTGGGGAAGCTGAGGCAGGAGGATGGCTTGAGCCCAGGAGTTTGAGGTTGCTGTGAGCTAGGCTAACACCATGGCACTGTAGCCTGGGCAACAGAGTGAGAAATAAAAAAGGGAAAAAAGACATGGTAAATACAGAAACGGTATCTTATTGTGGCTTTGATTTGCATTTCCCTGATGGCTACTGATGTTGAGCATCTTTTTATATGCCATTGGCCATTTGTACCTCTTCTTTGGAGAAATACCTATTTATATTCTTTGCCTGTTTTTAAATTGGGTTATTTCTCTTTATTGTAGAGTTGAAAGTGTTTTTTGTTTTAATATATTCTAGATACAAGTCCTTGTCAGATACAAGATTTACAAATATTTTTTCCCTTTTTATAGGTTGCCTTTCCATTCTGTTGATTGTTTCCTCACTGAAGTCTTTGGATTAGATGAGGTTCAGTTTGTCTAGTTTTGCTTTTGTTGCCTGTGCTTTTGGTATTGTATTCAGGAAATTGCCAAATCCAACTTCATGAAGCTTTCCCCCATGTTTTCTTCTAAGAGTTTTATAGTTTTGGGTCTTTAATCCATTTTGAGTTCATCTTTGTATATGTTGTGAGAATGGGGTCCAAGTTTATTTTTTTGCGTGTGCTTATCCAGTTGTCCTGGTACCATTTGTTGCAGAGACTCTCCTTTCCCCATTGAATTTTCTTAGCACTCTTGTTGAAAATAAATGGACTGTAATTGTACAGGTTTATTGCTAGACTCTGAATTCTATTCCATTGATCTATATATCCATCCTTATGTCTATACCACACTGTCTTGATTACTGTAGCTTCGTAGTAAGTTTTGAAATTGAGAAGTGTGTCTTGCCAACTGTGTTCTTCTTTTTCAAGATTTTGGCTATTCTGGGCCCCTTGCATTTCCATGTGAATTTTAGGATCAGCCTGTCAATTTCTTCAAAGAAACCAGTTGGAATTTTGATGGGGCTTGTGTTGAATCTGTAGCTCAGTGTGAGGAGTATTGCCCTCTTACCAATCTTAAGTCTTCCGATCCATGAACATGGGGTATTTTCAATTTATTTACATCTTCTTTAATTTCTTTCAACAGTGTGCTATAGTTTTCAGAGTATAAGTTTTGTACATCTTTTGTTAAATTTATTTCTATATACAGTATTTCATTTTTTTTGATTCTATTATAAATGGAATTGTTTATTTTTGGATTATTTATTGCATATGCATAGAAATATAATTGATTTTATATATTAATCTTGCATCAGCATTAGATTTTTTACAGAACTTTATCACCTGCTATTCTTATTAATAAAACTACTCAGGGATAAATTGCATACTCCTTTTTTTCTTTGAATGTTTCATCATCAGTTAGTTGATATGTAGGACTCAGGTAATTTAGGTTTTCATGTGATCTGTTAGTGCTACCATTGATCCCTTTGTCCAGCTGGAGAACATGGTACCACGGATGGATAGATGCAATATATTATAAAATGCAGATAGTGTGGGAGATGATTATGAGACCTTCTAAGCCAAGTTGGCAATGAAGATTACTTCTCTCTCCTGATGGTATACAAGGTACTGTGGGTCATTGTGGTGATAGAGAAGGTGATGAGAAGAAGGTGTGCTTGCTCAAAGGGGAGGTGATTGGAAAATGTAATGAGAGGAGGAATTTTTGTGAGTTGTGTAAACCTTGCCCAAAATGTAAACTTTAAATTATTCTGGAGATTCTTATTCTTAGCCTTGCCCACAAAATGTAGGTGGATGTTGTAAAACTGATAAAAATCTTTTAACATTTGTGAGCAGAATAATCTGTCTCTTTGCTATCCCAGGACGCTAAGGGATCATGTTACTAAAAGGGAAGTCATGGTGCCAGTAACATTTTGGTTTGTCTGTTTTCAACAAACTATAGTTAAAATTCTGTTTTGTTAATACTACTATGTTTTTCTTTAGCCTTTATTAAATTTTACAGGGTTGTTACCATAGGAAATTTTGGTATTATAGTGCATCATGCTTTCAAGAGAATGTAGATAAATTCCTAGGGGCAAATATTTCACTTGACTCTTGTAAATGAAGTAATAATAAATCATGTCACTATGAAATTAATGTAACAAAATTTATATTATATAAAATTATAAAAAAATCTCAATTGTATTTTAAAAGAGAGCGACTGTTTGACAAAATATCTTTTATTATGTACTTTTTTTTTAAAAAAAATAAGAAATGAAGGGTCTTTTGCCAGAGACTCAGATATAATTTGCTTTTTTTTAGTACGAACACCAACAGAAACCCTAATGCTATGAAATGTTTATTATGTTTAATAGTGTTAGACACTATGGGGGCTTCAAAAGCCAGAGAAAATATTTTTATTACCCCTCCACACATAGTCTTTGATTTTGTTAGGGAAGCAAGCCATGTACCCCTAGAATATTTCAACATTAATATAAAGAAGCTTGTGACTAAGTACTGGAAAGAGTGACATCAGGAGTTAGTTTCTATGAATATTCTTATAGAAGAGACATCCTTTGTGCTTTCATGAAGTAAGCTGGGTATTTGTTGCAAAAATAAATCAACAGATTGATAGGTTTTAGGCTCTGGTAATGAGTTAGCGGTGTGGTCATATCTTTTTTCTTTTCCTTTCTTTAATTCTTTAAAGCCTCTAGAGTTCTAGGGGATAAATAAGCAAAATATAATGAATGAAGAAATTGTTTAACCACCTACTGTTATATATTAGGCCAGTTTTTCCCCAACTTTTCTTGTCTTCTAAACTCTTCACAGATAGGAAATTTGAAAAAGTTATTTTTATTAAAGTTTGAGGTTGCTGTGAGCTAGGCTAACACCATGGCACTGTAGCCTGGGCAACAGAGTGAGAAATAAAAAAGGGAAAAAAGACATGGTAAATACAGAAACGGTATCTTATTGTGGCTTTGATTTGCATTTCCCTGATGGCTACTGATGTTGAGCATCTTTTTATATGCCATTGGCCATTTGTACCTCTTCTT
>NW_012146412.1:635419-647253 GCF_000956105.1 Propithecus coquereli | reverse complement strand
AGTGCTAGGATTACAGGCGTGAGCCACCGCGCCCGGCCTATATTATAATTCTTGATAATATTTCTAATTAAATGATGATTTTCAGCCTTTCGAAATTTGACAAGTAATCTACACTATTTTTAATTATATCAGAAAAGCATAGTTTGTTTAAGACACTGGAAAATTTTTTTTTGTTGTTTTGGTCTTGAATGTTTATACATTTCTAGGTATGGTACCTGATAGTTGGGATTCTAAAGCTTTTAAGAAAATCAACTTAAACCGTGTAATTAATTTTTTCTCCTTGTGACAAGCTAAGAGACAGATTGCCGTTTGCAAGTAGTTCTCTGTAACTAAGACTTTGTAGAAAGGGGTAAGTGAAAAGTCAAATTGAATATGGAAGTCACTATATGTCTTTTTTTAACATTGGCTTTTGATATTCTATAGATATCTGGATGAATAGTCTGAAAATACTGTTTAAAAAATGCAATTTTCCTATTCGGAAAGCAAAGTTGCATAATTATTTTTATTATCTTGTGATTTAAATTAGAGTTACTTTTGCTTCTGTAAGAGTCTGTTTTGGATGATAATTAAGATGACAGATAATTTTTTTAAAAGGTCATTGAATTTGTGTAATAGTCAACATAATCACAGTGGCTGGTAGTAGTCAGCTGATTGAAACTTTCCCATAAACATGCTTATGACTTTTACTAACTGCCAGGCATGATCATTCCACATGCTCTTGTGGGGTTTTTTTTAAGAGACAGGGTCTTGCGCTGTTGCGCAGTATAGAGTACGATGGCGTGATTATAGCTCACTGCAGCCTCCAACTCCTGGGCTCAAGTGATCCTTCCCCCCCCCAGCCTCCTGAGTAGCTAGGACTACGGGCACACGCCACCACGCCTGGCAGCCCTTGTGTTTTTTTGTTTTTTGAGACAGTCTTGCCCGGGCTAGAGTGCTGGGGTGTAAGCCTAGATCACATCAACCTCAAACTCCTGGCTTTAAGCCATCCTCCTGCCTCAGCCTCCTGAGTAACTGAGACTACAGGTGCTTGCCACCACACCTGGCTAACTTTTTGTTTCTATTTTTAGTTGCCTGGCTAATTTTTTCTGTTTTTAGTAGAGACGAGGGTCTTACTCTTGCTCAGGCTGGTCTCGAGCTCCTGACCTCAAGCGATCTTCCTGCCTCAGCCTCCCAGAGTGCTAGGATTATAGGCATGAGCCACCTTGCCCGGCCCAGCCCTTGTGTTTTAAAGAGAAGATTACTCAATTATTTTATTGATTGTTTTTAAAAAATACATGAATTAAAAAAACGCCATTGCTACCTTTAATGACTGAACCTTTGAATAGATTTACCAACTAAAAATTGGAAATTTTGCATTGAATAAACGAGTTTTATTCTTTGAATATCTTATATTCTGTCTTTTGGCTTGATTTTGACCTAATTATATTTTGGTAATTTTAGAGAACTCTTTGACATCTCCTGAGATGAGTGGTTAAAAAAGGGGTAACCTTAATGGCAAAAAAAGTTAATGATAGTTGTTAAGTGCTTGACTTAGGTAGACACTGGGGAGAATCTGTTCTTTGAGAAGAAAGATGAAAAATAGGAGAGCCTGGTTTTCATATGCATTTTCTGAAGGTAAGGCATTCGTTTTTTACTTTCTTTGTAATTGCTTATTGTGTAACATCTTATAGGCAAAGAAATCAAAAGAGACTGAAGACACACCGAACGAACCATCTTTTCAGGATTTTGAGTACCCAGAGTATGATGACTACAGGGCAGAGGCCTTCCTGCACCAACAGAAGAGGATAGAATGCTACAGTAAGGCAAAAGAAGCTTATCGGATGGGGAAGAAAAACGTTGCCACCTTTTATGCCCAACAGGTAAATGGAAAGATGATTACGATTTTTTCTTTGTCAATTAAAATATCTAAATATTAATCTTGGAGCAGATAACAACATCTGTATTGTGATAAGATTAAGTTATTCTGGGGAGTGCAGAAATTATGTAAGGTGTCCTGATACCTAAGAAATGTATTGTTCTGAGAATTTTATCTCCTTTGAAATGCTCAGTTTCTGTGGTTCCTTTTGCATTTACAGCTTCCATAAATTAGAGTTTATTCTGACAGTCCATATTTTCTTTTAGGTTAGAGTCTATCATTTAGTACTATTAATACTTCTAAACAGATACAAGTTTTTGAGGAAAGGCAGCAGAGTGTTAACATTGGTCATCTCAGGCTAGGATTACAAGGATTTTGTGCTTTCTATCATGTTTGAATTTTTAGTAATGTATCACTTTTAAAGTCAGAAAAAGAAAATGACATTAATATTTTTCAGGGAAGTAAAATTTTACCTAGTCTTATTTGACATGGTGTTATTAAAAAATACCTCCTTGATTCACTTTTTATTTTTGTGGTTCCATGTGGCTTACTTCTTCATGATGGAACAAAGAAGGGTATCAAACTGGCATAGCCCTAACAGCAGACCTTGGGGGATGGTTTCAAGGGTAACTACAAGATGTTGAAAGGTAATGCCAAGACAAGACCCAGGATTATCAAAGGATACACAAATAATAAACCAGTGGGTTCCTTCTTAGACGGTATATTAGTCAGAATTCTCCAAAGAGACAGAACCAGTAGGATACATGAAAGGGGATTTATTAGGAGAAATTGCTCCCATGATCACAGAGGTGCAGAAGTCTTACGATAGGTTGTCTGCAGCCTGGAGAACCAGAGAAGCCGGTAGCATGGCTCAGTCCAAGTCCAGAGCCTCGGAACCAGGGAAACTGGCAGTGTAGCCCCCAGTCTGAGGTCGAAGGCCCAAGTCCCAGAGTTCGAAAGCTGAAGAACCTGGAGTCTGATGTCCAAAGGCAAGAAGAGAGAAAGCTTCCTGCTCTGGAAGGGAGAGAAAGCAGAGCGAGAGCAGTCCCCTTCTTCTGCTTGTTTGTCCCAGACAGGCCTCCAGCCAATCAGATGGTGCCTGCCCCACCGAGGGTAGGGCTTCCTCCCTGTCCACTGGCTCATGCGTCCGTCTCCTCCAGAAACAGCCTCACAGACACACCCAGAAACAATGCTTCACCCACTGTCTAGGCATCCCTCGAATCCAGTCGGCACCTAAAATTGACCATCACAGATGGGTGGTGTTTAGTTAAGTTTCCCTCTTTTACGATTTTTGGTTCAGAAAATATTAGAAACAAAGATTCAGTAATTTAAGAACTACATTATTAATTCACTGAAATTTACCTAAATTTTGATGCATTCTTGTTTATTAGCCCATTGCATTATTTAAGATTTGAGATTTATTGTTCCTTTTTTCTTCTGCCTTTTACTTGGGGCACTATTGATTTCTTCATTGCCTAAGTAGCAAATATCTAAAGTGTCCATTGGGGATATATTTATAATTAAAGGGTAGTCTTCATGAGCAGAAGATGAAAGAAGCCAATCACCTTGCTGCTGTGGAGATCTTTGAAAAAGTCAATGCCTCGCTGCTGCCACAGAATGTTTTAGACCTCCATGGGCTGCATGTGGATGAAGCTATAGAGCATTTGATGACAGTTTTACAGCAGAAAACTGAAGGTAGGACTATGGTAATGACAAATTTCAATAGAATATATATTTTTGCTTATATTTTCATAACTTGCAAATTCAGAAGAGTCTGAATATGTAGGCTGAGAATATCTGTGCCACATTACAGATGTTTGTATTAGTCATTCTTCAAGAAAACTTTCTAGCCTGGGCAACGTAGCGACACCTCATCTCCACAAAAAATAAAATTAGCTGGACGTGGTGGTGAATGCGTGTAGTTTCAGCTACTCAGGAGGCTGAGGTGGCAGGGTGATTTGGACCCGGTGAACTATGGTCACTCCACCGTGCTCCAGCCCAGGCAACATAGCGAGACCCTCTCTGTTAAAAAAGAAAAGAAAAAAAAAAGAGCCTTAGAAAGGAATCCTCATTGGCAAGACCATTAACATTTTTTTCTTTTTTCTTTCCCTGTTTCAGTTATTTGTACTCCTCTTTTGTGTTTATTAAAGGGATGGCATAGTGTAATCTGAGAATCCTCTGTGACTTATAAATGAGAACTTTAAGAAATATATATCTTTGTCCAGTAGACATTCATTAATCGATATTTATTAGATATCAGTTGTTCTATAGATGTTTAATGAAATACAGAAGTAAATAAGGGAGTAGGATCATTGCAGAACAATCATAGAAGGCAGGATTTCTAAGAGTTCGCGGAGTGGCGGTACGCTTTCTTTCTTTCTGCACGTGTCTTGTCTTTGCAGGCCAGTAGGAAAGAGCACCTGCCGCATCTCTAAGTTCTACCTCTTCCTGGGGCTCTGAATGAGGATCTTTTCTATGCCTCCACTCAATATCATGTACTTCACATACATTAAAGTATTGTGTTGGTTTAGCATCTTATTCCTTTTCATCATCAGATGGCAGTACTTATGAGAAAAGCTCAATCTGTTCTAGTTACCTCTGACTGTGATACTGTCATCTCCTTTCATCACTACTAGAGTATTTTTGAGTTCTCACCTTAGCTTTCTCTTTCTCTTCCATTTTATTGTGGAGATGCTAGAGCCCCATGCCTCAGCTATGTTACCTACGACTCCACAGCCCTGCCCTGTCACTGAGAGTTGTATTATTCCGATTAACTGGTTTATATACATTTTAAAAGCCTTTTTACTATACTTTTCATAGGTTTACCAATTTGATACATATCACTTATATTAAATAGTCGATTAAGTAAGATTGATAGGTAAGGTTGAAAATTCATATGTTTATCATAAAATATTGTAACCATATTGGAACGCTTACGGAGTAATACTATAAACACCTACACACCAGTGAATCCAAGTAACAAGTGATAGCATTTTGCCGTATATGTTTCTCATTTAGTTTTACTCTTCTCTTTGTATTCCTTCCCAATCCTTTATTCATTCTTCTCTCCCTTTCTAATGGAAATTACCATCCTGCAAATTTGATTTACATCTTTTCTGTCCAATTTTTGTACCTTTACTGTATGTGCATGTGTTCATATTTAGGGTATTCCTTTTGTGAGTTTTAAGAAAAGTACATGGTGTCACATTATATCATTAGCCAAGCCACTTACTTTATTTTCACCAAATGCAGTTTTCAGGGTCTACTATTTATCTTGATGGCTCTGCTCATCCTGGTTGGATTATAACTGCATATAATATTCTGTGAATGTGTCATAATGTATCCATTCCTGTCTTGATGGAAATTTAGTTATAATGTTGCAGTGAGCTTTATTTTTGCGTATCAGCATATGTACTCTTATCACTATCCTTTTTCCTAAATTTTTATGTTGAATAAATTAAAAACCTACAGAAAAGTTGAAAGAATTATACAGTGAACACCCATATATCCTTTACCTAGATTGGTCAATTGTTAATGTCTTAATCTCTCTAAAATTGCTGAACCATTCGAAAATAAGTTACCGACTTTGTGGTGCTTTACCTCTAAATACCTTGGCATGCATATCTCTTAAAAACAAATTCATTCTCTGACATAGCCATAATGTCATTGTCACTTTTAGGACATGTAACATTGATAGAATAATGTTATCTAATACACAGGCCATATTCGGATTTCTCCACTTGTATGGATAATGTCCTCTACAGCTGTGCCTTTTTTCCCTTCAGTCCAGGATACAATCAAGCATCATGTGTCCTAATCTGTGTGGTTTCCTGTAATATAGACTAGTTCCCCTGCCTATTTTTTATGATCCATGTTGTTGACATTTTTTGAAGACTCCAGGCCAGTTATTTGGTAGATTATCCTACAATTTTAATTTGCCTGATTGTTCCCTCATGATTAGATTCAAGCTAAAAATTTTTTTGGTGAAAATACTACTTAGGTGATGTTAAGCCATCCTTGGTGAATACATCAAGAGACATATACGGTTAGTTTGTCCATTACTGGTAATGTAAAGTTTGATTTCTTAGCTGCAGTAGGACTCTATCAGATTTTTCTGTTTAAGTGTACTTTTTCCCCCTTTGTAATTAATTAGTGATCTTTGGTGGTTGATACTTTGTGGCTCTGTGAATCACTGTTCCTCTATAGTATTTCGCCTAATGGTTTTAGCATTCATCGGTGATCCTTGGCTGAAGCGCTTATTATGTTGGTGGTTGCATAACAGTATTTTATAATTTGTGTTCATTCTATGTGTTATTAGCTGACATTCTCTGATAACGTAGCAAATTCTCCCACCGTATAGTTTTTAAATTGAATTTTGGAAATCTTGGAGAAAATCTTGAAACAGCAGTAAAGATTAGAAAAGAGAAAATTTAAGAGCAATTTAACACGTTGTTTAATCTAGAGAAAAGAAAACTCTTCAAATATATAGAAATATTATAAGAGATAATCTCTCTGTAGAGGATGGATTAATAGCTATTTACTCGATAAATACTTGGTTATCTTCTATATTCTAGGCATCAAGGATAAAGCCGTGGAAAAGACACACAATCCCTATCTCTATGGAGTTTACCATCCTAGTGGGTAGATGACAGTGAACAAATAGTTACATAAGTAATTAGCATTATGATAAGAAAGTACGGTTGAATTTAGGATGAATTTCAGAATCCCTACGTAACATGTTCCTTGCCTGCCTCTCCAGTCCCATCTTGTACTTTGCTCCTGCCTCCTTTTCTGTACGTTTAACTGCACTGTCATTCTTGACCCTCACACTAGTTGGGCTTCTTGTTAATAATAGCTTCTCATAGTATTCCTGCTTACCATGGTGTTTATAAAAAGCTTATTGTATAATTGATTGTTAAAGGTCTGTTATTTTGGCCAAGAATTGAGCCAAGATGATTCTCGAATCATTGTGTATAGTGCTTTTTGTTCAACACTCAAAAAAAATTTGAATAAATGACTGAATAAGGGTAGGTATTCCTCTCTTTGTTGACAAATAAGATTGTATATATTTAAGGTGCACAACATGATTTGATAAATACCTTGTGAAATGATTACCACAGTGAAGTTTAGCCATCCATCACCTCATAGTTACCACTTTGTGTGTGTGCAATGTGAACACTTTTGATCTACGCTGGCAACAAATTTCAAGTATTCAGTATGGCATAATTATTATTTTTTATATTTTTTTATAGAGACAAAGTCTCACTGTGTTGCCCAGGCTGGTCTTGAACTCCTGGGCTCAAGTGATCCTCCCACCTCAGCATCTCAAGTAGCTGGGACGACAAGCATAAGCCATTGTGCCTGGCCACAATATAGTGGTATTAAGTATAGTCACCATGCTGCACATTAGATCCCCAGAACTGTTCTTCTTATAACTGAAAGTTTGCACCTTTTGACTAACATCTCCTCATTTCCCCTACTCCCTGGCAACTCCCATTCTATTCTGTTTCTATGAGTTTGGCTTTTTTAGATTCCACATAGAAGTGCGATCATACGTTATTTGTCTTTTTCCACCTGGCTTATTTCATTTAACATAATGCCCTCCAGGTGCATCTGTGTTGTTGCAAATGGCAGGATTTTTTTTGTTTTTTATTGTTGAATAATATTCCTCTGTGTATGTGTCACGTTTTCTTAATCCATTCATTTGTTGGTGGACATTTAGGTTGTTTTCATGTCTTGACTATTGTGAATAATGCTGCAATGAACATAGGGGTGCAGATATCTCTCTGAGACACTGATTTCATTTCTTTTTGATATATACCCAGAAATGGGATTGCTGGATCATATGGTAGCTCTATTTTTGATTTTTTGGGGGAACCACCATACTATTTCCTCTCATTTTATAGATGAGGAAAACTTTAAAGTTTAATAGAATGGAAAATAATCAGTGTTAATAAGAATATGGGTAAACTGGAACCCTCATATTGCTGGTGGAAATGTTAAATGGTGCAGCAGCTGTGGAAAATTCAGCAGCTCCTTGGAAGGGTAAACCATAGAATTACCATGACCTAGCAGTTCTGTTCATAGGCATGTACCCAAGAAATTAAAACACCATTTGTCTTCACAAAAACTTTGTACATGAATGTTTGTAACAGTCCAAAAGTAGAAACAACCTAAATGTCCATCAACCGATGAATGGATAAGCAAAATGTAGTAGATCCATAGAAGGGAATTTTATTCAGTCATAAAGAGACATAAAGTTCTGATACATGCTACAACATGGATGAACCTTGTTAACAGTATGCTATGTGAAAGAAGCCAGATAAAAAATGCCACATACTGTATTGTTTCATTTTTATGGAATGTTTTAAATATATAAATCCATAGATTAGTGGTTACTAGAGCTGGAATGGGGAGTCTATGGGGAGTGACTGCTAAGAGGCACAGGATTGCTTTGTGAGATGATGGAATGTTCTGGAATTAGTGGTGAAAATTGTACAACATTGTAAATATACTTAAAAACCACTGAATTGTACATTTTTAAATGGTGAGTTTTATGTTACGTGAATTTTATTAATATCTCAATTAAAAAAAAAACCTGCAAGAAAAAAAGTTAAATAACTTGCCCACAGTGACTCAGAGACCCAACATGCAAATCCTTTCTGGACACCAAGGCCCCTCTACTGCATGCTGCCACCTGTGTAGTTACTGTCAGTCACCACCAGATGGTGGTATTGTTGAATAGAAGTGTGTCCAGCAGAAAATTTGGCTCTTGCCTGCATTGTTTTTCATCATGATAAGATGAAAAGATTGACAAAATTTGGGATAAATAAAAATAATAGAGGCTGGGTGCGGTGGCTCACGCCTGTAATCCTAGCTCTCTGGGAGGCCGAGGCGGGTGGATCGTTTGAGCTCAGGAGTTCGAAACCAGCCTGAGCAAGAGCGAGACCCCATCTCTACCAAAAATAGAAAGAAATTAATTGGACAACTAAAAATATATAGAAAAATTTAGCCGGGCATGGTGGCACATGCCTGTAGTCACAGCTACTCGGGAGGCTGAGGCAGGAGAATCGCTTGAGCCCAGGAGTCTGAGGTTGCTGTGAGCTAGGCTGATGCCACGGCACTCTAGCCCGGGCAAAACAGTGAGACTCTGTCTCAAAAAATAAAAAAAAAAAAAAATAATAGAGACATCTGGACCTCATGTCCCTTCTACTGAAATACACACCAACACACTACCATCTATTTTTGCCCCCAAATCAAACCAGAAGCAGATTGAAACTCTAGAACTGACTACTACTTTATAGGGATTTACAGGGGACAGAGAAGCAGGTTAAACACCACCATGGGGAAACAATCAGCAAAATCCAGACTCTGAAAATCTAGGGTAAGTGATCCAATTTTTTTTTCAATAAATTATAAAGAAAAACACAAGGGAAAACCTTTAGATTAAAAGTTACTTGAGAAATATATCAGCCAAATATAGTGTATGGACTTATTTCAGCTCTGATTAAAACAAATCACTGTAAAAACATATTTCTGAGATAATTGGGGGAAAGTTTTAGAAACCGATAGTATTAAGGAACTATTGTTAATTTTTGTAAGGTGATAGTGACATTGTGGTTAATGTTTTTCTTTTTCTTTTTTTTTTGAGACAGGAGTCTTACACTGTTGCCTGGGCTAGAGTGCAATGGTTTTTTGAGACAAGAGTCTTACACTGTTGCCTGGGCTAGAGTGCAGTGGCGTCGGCCAAGCTCACAGCAACCTCAAACTCCTGGGCTCAAGCGATCCTCCTGCCTCAGCCCCCTGAGTAGCTGGGACTACAGGCATGCGCCACCACGCCTGGCTAATTTTTTCTATGTATTTTTAGCTGTCCAGCTAATTTCTTTGTATTTTTGTAGAGACGGGGTCTCGCTCTTGCTCAGGCTGGTCTCGAACTCCTGAGCTCAAACGATCCTCCCCCCTTGGCCTCCCAGAGTGCTAGGATTACAGGCGTGAGCCACTGCACCTGGCCCTGTGGTTAATGTTTTTTAAAGACATCCTTAACTCTTTTGAGGTACATACTGAAATGTTTGTAGTTGAAATGGTAAGAAATCTGGAATGTGCTTAAAAATGAGTTAAACAGTTCATTCAAAGGTGATCATGGGATTAGCCAGTAATTTGGGAAACTAAACATATACATTAATTTATATAACAAATATCTTTGGAGCTCTCACTTTACTGAAGTATGTCAATCAAATGGAGAACATGTTCAGAGCAGTAAGTGAACTATCGAAAGGTGAGGTGGCGGAGGAGGAGCCAAGATGGCAGACGAGAAAAGCCGCAGTCAGAGTGTCTCTGCAAAAAAGACAAATTTTAGAAGAAAGAGAAAAAAATAAACTATCGGAGAAACATAGATCAGGTGAGGGTCGGAAGGAAGGGTGCCAGAAACTACAGGAGACTCCACGGGAAGACGCTGCGGAGGAGAACTGGAAGGAGAAAAGTCCCGAGAGGCTTGGAGACCAGCAACAAGGGTAGGTGGAGCGGTTAACTTCCCCCTCCCTTGCATCTGGGACTGCTGGTGGCTCCTGAGCGGCTGGAGAGACCTGCGGACACCAGCCCAGAGACGGCTGCCGCCAGCGAGCAGTGGCCTCTTGCGGACTCAGCGCCGGACTCCCAGCCCCCTCGGGGCACCTCCCGGGGCGCAGACCCGAGCCCATCGGCAGATGCCATAGTGCTCCGTTCTCTCCTTCCCCTCCTCCCTACCAGGGCGTGCCCAGAGAGACAATTTAGCTGTCACACGGAGGCATCTCCAAGGAACGGGACCTTTCCTTTTGGGGCCCTACAGCAGACTGAGGGGTACTCAGACTGCGAGCTCCCTACCCGCCAGCCCTCCCAGGTGCTGCTTGCCTGGGGACTCCAGGAGAGCGGGGCAAATCCCGAGGTGGAGTGAAATCAATCCAGCTTGGGCACCCTGTAGATGATTCAAGACCAGCACCCCTACCCCTGGCAGGGTCAGAGATTGATCTCCAGGGGACAGGCCTGCAGACCAGAACCCGTACACCCAGGTCACGATCGCACTGCCCCAGAGCACAGAAGAGAGAACTGCGAAAGAGCCTACTGAGGAGTGTGTGCCTTCAGGGGCAGATCAGGGTGCCGGAACGGCAACCCTCCTCCCAAAAGAGGGCTGTGCACCCAGCTCAGGCTGCGATCCTGGGTAGGGAACCTGCCAGCCCACGTGACAGCCAGGGGAGATCCATCAGCCTGAGGTCCCGCTTGCTGGCAGAGGCCTGGGAGAGGACACGGAGAGGGGGAGGGTGGAGGGGAGCGAGACCTGCTCCAGAGTGCGGGTCTCGGACAGCCCCAGCCCCCAAGCCCAGACTTTCAGCTGAGTAGAGCCATTTCAGCCCCTCCCCGGCAGCTTTGCATAGAAGCAAAGAGCAGACCTTTGATCCCTGCTAATAGCAGTTGTGGAGGCTGAGGGCAGGCTTACCCAACCCAGCCCCACCCAGACTGACTCCCGGTGCTGCCCCCACTGAGGTGGAAAATAAGGACACACCTGGAAGTCTCAGGGCCCCACCCACCACCCGTGCCACAAGAGGGCCTCTGTAGAGGAACGAGACCTAGCTACAGGACCCAAAAATAGCACTGCAGCTCACTCCTCCCTGCAAGTGCCACCTACTGACAGGGAGGTCATCCTGCACACCCTGTTACTGCATCTACTGATTCATCACAAAGGGTGTGGTTGAATCTCACCCACAAACACCACCTACTGTTTCAAAGACTAAGTAGGGCTTGTCATTATCCAAATGAAAATCTAAAGGCAAGAAGGAACAACTGATCCAGATGGGAAGGAACCAGCAAAAGAACTCTGGAAGTATGAAGACTCAAACGGAAAACACACTCCCAAAGAGGACAACAGCTCCCCAGCAATGGACATTAACCAAACTCAGAACACTAAAGTGACAGAAGAATTTCAAACATGGATTGTAAGAAAACTGAA
>NW_012146412.1:632948-634212 GCF_000956105.1 Propithecus coquereli | reverse complement strand
ATCTAACCTGCAAGCATGCATTTAGACTCCAGGTAAAGGGGTGGAAATCAATATTTCAAGCAAATGGAAGCCAAAAGAAGGCTGGTGTGGCAGTTTTGATCTCAGACAACTTAGTTTTTAAATCAACAGAAGTAAGGAAAGACAAGGAGGGTCACTATATAATGGTGAGGGGTACAGTTCAACAAGAAGACATAACAATCCTAAATACGTATGCACCCAACTTAGGTGCACCCAGATTCATAAAGCAAACTCTACTTGATCTAAACAAATTGATAGACAGCAACACCATAATAGTCAGAGACTTCAGCACCCAACTGACAGCACAGAACAGATCCTCCAAACAGAAAATTAACAAAGAAATAATGGACTTAAACAGAACTCTAGAACAAATGGGCCTGACTGACATTTACAGGACATTCTACCCAAAAACCACTGAATACACGTTCTTCTCATCAGCTCATGGACATTCTCTAAGATTGACCATATTCTAGGACACAAAGCATGTCTCAAAAAATTTTAAAAAATAGAAATCATGCCATGCATCTTCTCAGATCACAGTGGAATAAAAACAGAAATCAACCCCAACAGACACTCTCATCTCTACACAAAGTCATGGAAATTAAACAACCTTCTGCTCAATGATTCCTTCATAAACGAGGAAGTAAAGATGGAATTCAAAAGATTCTTTGAACTAAATGACAAAGGTGACACAAGTTATCAAAATCTGTGGGACACAGCCAAAGCAGTCCTCAGAGGAAAGTTTATTTCCATAAATGCCTATGTCCAAAAGTCAAAAAGAGCACAAATAGACAACCTAATGAATCGACTCAAAGAACTGGAAAAAGAACAACCGACCCCAAACCCAGCAGAAGAAGGGAAATTAATAAGATCAAATCAGAACTAAATGAAATTGACAACAGGGAAACTATACAGAAGATTAATATAACAAAAAGTTGGTTCTTTGAAAAAATAAAATTGACATGCCTTTGGCTAAACTAATGAAAAACAGAAAATAAAAATCCCTAATAAGCTCCATCAGGAACAAAGAAGGAGGAGTCACAACTGATGCCATGGAGATTCAAGATATAATTTATGAATATTAGAAAAACCTTTACGTACACAAACTGGAAAATGTGGAGGAAATGGACAAATTTTTAGAAACACACAACCTCCCTAGGCTCAACGAGGAAGAAATAGAATTCCTGAACAGACCAATATCAAGGACTGAAATTGAAACAGCAATAAAAAACATTCCGAAAAAGAA
>NW_012146412.1:613946-630492 GCF_000956105.1 Propithecus coquereli | reverse complement strand
GGATGGACACACTTGAAACTCGGACTTGGGGGGGGCAAGGGCAACATATGTAACCTAATCATCTGTACCCCCATAATATGCCGAGATTAAAAAAAAAAAAAAAAGAAAAAAAAGAAAGGTGAGGTGGCATAAATGACTGACCTGACTGGTAAGGGGAGTGGTATTCAAGGACTGATTAGAGCGAATTATGGTTAGTTAAGAGATTTAGGTTTTTTTTTTTTTAAGTAAACTTTTATTTGTAATATAACACACATAAAAAACAGTGCACAAGATTTTGCATGTATAATGCAAAAACCTTTGACCGAGTGAATACCCTGTGAAGCTGGCACCCAGAGAGAGCTGAATTTTGAATAACATATTGCTTGAAGTAATAGGTATGGAGTAGAGTAGAAATGGAGATCTTAAAGAAAAGGAAGTAGAAATGTAAGGGTGACATATCATTTGAAAATTCCAGAGTAAATATTGCCCAGAGATATGATACTTGAAAAACCACTTTTTTGTTGTTCTGCTGGAGTTTTAGGGCAACTTAATGAGCAGAATATGGAATGCTGATGTGTGTATTTTCTTTAAAAAAAATATTTAGAGACAGAGTCTTGCTCTGTCACCCAGACTGGAGTCTAGTGGCCTGATCATAGCTCAGTGTAACCATGAATGCCTGGGCTCAAGTGATCCTCCCGCCTCAGCCTCCTGAGTAGCTGGGACTATAGGCGTGGCCTCTATGCCTGGCTAGTTTTTATATTTTTTTGTAGAAGTAGGGTCTTGCTATGTTGCCCAGGCTGATCTTGAACTCCTGGCCTCAAGCAATCCTCCCACCTTTGCCTTCCAAAGTCCTGGGATTACAGGCATGAGCCACTGTGCCCAGCTTTGTGTGTGCGTATTTTATGCTAAACATCAAAACTTGAGCTCTTTATGAGTGAGGAACAAAATTTATTAAATTCATCAATTCAACTCTTATTATTAACAGTTTTAAAAAAATTCTATGGTAGCTGTTACTAGTTTTGAGGATTTATATACCGATTTTCACAAGATCATATCTAAAACAGTAACTGCACTCTTTCAAGAGGCTTCAGGTTCTTTTGATATTATAAGAATTATCAGGAAGAGTTTCTTAAGTTAATAATTGATTGTCTTTAACAGTAAGACTATAAGCTATGAGATTAGTGGGTTTGCTACTAGATATTTCTGGAGGATAGTCTATAAAGTAGTTGCTATTATTATCTCATTTTCCTGATGAGGAGATAAGCAGAGAGGCTGAGTAACTTGTCCATGGTCACATCCATTTAGTGGCAGAGCTGTGATTCAGACCAAAGCTGACTGGCTTCAGAGTATTTAATTAATAGGGTTGTTGTGAAGATTCTTTTTATTTTTTTCTTTTTTCTTTTTCAGATGCATCTGAACAAGCTAAAGATTCTTACTTAATATACCCTTTAAAGCAGTGCCTGACTCCATGAGCATATTAATTGTTAGGTGTCGTTAATGTTATTATTGTCATTGTAATTATTTCAGAGAGAACTGGTAGTCCACAGCAGTCTCCCTCCCCACAGGGGAAGAAATCTCACTGAAGACTGTATGGATGGATTGCACTCAGGCTATATATGTTTTAAAACACATTTTAAAACATTAATTTTGGCGCTTATTGAGGTAATAAATCTCTAAATCCCCAGGAAAACAGTTTCATATGTGTTTGAGTATCTAGAGTTTGTTTTCTGTTGAGGATGTAAGATAAATGGATTTTAACTGTTCTAATTCATGTTGTAACAGAATTTAAGCAGAATGGTGGTAAGCCCTATCTGTCTGTGATTACGGGGAGAGGAAACCACAGCCAGGGAGGAGTTGCTCGCATCAAACCAGCCGTCATTAAATACCTCACAAGCCATAGCTTCAGGTGAGTTGATTTCTGTTATAACGGCAGTTGCCCATATACCGCTAGGTAAACACTAATAGCACGCTCAGAATGACCCGTCAAAACAGCTCACTAAATTTAATCATCTAATTTCAGCCAAAAGTTTATGCTTAAATTATAATAAAACTTTCACTGCTGGACGTATTGTCTGGTAAACCAGAAATAGAAGATTGTTGTCAATAATCATCTGATAAAACTTTCTATTATTAAAATTCTAAAAGAAAGTAAATATATTTGTGTTTCTTTGATAATGTATTATCTGAGATAAATAGATTACACATATCATAGTTAAAGATTTGCTGTGTATTCTTTCGAAAGGAAATATGTTCGTGGATTTTGGATGGAATTGGGTAGCTTCTGCTGAAATATAGTCATAATTTGGGTGTGTTTCAATTTTTGCAGACACTTTCAAGTTAATATGAATTTATATATATTTTCATAAGTTAAATGCCATTAATGATCTTTGCTGACAAACACAAAATGTCCTTTTTCATTAAGTGATCATTATTCAGTAACAGAAAATGACAAGAAAAGTCAAAGATTAAAGATCCGTTGATGGATAGATTCCCCAGGGATTTGCATCAAGTACCACCCCCAGTTCCGTCAGTGTAGCGTGTTTCGTTGATGCCACGCAATAACGTGTTACTTGCATTATAGAAAGTGGTGGTATTAATTCTGAACATGAAGACAGGTGACATTTCTTGGTTATTTTTACAAAAGGAGTAGTTAGACCAGAACAGTATCATGTTCAGATTAATCATCTACTTTAGAGACTAGTGTTCCTTGAAATTTTACACTGAGAGAGTTGAAAGCATTGCATGGCCAGATTAATCAGATTTACCTACTAATCAGAGATTTCTTCTTGGGTGCTTTCTTGATGCACAGAAACTGTGTAATGTAGACACCATCTTATCCTGCGTACAGCATGTTCTTCTTCATGAAGGTGTAATTCAGGTTTGTGAGGTTTTGAAAAAGCTTAAACTATATCAACTACTAAGTTAGGAGTAACCCCCAGCTTTAGGATTGTATTCGTTTTGACAGTAGATTAAAAGCAATGTAAATATAGATATTGACTTAATAAAGGACAGTACTTTGATACTAAATATCATGTTAAGCATAGGCACTTGGAATTGATTACAAAGTATATTCCCTAGCCAGTTTGAAATTTTTATTTTTAACTCTTTTCTCATTTCTACAGGTTCTCTGAAATTAAACCAGGGTGCTTGAAAGTCATGCTAAAGTAAAATAAACATCCTTGACTTAGAAGTGTGAAGGTTTGTAGGTTAAAATTAGTTTTATTTGCAGTACTTCAGTCAGTTCTACTTTAAACATGTGTTTTATCGGAAATGTTGTTATGAGACACAAAAAATTACATTTTTCAAAATTCAGGAGATGTTTAATTTTTTACTGAATCAAATGCCAAATAATGTTACCTGTTAAAAATATTAGAGGATTTTTATTGATTACAAAAAGTCTAAGAAAAAATTATCAGCTGCAATTTTAAAGTTTGAAGTGCTCTGATTGTTTCTCAGAGAGAAAATGTTACCTTTGTATTAATTGTTGTTTGACATTTAGTAAAGTCCTAAAGGTTTCTATGAGAGGTATTTTAAGTGCTTTGATATCTAGTCCATGCCCTTCAAAAGCTTGTATTAAAAGAAGAGAAAGAAGTCGTAGTAGTAGTAGTAGTAAAGAAAGAAAGGAGATCTAACAAATACACTTGAATACTTTTTGCTTTTAAAACTAAACACATGAAACCATTTCATTTTGCCATATCCTACAGGAAGGAAGGCATGCTCTTGTACTTTCTTCCGCTTTGTACAGATCTTGATCTCTTACTTTTTGTTCTCTTCTTCTGTATGTGTGCATTTTATGGGAGGAGCATTGGGTCTGAGATTACATTGCAGTTTTATACCTTTCCTAGGCAGAAAAATTTTCAGAGAAGGAGAAATGGTTAGATATCTATCAACTGTTGCTGCCATTTAGAACTGCTTCTAGAACTATGGATTTCTAAATAGTTATATTTGAGGATGCAATTTCTAAACTGCATTAGGTCATAATCTTATTAACTTAAAACAAATGTAGAAAATGTTTTGGGTATAATCGTAAAAGGAATCATTAGAATTTAAAAGATTTTTACCTTTATTTTGAAAAAGCTAACTTTCTGAAAGGAAACTTTCATTGACTTCTATTGTTTGGTTAGTTAATGAATCTGGTTAGTGTGTTTACAATCTCCTTTATGCAGGTTTAATGTGGTAAAGTATAATTTTCTAATGTGAGACAATGGCTTAAACAAATTCGACTTCAGATATGGAGAATATTTTCAACTTATATAATTTTAGCAAACAATTATGTTGATTCTTGTTAAGCTTAAAGAATCATTTGAATAAGGAATTATAGGATTGAGCTGGTACTGAAAAGAATCCTAAAATACAGAATGGTTTCCCAAAGGAGCAAACATTTTAATGAAAATAAAACTCAAAAACACTTGTTTTTATATGTTATAAATGCATGCTTTTAAAAGAAGAGCCTTATTATTGAATTTTATTTCCATAAAAATGAGAATAAGTGTTTATTATTTTAAAATGATTAGTGATTAATATTGAAGTATTATTCACATTCTTCACATAGTTTAGCACAGTTTTTTGGAATCTTTAGAACAGTTCTATACATTAAAAATAAAGCAATTCCTTTCAACAATTTGTTAATGAAATAAAATATTCTTGTGTATAAATTAATATGGTTTAAGAATATGAAAAACAATGCCAAAACCTGCAGTTATTGGAGTGTATGCATCTGCATTCTCATTTTCTGTGTTTTTATATTTTCTCATCTGATTTAAAAAAATCACTTTTGAGCACTTCAGCTAGACTTATTTCAATAGTATCATGATTAATGAGGGAATAGTCAAATGAATTAGAGATGTGGTATTCTGAGGACAGAAATCAAAGGAAAAAGGCTATGTTTTATCCAGTATCAACTTTGATCTTATGCTTTATTTTGGTAAATCTAACAGTATTTCTTAATCATTATTCATAAGCATACAGGCAAAGTTTGAGCATTTTAATGCAGTTGTTTAATTTCAGACTGCCTCCTACCCACTATCTAGCATAGTTTAAACAACACATACTTATGAAAGAACATTTTATATAACCCCTCCTCCTTTGCCCATTTCTAAATCCTGTACATCAAAGATAGTTTGGAGATTGTTAAACTTTTCATATATTGGTACAGGTTGAGTATCCTTTATGCTCCAAAATCTGAAACTTTCTGAGCATGGACATGGCACACAAAGGGTATGCTTACCGGAACATTTCAGATTTCAGATTTTCAGATTAGGGATGCTAAACTGGTAAGTATCATGCAAATATTCCAAAATCTGAAAAAATCAGAAATGCAAAACACTTCTGATCCCAAGCATTTTGGATAAGGGATACTTAACCTGTATATTTGTGTGAATACATGACTCATTAGAATGCTCTTTGTAAACTTAATATTTTAAAAGTACAGCACTTCTGTAGTTAGGAAGGTTTTAGTAAAAACCTTCCCAAAAAAGAGAGAGAGAGAGAACTATAATGTGGAAACCACAGAGGGTGCGTAGTTGGACCAGAGGGACTCTTAACAGTATTTTCAATCTGTCCATCTCTTTATTCCAATGTGAGAAATGGAAGCATGTTTTCTTACATTTATTGGCTGTTCATAATATCTCTATATTATTTTCGAGTTGAAGTGTCTTCAATTTGTTAGTATTTCCATACTGCTTATAATTCTATGGCCTTTAAATATAAGACATATTTTATATAGTAGAAATTGTGACTTTAAAGTGTCTTGTGTATTAATGTTATAATACTTTTTAAGAAGGAAAAACTATACCATTCTTCTGGATAGTTTCTAGTCCTTTATTTTGGTCTTTTTCTTTTTGAATTCAAGTGTTTTGTATGCTTAGAAAAAGGACATGTAAAATAATGAGATTGGTTATTTCTGAGCTGGAAATTGGAAACTTTTGAAACTCAGGAAATTGCTCTGACAATGTTTTAACTGCTCTCAATTTAAGAAAATGACAAAACATATAAAAAAAGACAAAAATAATGTGTGCCGTTTTTTCCAAGTGCTTTTTTAAAGTGCTTTTCCATTGTGCAATGAGGTGAAATTTGATAATTTTTCTTGTGTAGTGGCTAAATATTATTGCTTATTTTTATTTACATGTGAAGAAAGCAGATTTAAATGTTTGTGTGGCCAAAAGAGTGTCATTCAAAAGGTGTAAAAGTAAGTTTATGTAGAATGTATGTTAATGGTGCTTATTTTTAAAATGTAATTCAAGTTTACATTATTACTTAATGCTTCTTTACAGAATTTAATAGAGAAACAAGGCTAGAACACATCTACATTCTGAAGAGCCTTTTATAACTTCACATTATATGATGAAAAAGTGTATTATTTTCCTTAAAGTTGAGCAGTTGTCTTTTATGGTCTAAGTGATGAACCTATCATCAATAAATGATTGAATTAACCATGAGACTTCTCACTAAAATATAGTATTGCAGCTATCAGTTGGAGAAAATATTTAAAAATTTTCAGGCAGTATATCAGAAACAAAATGTTTTTATTTGTACTATAAAGAAAATGTAATTTTGCTGTTAACTCTGTATTTTTTTTATTGAAAATATTTTATAACTTTGCTTTTAAAATTTCTTATGAAACCATTTGCAGATTACATTCTTAATTTAATAAAATACTTTAGTCACAGTCCAGTGTGAGGAAATCATTCATTTGATGTGGTAGGGTTAGTGGTTTAAATATTAAAAAATATTTTTATGTGTAACTTTGTAATTTCAGAGGAGAATGATCATAAAAATTTCATTTCTGTACCACAGCTTTTCTTCTAGTTTAAATTATTTTGCTGTAGTAAATTAGGAGTCAGTTAAAATGGATTAGCTATGGTTTCTCTCTTCCCACCCTATATCTTTTGACTGGTATCAAAATTAATAATTATGTCTGTTAGGGACTCAAGTGATATTTTAAATAACATTAAGGACCTTTGAACTTCATTCAGCTCCAAAGCAGAATAATTCACTCATTTAGCAAAGACTTAAAAATATTTATTCAACAAATATTTATTGAGTACTCTTCACTAGGGTTACAGTATGAGACAGAGCTTTTATGCACAGTTATCTTATTATTGTTCTTATCAACAGTTATGTATACTAGTGTTTATACTATGGAATACTTTCATATACGTTATATTTTAAATCTCAAGAGAATTTTATTACGTAGGTGGTGCTATCCCAGTTTAATGAATAAAGCCACGTGGTCTTAGAGAAGTTAACTGGTTTGCCAGTTAGGAGCAGAGGCACATCTCAGGCCTTGGTTCTCTGACTGCCGATAATAGAGCAGCTGCAGCTGTCACAAGAGAATAGTCACTTAATAAAGAGATAATTTCTATCATCCCCTTCTGAGAGAGATGTGGCCCCACAGTATATGTCTTTGAACATCTGCCGTTTATGAGTTTGCCTTTTTCCTTTATCCAAAGGAAGCTGGTATTTTGGAAAAACTCATAATACCAATGGCAAAAAATACAAGTTTATTTCTCTCTTCACATAAAATCTCAGAGGTAAAGAATCCAGGACTGATGGGAATCCTCTTTTCCACGAAGCTTTTGGGCATCTAGCACAGTTCACCATTCTGCCATACCCAGGGTATGGCCCTCATTTTCCTACGCCAGGGTGGGTGGCTAGAGTTCTAACCATCACCTCTGTGTTCTACTGGAGGAAGGACAATGACAAAGTAGCAAAGGGCAAGTGCCCGCAGTCTTAAAAATGATTTTTGGAAGCTGCCATAGGTCATTTCTACTTACTTCCTATTGGCCAGAACTTAGTCGTGCCACACCTAGCTGCAGAGGAGGCTAAGGAATTGTCTATTTCAGACTGCCGTGTGTCCTGCTGAAATGCGAGTGCGTGCTCTTTCGGAGGAAAGAGGAATGGGTATGAGGGAAGTGTCAGTCTCTGCCACATCATTTTTGATCATTATGTGCAAATAATGTGAAAATTAGTTCTTGATATATTACTTCAGCAGATCTTCGTTGATGACTTCCATGTACTAGGAATAATAAAAAGGAAATCACCGTTGTATGTGTTTTAACTTTAAATATTCAAATGATATGGCTGTTGAAATGGACTTTCAGTTGATGACTTAACTGCTAATGGGATCACTTTTGATCTCGTAACTCATCATGGCAACTAGATTAGGTATGTAAGTTATTCCTAGTGATACTGCTTAGTTAATATAGTTGCGTATTGACTTTTGTTTTCTCTTAAACATTTATTCATCATGTCTATGTGCAAAAACTCAGTACTTAGTGCAAATGATTTAAAGCTAAGTAAACCAGGGTAGGAAGATGTAAGTATGTATATGTCTTAATAAGCTAGAAACTGCGTATAAAGAAAGAACTGTGCCAGTAAAAACAAAAACAAACTGGAAGCACTAAGGGGTAGGGGAATAGTTGTTTCCTTTGGAGGTGGTGAATTTGAACTTTGTTGCCTGAAATCTTTAAATGACTTTTTGTAGGAAAAAGATTAAAGACTTTAAATTCACAGCTTTTGTCCATATATAAGTGTACAATCTTTGTGCCTTTCATAGCTTTTGAAGCACTTCTGTGGTAATCTTGACTTATTAAAATTTAATTTGGTAGAGGCTTATTTAATTTTAATAGCTAATGAAATATTAGCATTTTAATATTAATGAAGTTTCAAAATATAAACAAATTCCTCAACGTAAGGAATGACTATTTGGGGGTAGAGAAATGGCCGAGTACATGATCCATCCATAGTTCTCTCCTTGGTCAGACAGAGAAAGAAGCAGCTGCAGAGTATGAAAGTGGGATGAAGAAATGGGGTGATGGAGTTACCGAGATAGCACAGAACAGCCAGCTCTGAATATGCTTGCTTTCCTCTGGGTTTAAACGTATCAGATGGAAATATTCTTTTACACCAGAAGCTATGAAAACATGTATAAATAACCTTTATTTGATTTTAACCTTATCTTTAGGTATCTAGATTGTGTTTTGTTATGCCAGTGGTATAACAAATGAAGTTCTATTAAAAATGAAGTTCTAGAATGTTGTTCTCACTTATGAAATTTTGAGAAATTTGGATTGCCCTCTAAGGAAAACAAAAAGGATTAATAGCAGCTAACACTGGACTTGGGACAAGTCCTGCCCACAGCATGAGGGGAGGTTTATTTGGAAAGATTGCTCCGTATGATCCATTTCTAGCCTTAATTAGGAAAGAAACTAAATGACATGGCCTAGCTCAATCCATGCTCACGGAAGAAAGTACATTAGTCAAAGCATGTTTCTGGCATTGCTACACCAGCCTGCCCTATTAATATAGAATATATGTACAGACAGTCCCCCACTTAGGATGGTTCAACTTAACGATTTTTCCGACTTATGATTTTTCAATTTTATGACGGTGTGGATGCCATATGCCTTTGGTAGAAACCATACTTCGAATTTTGAATTCGGATCTTTTCCCGGGCTGGTGATATGCTACAGTACTCTCCTGTGATGCCGGGCAGCAGCAGCGAGCTGCACCTCCCAGTCGGCCACGCTAACGTTACGTGTTCTGAGCACGTTAAGGTAAGCCTAGGCTAAGCTATGATGTTCAGTAGGTTAGGTGTATTAAATGCATTTTTGACTGTCAACGTTTTCAACTTATTTTGGTTTTGGGGGGATATGACCCCATCATATGTTGAGGAGCATCTGTATTTCATATGTGTTTCTTAGTTAGAAACTCAGACTGACCCTCCCGCTTGGGAGAGTTGGGGAAACTAAAAAATTTGGATGAAAATGTTAAAAACACTAAAAACATTGCATAGTTGATAATATAGGGGCTTAGGTCAAAAAACTAAGAATATATAGAGGCACTTTCGCAAAAGGTGGCTCTGATCCTGATTCACCTTGAGCTTCAGTTTTCAGAATTTAGGAGTGGAGGGCCAGAAGACGAAGGCCAGCAAACTTGAAGACTAATAAGAGACACCCCATAAAGCTTGCACCCTACCGGGCTTTATCCTCACTGTGAATGGGGATGGATAAAATAATTTTGTCCTCCTTCCTACCTCCAAAAGGACTAGGAATGTTGCCTTGGCACTGAGCAAAAGAAGAGACCAAAAAAAAAAAAAGAAGCTGAGAAGTTATAATCACTATTGGCCCTCACAGAATATCAGCCCAAAGTCACATCACCTAGGATAGTCAAAAAACTTCAAGTCATGCGTTAAATTTGTAGAGGTCGCAGCCTGATAATGCTGCCGTTAGCTGCCTAGCAAAGGCAAATGCAGATCTTCTCGGGGAGCATGGGAGCATGCACCTTCCTTCATCCTGGAGGATTAAATCTCATCAAGCCTGTAGATTAAATAACCAATTTATAGGAATTACAGAGGATAGAGGAACACGTCAAACACTACTATTGGGATGCAGTCACCGAAATGTAGACTATGGGAAACAACAGTTTCTTCAAATTGCAAAGAAAGTAAAACCACACAGGTGGAGGTAGAACTTACACATTAAGATGTAAGAGACATATCAACCAATGGCAGTCTGTGGACCTCATTTGGGTACCAGTCCAGCAGAACAACTATGACCATAGCAAGACGATTGACAGTGTGAACCATGACTTGATAATCATATTAAAGAACTATTGTTTTTCAGGAATAATGTTGCAGTTATATATATATATATATATATTTGAGACAGAGTCTTATTCTGTTGCCTGGGCTAGAGTGCCATAGCATCAGCCTAGCTCACAGCAACCTCAAACTTCTGGGCTCAAACGATCCTCCTGCCTCAGCCTCCCGAGTAGGTGGAACTACAGGCGCTGGCCACCACGCCCAGATAATTTTTTCTATTTTTAGTAGAGACGGGGGTCTCGCTCTTGCTCAGGCTGGTCTCGAACTCCTGACCTCGAGCAATCCTCCTGCCTCAGCCTCCCAGAGTGCTAGGATTATAGGCGCGAGCCACTGCACCCAGCCAATTAACACATTAATTGCCATGTGAGTTGTATTTAATGTACACTCGTTTTGAGCCTGGGGCCTCGTAAAGCGTATGTAACTCACACGCCTCTTCACTTTTGGGAGCCACATGAACTATTTTTCAAGTTGCATATAACTCACACACAGAAAACAATAAAAAGTAACAAAATTTTCATTAAATTAGAAAGGATCATTTTGTTTTCGAAGTTTTTATTCTATTTTCATAATAAAACACCGTGGCCCCAAGGAAAAAAATTTTTTACTAGTGGGGCAGTCAATGTGTTAAAGAATCTTTATTTTTTAAAAAGCGATACATGCTTAGAACAAAAGGGAGCCTTAAAAAAAGCTGCCTGCTTTTTTTCAGTTACATGCTGAAATAAATCCATAAAATGTTGTTGGAGAGTTACTTCAAAATAAAGTGGAGGAAGTGGATGGACGTACTTAGGAAACAAGATTGGCCGTAAGTTAGTAAATGGTGAAGATGGACGTTCATTATGCTATAATGTCCACTTTTGAATATATTTACAACTCTATAAGAAAGTATTTTAAAAGTTGGTGGAAGAGCTGGAGAAGTAAACTCTATATTTGGTTCTGGGAGTGAATTCCAGAACACAGAAGAGTTAACCTGCATAGTAGCTGCTACCTCTGCCATAATGTAAAGGTGACAAATCGGGAGGCCACCATGGTACCATTGCTACAACTATCTCTTAACATACCCAGAGCTGGTAACACCACAAAAGTGTTCTAGAAAAAGCTGACATCTCCACAACTTGACTTTTTAGCAGAATGAGCCATACCAGTAGATAGATGGCCTCTGGCTTACCTGTGTCTCCCAAATCTCGTAAGAGTGGCTCTAACTGGTAGAAGCTATTTTACATAGAGAATTTTACCTGCAGGAGGGGACTGGGAAATGTTTTCAACTTTCCAGCCTCTTCAATACAGAAAGGCTCATTAGAAGAAGTAGAGCTGGAGGCTGAGTATCAAATGTCCATATTTACTACACTGATGGTACTTGTCGAACCAGGTACTACAAATAAAATGAGTTGACATAATAGTCACAAAAGCTTTATATGTCAGCTGGGGTATTTAGAGGCATGCTAGAAAGTACCCCAAGTCTAGGATAATCTTAGCATATCTTTCAGGAGCCTCGATTTTACTCATTGGCAAATAATGCACACTGTTACTTAATGTAGCTTATTTGTGTATGTATTAACCAGGGCTCTCCAGAGTGACAGAATCAATAGGAGATAGATAGATGAGAGGGGATTTATTAGAGGAATTGGCTCAAGTGATTGTGGAGGCTCAAAAGTCCCACTATAGGCCATCTGCGAACCAGGGAAGCAGGGAAGCCAGTAGCATGACCCAGTCCAAGTCTGAAGACCCCAGAACTAGGAAAGCTGATGGTGTCACTCTCAATCCAAGGCTAAAGTCCTGAGAACTGCAGGGGAGAGGCCCCCTGTAGACCTCTCCAAAGACTGCTTGAGTGTCCTTACAACATGGTGGCTGGCTTTCCCCAGAGTAGGCTGACCTAGTGTTGTAAGTTTTACACCAAATTCTATTTGTTAGAACCAAGTCACTAAATTCAGCTCACATTCAAGCATGGGAGAATCAGCTGTACTTTTTGAAGTATACAATGTGAAGGAATTTGTGGACATATTTGGCAACCAGTATGTCTACTATGTGCCAGGCACCACTAGGTAGTTTGCAAATGTATCCATTATAATCTTCATAACTACCCAGTGGGGTGGATGTTATTGCCCACCTGGCAGACAGGTATTTTTATCACAACTGTTTTCAGTTATCTGATGGCAATGTGCTCAGGGAAGAGCGACCCCTCTGTAGCCCCAGCAGGTGAATTATGATTGGTCAACAAGCTAATCATGGCAATTCCATTTCCCTTTGCCATTGATTTGTTAAAGGCTGACTATATGGTTACACCAGACAGAATTCTACTAGGGTGGTTCTAGGAAAGGTTTTCCGTACTAATATAGTGAAGCACATAGGAAGAAATGCACTCTTCAGCAAGATTTTGTGTCTATATGTGATGTCTAGAATTGCAGTTGCCCTGTTGAAACCATGAAGAGACAAACCTGAGGCCCAACGCTGGAACTGACCTTGTTACAGGAGACATAAGCTACTTTTGGTTGGGTTTCATGTTGCTTGCAGCTGAAAGTATCCTAATGATTTGATATATACCATTTTACAGGTTAGGAAACAGATGTTCAGAAAGATTACATAATTTGCCGAAGCTTTCCCAGCTAATGAATAGCAGAGCCAGGTGTCAGACTGGGATCTCCATGTTCTAAGCACCTGGTACTTGCTTCTTGTATCAATTAAGAGATTTTCTCCAGCAACTTTCAGGAATCGGGGAGGAGACACAGAAACATCATTTGGCTTAAGCAGGGTTAGTGATTGGCAAACAGGTACGGCAGAGGCTCATATGGGAAGGAAGGAAAAAGAAATTCAGGGTGCTGTGTGGACAGGGTCGATGTGGTTGACGGTGAGACACAAGCCGCGAAAGGAGCCGAGTGGAACCCAGAGGGGCTGAGGGACAGAGAATGCAGGGCAGTGGGGAGGGTGCAGTCGAGGCAAAGAACAGATTCAGAAAGATCTAGGGGGAGGGAAAGTGGAAGGAAGTTGCAGGAAGGGAGAGAATTTCAGAGTTGAAGACATTAGGGGTGCAGATACTTATTCCCAACAGAGTTCGCTTTTGACTGAGCATGAAGATGGTCATCAGGGTGGAGAATGTCACAGAACTGATATCAAATTTCTGGATCTTGCGCTTTGTGTACATACTACCCAGGAAGGCTACAGGCCATGGGATGGAGAGGAAGATTGAAAGCCAGTCTGCAGGAAATACAGGTGAATTAAGAAATGTTTTCTTTACTTGCATGGTCCCTCCCTTCACACTGATAGGATCTGACTCAACGCAGCCCTGCTTTGATGAAAGATTTATAAGGATTATTCTGCTTTACTGTGCTGCTTTGTACCGACTGGAGAGGAGATGGATAGGGTCACCAGGAGGAGCTGAGCGGAGAAGGTTGTGAGAAACGGAGTTTCCCAGGTCTTTCTGAAACAATTCTTTGCAGTGGGACCTCACTGTATTGTTTGAAGTTGCTTCTTTCCTATCTGTCTATTCATCTGAATTTATGAAAAGCAATAAAATACATTTAAAATTATCCACTATTTCAGATTATTGCAGTTTCACTATTTATAGGAACAGTTAAGAATTGGTGGCAGCTCCCCTGAATCTTTGCTAGGACTGCAGTGGATGGGGCTGTATAATAAGAAGAGCTTGCTGCCTTTTTAAGCTCTGGGCTGTTTTTCTTGTCATTGTTCTGTGCTTTCTTAGGTAAAATCAATTTTTTCCCTTCAAAAATAATTTTTTGGCAGTTGGTTACATAGGAATCTATTTTTAAAGCACCTTATTAATTTTGTATTACACTCATGAAATGATTAGCTGGAATTTCTGAATATAGTTCCTCCCCTGACCCTTATATTTCTTGGTTCCTGTCCTTGGAGTCATGTTAATAGTTTTAGGTCATATGCCTGTCATTTTATTGTAAGTTAACTCAAATCTTTTCTTGGAAATAGGCATGATAAAAAGCAATCAGTCTGTACTGTGAAGGGAAAAAGAAGCAAGGTGCAAAAGAATTCTCCTAGTATGATCCCATTTGTGTTTTTTTTTTAAAGGATATATATAGATAGAGTCACTTGTATACTATGCTTCTCTATGTACATATGTGTGTGTATGTACATACATACATATGAATGCAAACGCATGCACAGAATGAATAGAAAAGACTCTGGGCCCCTCAAGACTCAGTTGCAGAGGATGTCATGTTCAGAAGACAATGAAAGTCATTCTAATCTTTATTTGTATTCCTCAAAGAACTTACATGAAACACTTGTGTTTTATACAGCACAAGTTATATAACTTACATGAATAGCTCTTTAATTCTGCTTTCCCTACATGCTCTTTCTTTCTCCTGTTCTCTTGTATCCTGTAGATACCCCAAAGCCTCTGTCTCCGTATTTCTTACTTTCCCCCTTTCACCAAAACGCTCCCTCTCTCAGCCAGTGCTAGTCTCATCTATCTCCCCTCCAGCTTCCTTCCCTGCCCCCCTCCCTAGTGAATAGCTCTGGGCCTTTTCGATATAAATCTCTCACCTCCCATTTATCCTATCTACACAATAAGGCAATGGGCGGCGTAGGTAGAGGGGATGGGAAGTTGCCCGAATGTTTTTGTGAGCAGGCAGGAGGAAGGAAGCTATGAACACTTACATAGTAGTAAGTTTTTTCTCTGTTATACATGAAGAATTTCTGAAAGATTCTGTAAGATATTGTGAACAGGTTATCTTGGGGATAGGCCTGGGGTGAAAGAGGTAGGTGGGAGAGATTTTACTTTCATTGTCTGAACAGTTTTTTTGTTTCAAAACTGTGTATTGCTTTTAGAAAACCATTCTGAAAAATAGACATTGAAATTAATAGGTGTATATTTAAAAATATAGTGAAAATGTCATACTTGATATTAGAGTGAGTTATCTAGTATACAAATTATATGTATTTTATTATATTTCACTTTAGGCTGCTTTCTAGTACCAAATGTTACAATCGAGCTGGTATCTGATGATCCAATATTACCAGGAAGAGCATTAATCTGCCTTTTCAAACCCTTAAATTGATACTGTAAGTGCTGGGAGAAGGGAGGACAGATCCAGGAAGTCTAATGTGTGAGTAGTAGGAGTTCCGGAGTGAATTGCAAGTGAAAAGCCAAATTTAATAGAAGTAAATTTCCTGAGCTGAATAAAGTCTTATATTTGCATGTTGAAAGTGCTCACTAAATTCTAGGCAGGACTGTTGAAAAAAGGCACATACCTAAACAAAATTCTTGAATCTCAAGGTTAAAGAGAAAAATCTTATAACATTCCAGACAGAAAGAGGAAGTTATTTACAACAGGAAAAGAATTGTACTGGCATCAGACAGTGAATCATGTCTATACTTACTGAGAGAAAAAGAAAGGAACCCAGGAAGTCTCTTTCCAGTGAAGGATCATTCGCCTGCCAGGGGAAAAGAGATGCAGAAATGTAAGGATTCCAACAATTTATCACCCATATCTGAAGAAACTATGAAAAGAGGACTCTAAACAATAAATTAATGAGAATACAGATGTCAAGATCAATGAGAAGGTCAAGTAGAAGGGGAAAATGGTGAGTGAACAACATAGTGGATGATGGACTGTCTGGAAATGTGTACCAGATATGTTAAAGACTCTTAAGATAAATGCAACTCACTTGATGAGAGCCTGGAAGTAAAAGTTGCAGAATTCTCAGCAAAACCTAAGAGGTAAGGTTGGAAGAAAGGGAGTAAGAAGTAAAAAACATTCTAACAGTATTATCTCATTGAGGAGTGGGGAAAGTATCAGGGAATGCAGTAACATGGGGGAAATAGTGTCTTTTTACATAATAGTAATAAAATATGTGTTTGATGATGCATGCTAAAAAGAACAAAACCACTGGTGGAGTGGGAAAGTATGTTATTTTGAAATTTTAAGGGGAAAAAGGGAATAAATTATAACTTGACCATATCAGGAATATGATTATATTATATATATAAAGAAA
>NW_012146412.1:607429-612723 GCF_000956105.1 Propithecus coquereli | reverse complement strand
GGTTTAAAAGGACCTCCTCTATCTTTTTTATGCCGAGATATTAATGAAATTTAGAAAAGACAAAAGGTTCCTTTCAAAAAACATAAACACTTTGTGAACTTGAGGTAAAAAAAAACTATTAAAATACACGTTTAATTCAGCAGTTCTACTTTACAATTCTCACGGGAATAAAAACCTAAGTCTCAAGATATATGTTGGAGGATATTTGCCGCAGGACTGTTCACAGCGGCAAGAACGGGAGGCAAGGTGAGCGCCCTTGCAAAGGGCGCGATGGCACAGCTGTGTGACAGCCACGCTGTGGGACATGGCACAGCCGCTGGAGAGGACGAGTTGGTCCTGTTGCGGCCACCTGTTGCCATTTGTTTCCCGCAACTTACCGACCTAAGGCAGTGATTTTATTATGCTTAGGGGTTCTGCGGGCCAGGAATTCGGATAAGGCACGACAGAGGCCAAAAGCACAGTGGGGATGTTTGTTTATTCTGCAGGGTACCTGCGGCCTCATTTGAAAGGTAGGAAAGCTGAGAGGGGCTGGATGAAGGCTCCTTCTCTCCCAGCCTGGCTGGCCGCGACCTTAGCCAGAGCTGTCGGCCACAGGGGGGCCCCGCGGCGCGGCAGCTGGTGGGGCGGAGGGGAGGCTGAGAGCCTGCAGCATTTTCCTCGCCTGGGCGTGGAAGTCACACAGCGTCACTTCGGCCACATTCCGTTTGTCAAGGCAGTCATAAGCCTCCCCGACCCCCAGATTCAAGAAGAGAGAAAGTAGATTCCATTCACATTTTAAAAGGAGAGTGGCAAGGTTCTGGAAGCACGTGTAGTGGAACATACTGGACTATTTTTGGGCAATCCAATCTG
This sequence comes from Propithecus coquereli, assembly GCF_000956105.1. NCBI lineage: Eukaryota > Metazoa > Chordata > Mammalia > Primates > Indriidae > Propithecus > Propithecus coquereli. Next base: position 611,874 of record NW_012146412.1, on the reverse strand, counting down.
CCATAAATACAGGCTAACGTGGAGGGCATTCCATGATGTATTGTTAAGCAAACAAAAAAAATCAGAAAAATCTATTTAATTATATTTTTGTAAAACGGTTCATGGCAACTCTGGTGTATGTGTGCAAATATGTGAACAGGTAGAAGGCTATGAGAAGATTAAGAGCCAGTGTTAGCTTCAGTTAGGGTGTGGGGCCAGACGCAGGGCAGAGGTGAACGAGAAGATTAAAGTACATGCACACCTACCTGTATACACACAAATGAAAGAAAGTGCTGGTAGGAGAGAGAAAAACGTGGTGTGGATGTGGCAGTGTTGCATGTGGATGTGGGTTCTAAAGGACAAATCTTTTCTTTTGAGACAGGGTCTCTGTCACCCAGGCTAGAGTGCAGTGATGTCATCATAGCTCACTGCAGCCTCAAACTCCTGGGTTTAAGCGATCCTCCTGCCTCCGCCTCCTAGGTAGCTGGGACTACAGTTGTGCGCCACCATGCCCAGCTAATTTCTCTATTTTTTGTAGAGAAGGGATCTCACTATGTTGCTCAGGCTGGTCTTGAACTCCTAGCCTCAAGTGAGTCTCCTTCCTTGGCCTTCCGAAGTGCTGGGATTATAGGTTGAGATGCCTGGCCTAAAGGACAAGATTTAGAACAATGGAAAGGACTGTGATATGGACCAGAGATAGCTTCACAAACAGCATCATCTCTAGGTAGCACTTGTAATTAATTAAGATTGGGGAATTACCAGTTCATTGCCTGTGTTAACAGAAATAGGCTTGAGTCCAAATGATGATCCTATTACTATCAGGGAAGATAGTTTTGTTTTTCTTGAAGAAGAGATTCCTCCCAAATTTTATATTTGCTTTGCTGTTGATTTTAAAAGAATATTGTGTTGGCACTCTTCCTGTTTAGTGGTATAATTACTGGCCTATGGGGCCAGTGCCTGAATTGGTTAAATCCACTTTATGGTTTCAAAGTTTTAAGTCTGACTAGTTATAAATGATAGTGGAAGGATTACTTTTTGATGTCTAAATGTTACATTCCTCCCGAAGTATCAGTATTGTGTTTTGTTTTTGGAAATACTTTATTATGTGTGAGTAAGTGACAAAGCTGCACCTGTTAGCACTTATATGGGGACCAATGGTCCATACCTTTTCTTTTCTGGGTTACTTTTGAGTTTCCTCCTAATCACTAGTGCTCTGAGGTGGTTGGAGAAAGAAAGAGAAGCGTCTGAACACTAATCCAGGGCTTATTGCTTTGTCTGGAGTTCTCGGGTAAGGCTTGTTTGCATGACGCTTGAAATCTGTGTTTAAGCCTAAGTCAACCAAGAAATTCACTAATATCCCCAGAACCACCTAGCGTCAACAAGACCAATTTTCTCTGAGTTTGTGAATGATTGTTTTCCTTTTAATCCTTCATACATGGGTTCTCTCCCCAGTGGCAACAATAATTGAGAATTATGATATATTTGAGTACCTTATTATAACTTTACCACTAGAGGTCAAAAATTAGCCCATGAATAATACTACACTACTTCCATCAAGAGAGTGGTTGTAGATAATGCTTCATGTATTTTTTAAAATTTGGCTTATCCTTTTTTTTTTTTTTTTTTTTAAAAAACAGGGACTTGCTCTGTCAACCAGGCTAGAGTGCAGTGGCATGATCATAGCTCACTGTAGCCTTGAACTCCTGGGCTCAAGGGATCCTCCTGCCTCAGCCTCCTGAGTAGCTGGGACTATAGGTGTGTACTTCCTTACCCAGCTAATTTTTTTTATTTTTTGTGGAGATGAGGTCTCACTATATTGCCCAGGCTCATCTCAAACTCCTGGCTTCAGACGATCCTCCTGCCACAGCCTAGCAAAGTGCTGGGATCAGGAGCATGAGCCACCACACCTGGTCTGGTTATACTTCTGATGAGATTCAGAACACTTACCAGATACCTTGAAGGTTTAAAAGGACCTCCTCTATCTTTTTTATGCCAAATTTTAGCAATTGGATTACTTGGCGTCTTTACTACAATCCAGCCTCAATCATTAACCTGAATCTTTTTTTGCCTACTTATTATGCACACTGATTATCCCAACTTAAGTGTTCATTGCGGTAATATATTTAAAGATTACAAATAAAAAATAAAATGAACTAGGTAGATGTCCAGTAAGGACAGATTCATGAGCTCAGCAGATCTCATCCATTTTTGTGTTCTAATTGGAATTTGTTGACTATACATTTTTTTTAGCTGTATATTTTTGGCCAGATGGCTACCAAATGAGATCATTTCCTGTTCAATGGCTATATTAGGTTAAGCATTAACTTAAATGATTGAGTTTATATGTCATGGGACATTTTAGACATGCAGTTGTATTTCAGATGTCCTCCTTTTGCCCAATGGTGTCTTTTCTACTTTAGTTCATCTTTGATATGGTGGAGAGGGATTGAATAAGTGATATGAAATATGTTTTACATGCTTTTACAGTTGAGAGGTTTATTTACTTTCTTGGAAACTTATTTGAGAATTCAGTTGCAATATTTCAGTGAAAGCAGATCGGTGTACTTCAGCGGTGTCCAGTTTAATGATTTTATTAATTATATTGGAGTTTGGTAGAGGCATTTAAATATATTTGGCCTGTCATGGTGGGTTGCATATGTAAAGAACTGGGCTTCTACTTTTCTCAAGCTGTCTTCTGCCTTTGGCACATCCCTCCAGTGTGAAGTACCAGGTCATGCTACCACCTTCGTTGTCTGCCCGTCCTATTGCCAGGGATTACCCAGAAAAACAGGAGCTGAGCTCTAGTAGAAGGCCGCCAATCTCCTTGGCAGGAAGAATGTGCCATCTTGTTTCTTACCTATTGCTGCTGGGCTTGGTGTCCCTGCTACCTTTGCACCCAGGGACGGTGCTGGGTGGTCGTCCACATGCAGCGTGGCCAGAGGAGCACTTCAGTGTTGTCTGAGGACATTTGGGTTTCGCTTTGGATTATCCCTTGTGGATGGGTATTATGAGTTGAATTATGTCCCTTCAAAATATGTTGAAGTCCTAACCCCCAGCACTTCAGAATGCGATCTTTATTGCAGATAAGGTCTTTACAGAGGTACACAAGTTAAAATAGAGTCATTTGAGTGGATCCCAATCCAATATGACTGATGTCCTTATAAGAATGAGAAATGTGGACGATGAAGGAAAAATGGGGAGAGATACCCATAGAGGGAAGATTATGTGAAGAGACACAGGAGGAAGACAGCCATTCAGACCAAGAGAGAGGCCTGGAACCGCTCCTTCCCTCACAGCCATCAGAAGGAACCAACCCTGCTGATACTGTGATTTTGGACTTCATCGTCTAGAACTGTGTTATGATAAATTTCTGTTGTTTAACCACCTGGTCTGTGTAGCTTTGTTATTGTAGCCCTAGCAAACTAATACAGTGAAGTTGGATCATTTCAACTCAGCAGCAGTGTGTGTTTGAATCTGTGAGTGACCATTTCACTGCAACCTTCCCAACAATGTGTATTATGGTATCTTGAATTCTCTTAATATCCAGCACATGCCTGGCTAAAGCAGTATTCGTGTTTGTTGAATAAACAAATGATTATATTGAATCTATGATTTTTTTGCCTTTTTGCAAAAGCACCACCCCAGTATTCCCTGCGGGTATCTCTGTGAATACCTTGATGTTGACAGTTTGCTCCCGCAGATCTTCCCACCTTCTTCCCATCCCCCCACCCCCAGCGCAGAACAAAGGAGGGTCTTCGCATGCATCCAACTCTACTATCATTATCAGTAGAGGGCATCTTTGCGCATCAGGCCAACTTCCCCTTAAAACCCTTGCCTCCTCACAGGAGCTGGTTTAGGAAACCTCTGTTCTCCTCCTTCAGTAAATTGCTCCGATCCTGGGTGTGAACACATTGGCAACCCAAAGTTGCAAAAGGCAATTGATGCCCTAGCCCCAGGGGCTCTGGAAGGGACCCCACGATGACAGAGAGTTCTTGCTTTGAGTGTAGCTGGGCGAGCATGCAGATGTGACCTCTGCCACGTTAGGCGCTGTACGGATGCGATCCTGCCCTCCAGGATCCTTGCAGTGGCAGGAAAGACAGCGCTCACTGCTGTGCTCGGAGGCGGCACTGACGACACGCGCTACATTGGAGGCATGGGGAAACCGAGGAAGACGTTTATTTTGCCTGGGACAGCCAGGAAAGGCTTTGTGGTGACACAGCGCCGGAGCGAGGCGCGGGGAAGCGTGCTCTGTGCGAGGAGGCAGAGTGCACGAAGCTCAGTTACGGTCAGGTTGTTCCCAACAACAACCTCCGTCGTGAAGTGAGCCTGGGAACAGCCGGCGGGGGACACGCACCAGTGCAGGCGGCCGCTCGGTCCCAGCAGCCGCGTTCGCGGCGCACGGAGCCTGGGCCGGGCTCTTGTTAGATGTTTTGCATGTCGTCCCTACTGACAAACCAACAGTATTT
>NW_012146412.1:564595-606247 GCF_000956105.1 Propithecus coquereli | reverse complement strand
TAATTTTAAAGAGATTTACTCTGAGCCAAATTTGAGGACCATGACCCAGAGCCACGCCCAAGAGGCCTTGAGCAGTGGACTCGCTGAGGTTGGGTCACAGTTTGGTTTTATACATTTCAGGAAGGCAGGGGTTACGGGTGAAGTCATAAATCAATACGTGGGAGGCTACATTGGTTTGGCCCGAGAAGGTGGGCCATCTCGAAGGGGGGACTTACAGGTTATAGGTGGGTTTAAAGATTCTTTGGCCTGTAATTGGCTAAAGACATGACGCTTTGTCTAGAGGCTTGGAATGTTTCAACATAAGGAGCTGTTTATCAGAGACAAGCCACTGGACATAGATTTGTTGTGTAAATTGAGGACCTGCAGGTTTGTCTTGCGTACCCTTGGGCCTGTTAATGGGTTATAAAGGATGTCACCAAGAAGGGAGGGGGACATGATGAGGCATGTCTGACCTCCTTCCTCCTGGCAGGCAATTTAGTTTTAGGATATTCCTTTGGCCACGAGGGGGTCCATTTAGTCAGCCGGTGGGGGGGTGAGCCTTAAAATTTTATTTTAGTTCACAAGAGACACAAAGTAGCAGATTTGTAGGATGAAGAAATCTAAAGATCTAATGAACAACATGAGGACTATAGTTAATAAAAGTGTATTGCATTCAGACGGAAGAAAACCCCAACCGTTAACCTTTTGGTGCTTTTCCCATCCAGCCTTTCTGCTGTATATATAAATTAGACATTTAAATAGTTGTATTCATATTTTATATATATTATCCTGATTTCTGCAATGAAAGTTAAACCATGCATCTTTCTGATGTTTTCAAAAGCAATTATAATAGTCACGTAGTCCATAATAGATAACATAATGTAATTTATCTTTCTATTGTTGAACATTCATGCTGATCAAAGTCTTCATCATTAACAATGTGACAAATATCCTTATTTCTAATTATTTCCAGAACTAGATTACTAGATGCATGTTCATCTTTTATATCCCTCTTTATTTGATTAGATCATTGCTTATCATCCAAGGAGTAAAGAGTATCATTTTGAAAAAAATACTCCCAAGGTGACTCTAATGAGCGTACTCCCCTCTCCCCAGCCCCGGTGAAGGATTGCAGGATCAAGGCAATGAAATCACTGTGGTCACAGGGAGAAGATACAGAAGGACAGGAACCATAATAAAGGCCCAAATAACTGTGATATCTTTTTTTTTCACAGAGTTTACTTAATTATTCAAGCTCCCTGTGCTTGTGTCTAGAATTCACAGTTGAAGCAGATGTCATCAGAGTATTTTTTGCAGCAGGCAGCAGTAGAAAGCTGGCCTGCTGTTCTTCCTTCCAGAACTTTCCTTCAGTGACCAACCTGAAGGGGAGGAAGAGGACTGGGGCAGTGCCTAGCTGAAAAGCTCAACTTTGCAAACAGAATTCAGGCAGTACTTCGTATTTGGGTTGATGACGGAAGGAAACACAACTAGGTTCCTTGGGGGATATCAGGTGATCTGCTATCATGCAGAAAGAAGGAAGGCGCGGAAAGGGAATTCTTGGTTACTTTGCCTTTTAATAAGACTTTTTGCTCAACTAGAGCACAGACTCTGTGTGAGGATATCTGACTTTTTAACATCAGACAAATGATCTCATTTTCTGAAGTCAGAGCCCTCAGTTGTAGAGGGTAAGACTGGCTTTCCTTAAGACTGTTCCCGGTTCTAATGTTCCTCTGTTTTCTCCATACTCATCTTGCACACAGGGCTTTTTAGAAGAGAGCAGCTCTACTTTCATAAATCTGATGTAGCCTAGGGGATCTGCTCGGGTCACCCTGTCCTTTGAAATCAAATAAAGTTGCCTCAAATAAATGCTTTTATTATGAAACAAGTGTCACAGACAACAAAAAGGCTAAGCATAAAATGCATACAATCTAAAAACAGCCTTCACCATTTGTCACCTGTTAGTGTTAGCACAAATGGAATGTATAGAATCAGAAAAGAAAAAATTAGAAAATAATAATATAGCAAGAGCCGGTAAATAAACCCAAAAGCCGTTCCTTCAAGATATGTAAATGTTATAGGGAAAACTCTGTCAAAAAACTCATCAAGAAAAGAAAAAAAGAAAAAACATTCAGCTTTAGGCACAAGAAAGGTACTCAACAGACATGGAAGACACTGAAGAATTGTAAACGCTGGGCGTACTGCAGGCAGGGCGCACCTTTCTGGTAGATTCCAGTGATTATTAACAAAACACGGACACACTTTATCAGTGTAAAAACGATGAACAATCTTGGTCTTCCAGCTGCTGTGCTTAACAAGGACAATGACCGAGCTGTCTCTAGATAACTGAAGTTTCCCAGGACTAAACAAAGATTTGGAAAGGTCTGCACAGACTCAATCTACAAGGTTTCCTTGGGACATGCTAAATGTGTAGGAAACAAACTCCCTTTGAATATGAACAGCACATTTGCCTTCCATGGGATTAGACAGGTTTGTGCAGCTGCTGTTTGTGAGCCCTGTCAGGGCAAGACTCACGGTTGAAACACATCATCCCTACCTTCTGGTCTATTTGCTTATAGCTTGCTGAGTTTTTGCAGCTGGTACTTCTATTTGATCTGCTGTGTGACACCCTGCCCTTCTCGTTTGCAGTCTTCAGTTTTCTGTCTGTCTTCAGTTACTGATTTTCATTTTTACTGATATAGGCAGGTGGCAGAAAGGGCAAGACCGTTTATAAGGATTGGATGCATTTGTAGAGCATGTATTTATGGGTCATATTAGATATTAAAACATTTTGGAAAACTACCATCACTAAGTCACAGCAAAAATAATAGCTAATGTTTATTGAAATGTTCTGTGTTGCAAGGGAGTGTTCTAAGAAGTTGGTTTGTGCTAATTCATTTAATTCCCACAACAGCCTTACGAAGTACCAATGCTGTTATCATTCCCGTTCAACAGTTGAGGAAACTTAGGCACAGAAAAATTAAATAATCTTCCTGAGGTTATACAGCATAACCAAGATTTAAACTCAGGCAGGTTGGTGCCAGAGACTGTACTCTTAACCACTATGTTATTGCTGTGTCATTTTGAAAGAATGAGAAGTCATAAATTATAGGAAATGTTGTTTACACTTTGGAATGGTAAGTCTTTCTAAGCAATCTCTAGAAGTTGAAACTTGGGCATGGCAGAGGACACAAAAAACAAAATTAAAAGACAAATGACAGACTGAGAGATATGTCTGTAAAACATAGAGAGACAGATTATTGATATCTTTAGTATGTAAACAACTTTCCTAAACCAATATGAAAACGGTAAACAACTCAATAGAAATTATGGGCACAGGACATAAATATACATTTCAGAACTACAAATGACCCGTAAATATGTGAAAAGATGTTGAATCTAATAATTAACAAGATACCACTTTTTAGCTGACAAAAACTAAAAAGAGTTACAGCATCTAATGCTGTGAGGATTCGGTTAGATCGTCCCTCTCATGTGTCGTTGATGGACTTCCCTGGAATGTGACTTGGTGACATCTGCTGCAATAGAGCCCTGCAAAGTCACTTCCTGTCCTTATTCCACAGGAATACTTGCACATGCACAATGACGTCCAAGTGTCGCATTGTTCTGTGCAGATATAGCACTGTTGGTGACAGCAGAACGAGTTCACACCACCACGGACTGGCTGGTAGGGATTAACCACGGTGCTGTCGTGGGACGCAGCACTGCGCTGCCGCGAGGGGCAAGGCTGCTCTGCTTTCCAGACTCGCACGTCCATGCCGTATCGACAGGTTGAAACAACACAGAAGTGAGTTGCAAAACACTGTGACCCTGTTTCTGGTATAAAGAAAAACTGCATACTACATGTATGTAAATACATTATCAAAACATGCAAATATATGTAAAAATTGGCTCTAAAACTCATTCCCTACTGAGTGGGAAATACAACATTTCTAGCCATTTTCTGAGAGTTTGGGGAAGATGGTGTTTATCGTAAACTCTGATTCCCTGCTTCCACTGAACGCGCAGCCTTTTTATATTTCACTTCTGCTGTTGTTTGACTCTGCCTTGATCCTTTTTCCTTGATTTCTAAAAAACTTGCTCACGCCAGGCTACTGTGAATGTTAGACTTTTACTGAGAATTTGGTGGTAACATTAGAGAATTAAATTGTAGCGGAGTACAACAGGTGACAATATTTAATATTAGTCATCTCTGTTCTTAAAAGTCCTTCGGCCCAGCCTGTGCCCTCGTCCCGCCCCGCGGCGGTCGTCGGTGGCTCCGCTTCCGCCTCGCTCTCCCTTTCGGATGAACGCGGAGCCCCCGGCTTTCTGTTCGCTTCTTTTGGATGGCAATTCAGCGACACCGTTGTCATCCCTCTTCTAAAAGCATTTTTGCTGCTAGCTCATCTTGTAGATTAACATATCGATTGGGATTAGGTTAAGCTGTGTGCGAGAGAAAACCCCAAGGCCATAGCGGGCTCTGCAGGACAGAAGCTGGTTTCGCTCTTCCGCGTGAACGCAACCCGGAGGTCGTGCTCCTAGGCCGTGCGGCAGCAACGCCACCCTCGTCATCTTCCTTCTTGCTCCTTCAAGCCCAACTCGTGGCTTTCGTTTCACGTTTCAAGTTGGCTGCCTGAATTTAAGACTTTACGAAGGAAAAGACAAAGGAGAGAGTCTCTCTTCCCATTAAGGACATGCCTGGGGGTTGCCTGGAGGTTGTCGCATGCCATTAGCCAGAACGTAGCCACATGACCACATCCGGCTGAAAAGATCGGGAGAAAGAGCTGTTATTCTAGGGTGCTGTACGCTGAGTCGAAAATTCCGTTCTACTGTCAGGAAAGGGGTCGTGGGGGCTGGCCCGCAGTCTCTGCCGCCGCGCCTGCCTCGCCCGCAGGCACGGCTGTCCAGGCGGCTGAAGGAAGCACGCGGAGGCAGGAAGCTGCTGCGGCGGCTGCAGGAGTGCGGCGGACGCTAGGCCGGACGGGCAGGCAGAGGCCGTGTCAGGAAAGACTCCGAAAGTCAGGCTGAGAAGTGTGATTTTGTCCTGTAGGCAGCAGGGAGCCAGACATATTCTTATATTTAATATAAATTCTTCCAGGATTTAAGCTGATTGCTTGTCTATATGAGTTCATTTTATAATTTTTAATGTAAAAATTGTAACCCGTGAGGCCCAACATTTAGAAAATAGAAAACACTGTAGTCACAGTGTATGTACAATCGCAAGCCTGTTCTTTTTCACATAAACTTACATCATGAGCATTTCCTCATGTAGCCCCATGACCTTCTTAAATATTATTTCTAAATGACTTATAATATTCCAGTAAAATAATCTTCTAACCATTTCTATACAACATTCCACATTGTTGGCCATTTAGATCGGACGTTGGCTAAGTTTTTTTTATATTTTGTAAAATGTTGGTAGCTTCAGCTTCGACTTCAGACTTTTGTTACTTGTTACTAAATCATTAGAAGACATTTAATTTAAAGTATTAGGATAATACTTGAAATACTTGAACTGTGGCTTAGATAATAAAGGCACTTAATTATTGCACATAATAAAAATTGAGAGGTGGTAGGTGGGCCAACAATGTTAGGCTCTGGCCGTCTCTCTACAGTTCTCCTGGGTTTCGTGCTTGTCCTGAACTGGCTGCTACGGCTCTGCAGGCATCAGATTCTCACATGACAACTCTGAAAGCGCGAAGGGAAGGTAGGTGCTCCTGCTCATGCCTCCCTGATCCAACCGTTGAGGAAAGCTTTTCCCAGGAGCAAGCAAGAAGACTTCTCAAACTGAGTCACATACCTAGCCACCCATAGCTGTAAGAGAAGCTGAGAAGCAGGAATCAGAAAATTCTTTTTCACTGTCTTAGACATCATGATTCATCCCCTGGTTCAGGACATTTTGCCCATCCCAAAACAGAGGTTCTTTTAGCAAGGAAGAAGAAATGACTCTTGGGCAGGTAGTCGGCCACCTATGTTAAATGTTGGGACTTATTATGGAGACAAAGAAAACCACAAAAATGGTTTTTCAGGGTCTCCAAACCTGTCCTGTATTGCCAAATGGGCTGGAATGGAGAAACAGGCCCTCAAAATAAATGATAGTGATTTCACATGACCTTTTTTTTCAATGAAACTTCATCTGTTTTCTTTTTTAAACAAAAAATTCCCAGCAACCTAAAAATAAAGTGAAACCAAATACATTACAGAATCACCAAAGAGAATAAATGATATATCTACAGCACTGTATTTATTTTTTTGCCCAGCTGACACCTTGATTTCATACAGCACTTTATTAAAAATAGATCGTAATGTTTATCTGATTATAGAGTTAATCCTTACTGATTGTTCAAAATTTGCAGAGTACAAAAATTTAAAGAAAAAATTATCTGCCATTTCACCCTTCAGAGACAATTACTATTATTATTTGGTATAATTATTTTTTAGCTTTTTGGACATATAAATAAATTTTCAATATAAAGTTGGGATTTTACTGCACAGATAGTTCAGTTTTGTATCTTACCCTTTATACTAATGAGTCTATGACCCTTTAAAAATAACAGATTTCTTTCTGTTTATTGCATATCTCTCTTCCATTCAATGTGTGCCTCTTATCTTGCTATAATTAATCTAGAAAAGTAATTTGTTTCCTGGGGGGAAAATGGTATAGACGTACATTGATCCAGAGAGTTCCCTCACTCATTGGCTACGTGGCCTTGTGTAAGTTGCTTAACCTTTCTAAGCTTTAGTTTTTTCATTTGTAAAATGAAGATGTTGCTAATAATAATGATACTGGTTTTTGCTATTTTATGACGATCTTGTGATAAATGATAATATTTATCAAAGTGCTTTGTAAATTAAATTTGAAAGACAAAAATTCAAAGTTAAAAGAAAACTTAGTGCTAATACTTTAAAGAAAGTATTGTAGAAATCACATTATTTTATATTTAGAAAATTAAAAGATAGGAATTAGACAACAAAAGCAAAAACAATTTTCTTTTATATTTTGAATAATAAATACCATAGAGATGGCTTTGCTCAAAATTGTAAAATCTTTTTTGTTTTTGATAAACATTTGAGAGAACTTAAATTTTTTATTTGGAAAAAATGTTTTAATAGAAATTCTGCTTTTTTTTAAAAGATTGGTTAAAAAAAGTAAAAATATCAGATATTTGTTTATGACTAATCTTGAAATTTTATGTATAATTTAAAATGTCCTTTATTGCAGGAAGTGCATATTTAGGAGAATTTACAAAAATACTTCCTTTTCTTTTGAATGATTAAAAAATGCACAGCTACAATAATTTAGGTAATAATCATAATAAGAAGAAAATAGCACGTTTAGTTTGAAAGCAGATCTTGCAATCGTTGACTGCACTTGTCACAAACATGTTTTCCTCTAATGAGCACCGGGCATTTCCCACTACCTCTTTCTTTTTGAGCTCAGACACTGAATTAATTTCCCGGAAACCTCACTCTTTTATTTCTGAGTACTCCTTTATCTTCCCATGAGAAGATAAAGCTACCATTATGGCCCAGAATATATTTCTCAAGTATCATTTCCATTTTTAGGGAAAGTTAAGACAGGGCTTCTGAGAGGTTTAATGCAAAAGCCTCCCTTGTTTTTGGAGTCTATCTGGAATTCGCATCTAGTTGGAATAATCTAGATATGACCCTGTGTAGGCCGAGCAATGAGGAAGATGACTTTGCTGTGCTCAGCTGTGGTTCAGTGATTGTCCTCTGAGAATCAACTGCTACAAAATCACTGGTTATTACGCAAAACATTCTGCAACTGAAGCAATGACAAGGGTTTATGGAGAAAACTTACGTATACTTGCTCAATGCAGTTAAAAAAAAGCAGTAACTTTTCATCTAGTTATATAAATAATAGATGACCATTCTAGAAAATTTGGGAAATACAGAAAAGCAAGAAGAAAAATATAAAAATCACTCATGGCCTGTCAACTAGAGCTTGCTTCTATAAACAGTTGCGTTATGTGTATAGAACAACAAGTCGAATTCAAATTCAAGTTTTGTAACCTCCTTTTTTTCACTCAGCAGCACGCTGTGAGAATGCTCCCATGCCATCAAAGACCGTCTGATTCCCAGCGAGCTGGTATCCCCCACCTCTCAGGAGCACGCGGCCAGCAGCGCAGGAGTGGAGTCAGCGCCTCCAGATGGAAGCGGCTGCCCTGGCGGCCACCTCTGTCTCTCTTCTGTTGAGCCCATGAGCTCCTGATGAGCAGTGCCAACCAGTATCATGTCTCAGCTAGAAGACATGGGCTTTTTTTTAATCTATGCTCCTAATTGCAATTTATAAATCAGTATAAACTTTCACACAGATATTTGAAAATGGTTCTCTCCATGAAGGTTGCAACAGAAATAAAGCGAATGGAGTTTTACTTGACTAACTCAATATTTATCATTTATCTTGTGCACGTGGATATTTCCAAAGCAAGAAGTTACTTGTTAAGGAGGAAGGGATATGCTAATCTATGAATCTGGCTTCCTAAAGTGCTGGCTAAATTACTGCAGATTTGCCAACAGGCCAAATGTAAGTTTTCTATTGAAGTAAAGAAAGCTTAAGGAGTATGCTACTTTCTGGTGAGGTGATTCTTTTGACCATTTTTAATACTGTAAATGGAATCTTTAAAAAAAAAAAAACAAGCAAAATCCATATTCATCCAAAGCCAAAAATCTACACATACTCTGGGTATTTGTGCAAAAAAAAAAAATTTTAACTGCTACATGTAGTTAAAATGACAATAGTCATTTTATTTCCAACTCAGAAACATATGCTGGGCTGGGTGTGGTGGCTCACACCTGTAATCCTAGCACTCTGGGAGGCTGAGGCCGGAGGATCGCTTGAGCTTGGGAGTTCAAGACCAATGTGAGTAAGAGTGGGACCCCGTCTCTATTAAAAATAGAAAAATTAGCCGGGCATTGTGGCACATTCCTATAGTACCACCTACTTGGGAGGCTGAGGCAGGAGGATCACTTGATCTCAGAGTTGGAGGTTGCTGTGAGCTACAATGATGCCATGGCACTCTACCTAGGGTGACAGACTGAGACTCTGTCTCAAAAAAAAAAAAAAAAGAAAACAAACCTACCCTGACTTCCTTTTGTTGGTTTTATGTTCCTATAAGATGCATTTTATTCACTTAAGAGATCTACCTGTTCAGATTATGAACTGACAAGCTATATCAATTCTAGTTTTGTGTGATTTTCAGCAGGCAATGACACACCTCATCTATAAATCAGTATATGTCTATAACATCTTCCAAACCTTTTTCAGGAGGGCAAATGAAAGCCATTTTTACACATGTCCTTCACATTGTCCACAAAACTGTGTAGTAGTGAGTGAAATCCATCTTGTTTATTTGCATAGCGGCACTAACTAATAAAATAGTATTTAAAATCAAATGTCAGCTGGGCGTGGTGGCTCGTGTCTGTCATCCCAGCACTTTGGGAGGCCGAGACAGGAGGATTGCTTGAGTCCAGGAGTTTGAGACAAGCCTGAGCAACATATCGACACCCTGTTTCTACAAAAAAATTAAAAAAATAGTCAATAGCTGTGCTATTGGTGGTTCGTGCCTGTGGTCTCATCTACTCGGGAGGCTGAGTCAGGAGGATTGCTTGAGCTCGGGAGTTCCAGGCTGCAGTGAGCTATGATCACATCACTGCACTACAGCCTGGGTGACAGAATGAGGCCCTGTGTATAAATAAATAAATAAATAAATCTAAAATTTGTGTCCCATATGCTAAAACAGGAAATGAGAGGTATCTTAGGAAAAAGAAAAAGACAAAAAAAGGCAAGGAACTATTCTTTAAAAGTGCAAGGAACAGAGAGAGGGCAAAGGAAAATGTTTCTTTTTTTTTATATAAGAATAATAGTAGCTTCTGAAGTTTAAAATCGATCTTAGTCAAGGAACCACTTGGAATTTAGGATCAGGCAAACTAGCTTGAGAGGTTGGGGTACCCACCTGCTGTGAGAGACCTAATAAATAATACTTAAATGATATAGCTGTATCCTGTAGTCAAGCATACCAAAGATATTGGCAGAATTCAGCTGGCTACCATCAGAAAGGAATGCAGACATGAACTATGGAATCAGGCTGTGCCATTTATTGCCTGTGTGACCCTAGGCAAGATACTTAAGCTGTCTGTGCCTCAGTTTCCTCCTTTGTAAATGGAGATAACAATAGTACCCACCTCATAATCATTGGTATGATTAAGCAAGGAAGTATATATAAAGTGCTTAACTGGCACATTAGTGCTCAGTAGTGGTAAGCCAATGTGACTATTATCACTTCGTTATATTATGATTTGGTTAAAAAGATCAAGGGAGCAGAGAATAGTAAGCTGAAGAAGAAAGCAGTATTATGGCTCCGGGTCTTAACAAGCTCCCGCTACTCTGAACTTTCCACAAAGTAATTGCCTCTGATCTCTCTAGTGCTCTCTAGATGTCAGCAGTGTGTTATGAAAAAGACTTTCAAGGATTTGGAAAAGAGACTCAGAAAGGTGGAGGGTGAGCAGTTCTGTGGGGGCTGGGACTAGAAGGGAGCGTGAGCTGGGTCCCCGTGCGGCTCTGTGGCCTGCTCCTCCCCTCCCAGGTGGGCAGAAAAGCAAGCGGGCTTCCATCCCGGAGGAGGAGGCCAGGGCTTGGCCGTCCTGCGACCGTCAAGCCCAGGGATCAATGCTGATGTTATGGACCGTTGAACATTAAAATGGCTTTTGGATGTTTTAAAAATCTCCTTCATCTTTCCAGCAAGGACTTTCCTGACCACCACATTGAACCATGGGCCCCCGCCCGCGGTTCCCTGTCTCCCTCCCTACTTCATCTTCCTTCTTAGTTATCAGCCAGGACCACGCACTGCACTACTCAAGTTTCATGTTCATTGCTTCTCTTCCTAATAAGTAGATGTAAACTCGTAAGAGCAGGCTGTTTTTGTTCCTGTTGTTGTTCACTGCTCTCTCTCTAGTGCCTAGCCCAGTGCTTGGTAAATATTATAGCAAATATTCAGTAACTATTTGTTGAATGCGAGGAAAGGATAAATTCTCATTTAGCTTAAGGCATTTGCAGTGTGGTGACCAGAGGACCTCGGGAGGCATTTCTGAAGATTTTGTGTGTTCAGATTATGCATAAGGAATTCAAGTATCATTAACAATTTGGTTTTAAAGTTTCTGGACCCTTTTACTCATTGAGACAAAAAACACATGACATTAGAATCCTTTGCGTGACGTGTATGCTTGTATGATTTTATTCCGACAGAACAAAGCTTCTCAAATTTTGCAATTTAACAGTTGTTATTTAAAGAGGGGGAAGGGATGGAGGGAACAAACTCCAAAAGGCAAAAATCCAGAACAGAAGTGGCTAATAATAGCCATCATGTCTATTATTTTCCAAGCACTACACAGTTTTTTTTCAAGATAAAACTCTTCGAAGATGGATATTTTACCTACTTTGCAGATGGGAAGATCAGGGCCTCATCCTTAGTAGTAAGTGGAGCTGGGATTTGAATCTTGCTTTATGTGCGTCCAAACTTATATTTTCTCCAAAATTTCAGATTGCCTTTGAGTGTAGGCTTCAACCTGTTCCCTCCAGAACTGTGCAGGAGATCTGTTATTTTGAAAAGGTGGCAAGTTAACACTCGGTTTGCTCTGCCTTACAGCTGAATGTTTGTAACGCCTGCTCTGAGCAGATGTGCCAGGTTGCAGCTACCCTGTGAGGTTTGTGCCCAAACTGAAGATCCCTATCAAGGCAGTGTGCCGAACGTGAGTTTGAGAAGGAGCAGTGAGGGACTTCTTCACCCTTTTCTTCTTTTTTAAAAAACCCCAGAATTTCTACATCAGTGCTCATCTTGTACGCTTTGCGGCATTTCCCCTGGAGTTTGTGCGCTTGATCCAAAGATGCTACTCTCACCAACATCACATTTCAAATTCCTCTTCTGGACTTACTCTCAGAGCCTGCGGCACATTCTTTAAAAATTTCGTTGAGGACAGCAAATCTTTGTCCTTTTAGAGTGAATTTGATTTTAGGAGACAGCTTTGTGGAACCACACCCAGTGAATAAGGTGAGTGAAAAAGCTGGATAGTATTTTGAGTAAAAAACAAGTAGTGAACAGAATGTGGTGACAGTGGTTTTGTTTCGTAGTTTATTAAACTGTCTCTGAAGGATGTTGTGAAAAGGTTCTGAAGTGCTTTGGCTGATGTCTGCAATGTTGGAAAAGGACATCAACTACCAAGGACGGCGCTGCAGGGCGATGCTCATTGACCACATTGGCTTTGCTCTGACAGTCTTAAAAAAAAAGTCGTATCATAACTTTAGATCCGTGGCTTGACTCATTGCTATGGGTGCTGTCATCTGCCACAAGGCTCCATACTGTTATGAATTACGGCTCTGCAATCAAAAGAACCAGGACGTGAATGTTTGCTAGATACACACAGTCATGCAGGGCAGACAGACCAGGATGAAAACAGCAGTGGAGAATCCTGAGAACCTAATATTCACCAAAACAAAAAGCAATATGTTACGTTACATTAAAACACTTAAAGAGAAAATAGATGATGAGAATAACAGCAGGAGGAAATGATGTTTTTATGGTTGTGGCAATAAAAGGGAAGCTAGAAGATGTTTGAAATGATATTCTTATCTAGTTAGTTAGGCTGTTGCTTATAAGGAATTAAAATATGAAAGGAGGAAATCATTCATGAGATTTCTAGCCTGTGGCATTTCAAAGATATTTCAATATTTAGAATTTTAAAGGGTATTTTATATGAATTTATTTTTACGCTGAAAGTTATATCAGAATTAAGATCTTTCTCTTAAGAAGAGTTAACATTTTGCAATCCCCACCACGAAATCTCTCCATCAGAAGGAATGGGTATTTTGTTTTAATACAGTTGTGGAGCTAGGAAGAGAATGATTACAATAGGATGAATGCCCTGGGTTTGAAATTCAAGGCATTCGGACAAGGTTTTAGTACCTACTTCCCATCCTCAGAACCCACTGAAATACTTCATTAGGTGGCATATTACAAATGAGGGCCTGTGTAAACATTAAGAACTACCCACCAAATCTAAGCCGATTCTGTTAACATGCTAACAGTAACAAGGCGAGGCGTCTTGCTAAGCCCGGGTGGAACCGACGGAGCAGATGGCTCACGTTCCTTACCACTGCAGCTGTTATGAGGAGTTCTTTCCGGTGTGAGCGCAGAGCACCTTTGCAACGAGCAAGAACAGCACTTACGCAGGAGTACAGGGTACACGGGCAGTTGTCATATTATTTAAAAACCGTCAATAAGAGAGGTCTTTGTTCTTAAGAGACGATTAAAGAAAAAAAAAGCTGTTCTTTCGCCATATCAGAGAGCATTCAAATGAAGGTGTTTTTGAGAAAGTAAGTCTTTCCTTTTTAACACGGACCTGCAAGGATTGTGTTTGCCTGGGAAGCTCGGAGGGGAGCGCCTGGGCCTGGGCGGGGGCGCCTCTGCGTCCCCACAGCGCCCTGCCAGGCGTCCAGTGGCAGGCAGCCGAGCAGGAGCCAGGACAGAGTGATGGGTGACTCTCGGTTCTGCTTCTCCTGTGTCGGCAGTAAGCTTTCACGCAAACCATTGAACCAGCTGAGGCCTCTGTTTCCTTGGCTGTTAAAATAGGTTTTAAAATGGTTGCCACGTGGGGCAGCTGTGACGATTAGATGGGAGAATCAATCTCTTGGTCAGCAAGTGGTTATTTAGTGACCATGTGGTGCCTGGGATATCTGAGCGGGCAGGGCCAGGCAGAGGTGGCAGGGCCGACACAAAGTCCGGGGCCCGAGGGAGCGGGTGGTGGTCCCGGAGGGTCTGGTTCCCACTAGGAATCCACGCCCATAATTTCCTTCCTTTCTGTTGTTAGATCCGGTTCCCCTCGGCCCCAGGAACAGAGAGGCAGAGTCACCGAGGCTGCAAATGGCAAAGGAGTTTATTTGCTAGCTCGAGCTAGGGTCCAAGTCCCAGAGCACCAACGCGGTGGCCTCCCTAGGAACCAGGACCCCGCCCTGGGGTAAAAGTGAAGCTTTTATACTTTCTGTTGCGCACGACACACCGGTGGCACACGACACGCTGAGCCCACCATCCCCCTTCCCCCTTCGTCCATTGGTTCCCTTGAAAGTGGAGGATTGTTTTGACCCCTGATTGGGTGGCCCCAGGCCTCGGGATTTTCAATTTTCGCGCCGGCGCCAGTTCTGATCTGTGTTTGGCGGGGGGAACTGAAACTTAGGCCTACTCTAGGAAGTTCAGGCTGTCATGGAGTTACTCCCGCCCTGTTTTTTTTTTTTTTTTCCTGATTAACTATATTTGACTAACAACTAAAAGCAAGCGCGGTTACAGAAGCAAATGACATTAGTTAGAATCAAAGAGAACACATTTTTCTAATCTAAAATAGTTTTTGTTCCACCCAAAACAAAGTACATTCTTTTACTATCAATTCCTGCCTTTCACTGCCACTCAGAAGTCCCCAGGATCCCTCCACTCTGTCCCAGGGCTGGGCCGCAGAGCGTCCGAAGCGACACAGGAGAGTCTGGGCCCACGCGTGTCTGGAAGCAGGTGTCTGTGGGCGCGTTCCCTCGCCCGCCACTCCTCCCGTTGGCTGAAAGTCTGTTAAAAGAATGGGGCTGGGGGAGAGAACACCAAAAAGGGACACTTCCAGGAAAGGAAGAGAATGAGATAGCTGTCCCCTCCGAGATGAAACTGTGTGAGGAGTGGAGGCGTGGGGGCGCCAACAGGAAAAACGGTCTCTCCCGAGGGGCAGGAGGACGCAGGAAGCTGCCACGCGGGACCATCTAAAAGGTGCGGTGGCGGGAACAGAGGGCGAGCCCGCCAGCGGCAGCGGAGAGGCAAGGCCCCGCAGGGTGCGGGAGAGCCTGGCCGGGAGCGCGCCCCGTTGTGACCCGGGAGCTCTTGCGCCCTTTGCTGCAGAAAGTGGCACAAGGCCCGCGGCCCTGAGTTTATGAACACGCTCAGGTGCTTCTTGCTGTTTCCGGAGGGGCCGAGCTCGCCTCCCTCCCTGCTGGGGGCGGTGGGCTGCCGTGCAGGCCGGTCCTGGCCGACTCCTCTGCCTTCTTAAGGGGACCGTGTCCAGCGGGGACACAGAAAACCACTGGATCTCTCGCTGGAAGGACAACCAGTTTTGAACTCTGTGTCACCCTAAATCTTTTAGAAGCTTGGATGAGAAAAATCTTTCACCAGAATTTTCTAAATCACGTCTCTGGATTAAATTGGAACATCCGAGCAGCGTTGTGGGGCAGCAAACGCTGCACGGACCCCTGCCGCGCTCTCCCCTAAGCCACCCTGGGGCTGCTGTTGGAGAACTCTGGGGAGATGCACGCGGCCTACACTGAGGAAGCACGTAAGAACCACCTCGCGACCTTGCTGCTGGCTGCACTGAGTCTGAGGATGCTGTTTCACTCCGCCACGGTGTCCCTCTCCGAGGATCCAGGGCACAGTTTCCCCGCGGTCACGGCGCGGACCCAGGAAGGCCTCGGCGTCCTGAGCAATGCGCTCCTCTGTCCGGCGGGCACGGGCTTCTGCGCAGTGGTGTTTCCCGGCCACACCGCCTGCGGAAAACCTCAGAACCACATGGGATACATCCTCCGCATTCATCTCACCCCTGGTTTTAGTTTAATTTTGGTTTTCATTTCTCTTGACCTCACTTTATTGATATCTTGCTAAGGTCTGTGTATTTTTAAGATGCCCTAAATACCTCGACGAACAAAACAGCGAGCGCGGCCGTCTGCCCGCGGCAGCGGGTCGGCAGGACATTCTCGGGGCGGCCACGTGCTGGCAGCGCCCGGATCCCTTGCTGCGCGGTGACGCGCTGACACCGGGCTGGGGCTGTGCGTGCGTCCGCGAGAACGCGCCTCGCCCGTCGGTCCGCGCGGGCCGCTCTCCCCGGGCTGCCCTCTCGTCCTTGGGGGGAGGGGCGTGCTGGCACTTCAGTTAGGGGTTTAAAATAATATCGATGCCCAGGCCCCAACCCAGACCTGTTAAACTAGAACCTTTGCATGTGCAACCCAGGCACTGATATTTTTAAAAGGCTTCTCAGACTCATTTCCTGCCAAGACTGAGAGACGCGGCTTTAGGTCTCCGCTGAAATGTCAGCTGCCCGAAGAGGCCCTCCTGGAACCCCTCCAGGAGGAAGCTGTTGTCTTGCCATTCAGCTCGGCTTCTGCTCTGGTCCCTTGGTAATAGTTATCATAACTTGGAATTATTGCATTTATTGGAATGTTTTTATTTGTCTTCCCCCAGCCCCCCTGTGAGGACAGGGGATGTGTCTGTCCTGGTCTTTGTGCTCCTCTTCCGCGCGGTGTCCCCGCCCTGCCGCAGTGGGGGCTCCGCACCCGTCTGTTGGCTTGAGTGGAGCTGACTGGATCCTTACCGCAGGTAGGTATTTTCTCAAAGATACCACCCTGAGCAGGAGCATTTACAATTATTCAGGGATTTGGGGCGCAGGGGGTTGTGACCGCGTTGTGAAAGGTCAGTTTGTTGGGTTAGGCCATTTAGCCGTAATCTGAATAGTTGCAGGTGGTTTCTACACCTGGGTTGCACGGAAGGACAAAACAAGTAAATTTGTGTTTTTAAGCAAATGATGAAACTCCAAGGAGTCTGAAAACAGCTCCTAGTGAAGTCCCTTGCAACGCAGGTGGCGGTCCGCACGGAGCGAGCGCGTGGCCGGGCGCTCTCGCTAGGGCCGAGTCTGTTCTCAAATTATCATTTGGTAGTTTTCAAATAAAACAAAGCAAACCAAACAACTTGCCTGCTGTTTCCCCCCCACAGTTAGTATGTTCCCCAAGCTGACCAGTAAATTCTAAGGTGCTTTTTCCTAAGTGTAAATTAACCAAGACCAGGAAGTGGAGTGGACTTTTTTTTTTTTTTGCTTTATTTCGCTTTCTTAAGGAATCATGTTGGTTTCTTGGTTTTTCACTCTTCCTCTCCTCAGTTTTATGAGGCGATTTGCTGGAGGAAAACGGGGTGCTGGGAAGGGGCGGGGGATATGCGCCGAGAATGGGGAAAAGGGGGGTACATTAAACACGAATGCAGCCATGCAGCAAAAGCCGTATTCTGCCTCTTATCTGGGGAAGTGGCATATTCCCGTGGAGAGAAATGCACGTGCGCACGCACACCCCTAAACCCACACAAATGAAACCCCCTCCGCGGAGAGGCCAGCCACAGGAAACTGACTTATGCACAGGAACTTGCTAATCTCTTTGGTCACATTCAAACGGCACCTGCCTCTGCAGTCACCACACATACCAAGCCTGACCATCTCGGGTTGGGTTCTCTTCGGGCCCAACGCTTACATTTTTAGTTCTTCCGATGGGAATCAGTTATATTCCTGGGGAAGAAGGAGAAGTTGATCCTGGAAGGAAATCACCACAGTGAAAAGGCTTGGGCCTCTCTTGTTTTTCACCTGTGCTGAACAAACCTGACTTCCGGAGTCAGTCATTTTGGTGCCAAGAAATTTCTTCGGCATTCTACAACCGGTAAGACTTTTGCTTCTTTAAAAATATTTCTTCAGCGTCAAAAGGAATCTTTATAGTTTCACATACCTGTTGCTCTAGGCTAAGTGTGGTACTCACGCTGTTCTACTTGTTATAAAGTATGGAACCGATTTACAGGGGAAGGGGGAGTAGCTCTGAGATCTGCTATGCCCTCCCGCACAAAGTCCTAATGAGATGCAGGTAGTTTTTGAAACATTAAAAATTACAATAGTTGGCTTTTCGATTTTTCTAGATATTCTCCTAGAGAATGCCTATGCTTGTGATTGACTAGGACTGAGCTCAACTATGTGGGTGGTTTAAGTATCATCCAACATTTGATGAAGTCAGTCTAAAGATCCTCTAAGTTATGTAAACATGAATTTTAAAATTTTCTAGTTCAGAAAAGAAACAGAATCAAAGTCTAAATATGGAGATTTGGATCTGGAATTCCTAGATTGTTTGTTTCACCTATTGCCAAGGCTAATGTCCATTTTCTAAAAGTGGTATATGATATATAAGTATATATTTTTAAATTAGATTAAATTTCGTTTTTTGAAGTGGTTTGATTTGGAGACATGCTGCGAGGTACCAGTGAGTAGCCTGAGTTGCAACTAAACAAAGTTTGTGAAATCACCAGGTTTAGATGCTTTACTATAGAGTAAAGCTGCCATTGAAGTATTTACGCAAATCATAAGTAGTTGATGGTCACTTACTGGTTCTAGGCTGGTGCCGTGGGGGATATAAGAGAAATACGAAGAAATCTGTACTTCGAAGGACTTTATAATCTAGTAGTTGTGGTAAAAAGTAAAATTCGGGAAGCCATGCGAGATGGGACTTAAGTGATGGACGGGGTGGCACAGGCTTTAAGAGTTACAGAAGTTCCGGGAAGGGGGTTCGGGAGTGGGCTGGAGTAGTCAGGAGATGTGGGCTTTGGAGGGATGTGAAGTTGGAGTTAGTGGGGAAGGGGAAAGTTATTTCAGACTGGGGGGACTGTGTAGGCAAAGACACCAAGATGAAGTTGATTTGGAGGTGACGAGCCCAGTTGAAGAGATGGCTGAGAAGACAAGAAAGTTTATGTTACACATTCAGGAAATAAGAAAGGAAGGGTATGGGCAGATTACGGAGGACCTTGCCAGGCCCCGGAGGAGAAGACCCTCTATTTGGTAGCTTCTAGTTGTCTTCTGCCCTTCAGCTTCTCCTTACCTGCTCTCACCAGCCTGGTGGAATTCCATCTGGATGGGGGCCTGGTGAGCTTTGCCTCCTCGTGCTTGGGCTGCTTTTTGTGTCCCTGTGTCCATCTGTGGTCCTTTATTTGCCCTCTGCTGTCTTCCCTCAGTACCTCATTTAGCAGAGGAAGTTTGTGTGGCCCGCGGTCCCTGTAAGACCTCCACTTCTGGTTTCTACATTTTTGCGAGGCCCTGCAATCATCTGGTAATTAAAGTGGCCTTTCTCCTGGGAGAACAAGTTGCTTGATGGTTTATAATCAAGACTCTATTCCTCAAAAGCCAGTCCAAAAATTCCATGAGATATGTGTTGCTTACTGTGCATGTCTACTGGGATGGTGTGGATTTGCTGCTGCTCTCCTCTGGACATTTCTTCAGTGAGTCGGGAGATCATAATGATTTAAAACGTTTTTTTTTCTGTACCATAAAATATCTGAATCCATATAATAACAAATATATAGTATGGTGAATAAGAACCCAGACTTTGGAGCCAGGTTGCCTTGGGTTGAATCCCGGTTCTATCATTTCTGGGCTGTGGGAACCTCAGACAAGTTACTTCTTCAATGCTCAGATTAAAAAAAAAAATCTATAAAGTAACTCTAATGACAGTAATAATAACTGAAAATACCTACCTCAGAGGGTTGTTGTAGAGATAAAATGAGATAAAAATATGTGAAGCATTTAGCCTAGTGCTTGGCGTCAAATAAACTCTCAATAGATGTAGCCATTATGATTCTTGGTAAGAACTTGGCTATAGACGTGAACAGAGACGACATGACCCCTGGCGTGGGGGCGAGAGATTGAAAACTAACTTTTTAACGCCAGTGTTCCTTTCAAGGGAAATCAGGGTTGACAGATGGAGGCTGGGAATCAAAGTTTTTTGAGCACCGAGTGTAGACGAGGCACAGGGGTTGGGTGTTTTATAGTGAGAATGCATGGGAAAAAGGAAAACAAGATTAGAAACTGATTTTTCAAGCCTTTCCGTACCAGTTTCTCAGGCTTATAAGAGGACTCCTCTGAGGATCTGCTGCGTGATTTGTGGGCGTCTGTGGTTGACGCTGCTCTCTGAATGCTTTGGGTGGAACCATAGAGGTGCTTGGAATTAGAGGCAGAGAGAATGACCTCTCTTTCTTGGCCAGTTTAAATTAAATTATTTAATTTTATGATATTTTAATTTTAGCACTAGCAAGGCACAGCTAAAAGTCCATTTCTATTCGGCAGTTGGGACCATTTTGACAATGGGAGCTCCAAGTGCTTATTTGGGTTCTGGATGCTTGGATCTGGATGAAAGCCAAGATTAGAAAGCATCCTGCTTCCCCATTTCACTTTCTGGATTCTAGAATCTAGAGATTGTTTTGGATTAGAAATCCCCCTTTTAAAAATGCAAATACAGCTGGTATGTTAACTGTGTAGAGGATTCTCAGTTATGTGTGCAGATTACTGCAGTCAAATGTTTTCCTTCTATAGCCCCGCTGAGATCATAAGGGAGGAAATTTGGGGGTGTCATGGATGGCAAAGGATAGGCACTGGCCAGGATGGGGTGCCCAGGTGGAGGCTGGCAGGCAGCGGGACAGGCTGCGGGGCTGGGCGGGCAGTGAGAGCGAGGAGGGCGTCGGAGTCTGGATGGAGGACAGAGAGAAGTGGAAGGACACCAGCGACGGCGGCTCCGCTGTGCTCCGCAGCAGCTGCTTGAATGCCCCGAGCAACCTCCCGACGCGGCGCACGAGAAGTTGTCACGCTGTTCCCCGGACGTGGACACTTGTTCAGAGACAAGGTCGATGTGTCTGGTTCTGGCCTGGAACAGTGGTTCCTAAGCCGGCTGGACGTCAGAACCACCTGGGGAGCTTTTAAGGAGTAGGAGTTCTCCTGTATCATAGCCCAGCCCTGGAGTGGTCCAGCAATCTGTGTGATAAAAAAAATATAAGCCCTAAAACAATTAGGAAACAGTCATTTTACAGTGGGGATTTGGGAGCCATTAATCCAGAAGTCTCCTACTAGGGCCCCCAAAACCAAGATGGTAAATTGAATAAGTGCTGAAGGAAGCAAATCGATCTCCTTTCTATTGTGATTAATATCTTCACACAGAAAGTATTTTCCTTTGTTTCGAATTTGCTCCTAGAGATGATTTCCTGGTAGTGATGACTGCGTCAAGGGTGTGAGCATGTTTAGCTCAATATCGATTAATACATTTCAGCATGCAAATGTAGGGCTCCGCTTCGTCACAATTCCGAAGCGCTACAGACGTGCATCGGCTACATGTTACTACTCAGGGGGAGCCCAAAGCAAGGAATTTGCTTTTAAGAGACAAAGTGCCAAATCACTTTCCCATCTCTCTTTTCCGGTAAAATAGAATACTAATGAATTACGTTTGGAAGAAATTTCCAGAGCATTACTGAATGCTCAATTGCTTCTTAGAACATGAGTTAGAGCTTTCTTATCTTTCTGCTTAGTTTCTTGTAAAACCGAAGTCAGCAGTGATCTCTTCCCCATTTCGTAGAAAAGACAACCAAGGAAGAGAGTGGTTAAGTAACAGACGATGTGGTTCTCATCACATTTGCCATGAGAACTACGCGTAGTCATCTTTTCAGTTCATCATTAGAGTAAATAAATGATTGAATAGTTTGCATACATGACCCGATGGGAAACCCGCTGTGAAAGGAATGTTTGGGAGTGGGTAGGCAGAATTAATCAACCCAGATAGGGAATAGATGTCCTACTCTTATCCTTTTTCTTTTGCATCGTATTTTATTCATTATTTGCACAATTATTTGCTGACCTAAAAGCATGGTCATCATTTGTCACGCATATGGGAGAAAGGTGAATTTTCAGTGGTTTCACTGAAAAAAAGAGATGTGCTCTCGTAAAATATCAGTGAGATATTTCCAGTGGTGTTCTAGAACCAGCCTGTACTTGCTTGCAAGAGCTGACTATAATATTTTCCGAAATTTTCCAAGCCAGTGAAGTTATTTACTTCTATTTATCTGTATGATGGAAGTACTATATAATAGTATGCTATTTAAACGTCTCTTTTTAATTTTGCATTCAACGATGCCACGTAGCTTGAAGTTGGCCATGGTAGGAATATTTACACCAAAAAATCAGCAAACACAATAAATCAGTCTCCTCTGCACCCTTTTTTGGTGAGCCTGTTGTTAAACATTTACTAACATATCATTGGGGAACTGTGCAAAATACAAATATGGCAATTTGGCAATATGTATCAAGAGCCATTAAAATCTTCATACATTTTTATCCATTTTCATCCTTGGAAATTTATTCTAAATAAATAATCAAAAGAGGAAGAAATAACATGCATGAACACATTCACCGTATTATCATTTATTTATTTATTTATTTATTTATTATTTTTTTGTCCCTCAACTCAGTCTGCTCTCTCCAACCGATGCCTTTGCCCAGGCTGACTGTCACCTCTGGTGTTGACTCTCATAGAGCCCTACTCTTTGTCTTCCATCTCCCAGCAAGCTGGGCCTGTCCTCGA
Organism: Propithecus coquereli; assembly: GCF_000956105.1. Lineage (NCBI taxonomy): Eukaryota > Metazoa > Chordata > Mammalia > Primates > Indriidae > Propithecus > Propithecus coquereli. Next base: position 584,043 of record NW_012146412.1, on the reverse strand, counting down.
GGGCATGGGGCTTGCACATGCCTGTGTCCCAGCACCTAGCACTGTGCCTGGCTCGTAGAAGATGCTCAAGAAATGTGTGGAATGAATGAAGGGAAAGGGGTCTCAATGTGCCCGTCTATGTCTGCAACGATTTCACAGAATAGAGGCCTAACTTCCTGGGTGGGGAGGTTAGATCATGGAATGATCTGTCCAGGAGGTAATGACCAGCCCTCTCCTACCAGGAGCTATAAGAAGATTCAGGCCACAAATTGGGGCACTGGTCTTGAAGATCTCTTAAGTTTTAAATCCTCTAAGACCAAAAGTTTCATAGAGTTCCATAAACATATGTTGGAATTAACAGTTCACATGCCCTTTTATAAACTATAACTCCCATGAGCTCCATGAAATAAGAAAACCCCCAGTTAGCTAACATCAACTGCTAATGGTGCTACTGGGAAATGTAGTTCTTTTTTTTGTTGTTGTTTCCAGATTCCTTATTGGGTGGGGAGGATCTTTCTTTTTTTTTTTTTGAGACAGAGTTTCACTCTGTTGCCCGGGCTAGAGTGCTGTGGTGTCAGCCTCGCTCACAGCAACCTCAAACTCCTGGGCTCAGGTGATCCCCCTGCCTCAGCCTCCCGAGTAACTGGGACTACAGGCATGTGCCACCATGCCCGACTACTTTTTTTATATATGTGTTTTTAGTTGTCCAGCTAATTTCTTTCTATTTTTAGTAGAGACGAGGTCTCGCTCTTGCTCAGGCTGGTCTCGATCTCCTGAGCTCAAACTATCGGCCCGCCTGGGCCTCCTAGAGTCCACTGTATTATCATTTATAATGGCAAAATCTGAAAATAACATGAACACTAAGCAATAGGGCTTTTGGCAGCATTAACTCCATGGGATGTTTTATAGTCATTAAAAAATCACAGTTATGATAGTTATGAAAATATATTTGATAAGTTAGAAAACCAGGATTAAAAATTTTAATTATATTCTGATTTCATTATAATTGAGAATTAAATATGAGCCATAAAAAATGACAGCATTTGGTGTGTTAAAATGGTGAAATAGTAGAATTTGTTTTGACTTCATCTATTGTAGCAGTGGTGTATGTGCATTTAAAAAATTTGGAAAACACCTGTAAATAAGTGATCTTGAGTAGTTTTAATTTTTGGTTTTTTTTTTTGAGACATGGTTTAACTTAGCTGTCTAGGCTAGACTGCTGTGGGCTGATCATAACTCACTTGTAGCCTCCAACTCCTGAGCTCAAGAGATCCTCCGCCTCAGCCTCCCAAGTAGCTGGGAGTACAAGCGTGCACCACCATACCTGGCTAATTTTTAAATTTTTTGTAGAGACTGGCTCTCTCTCTGTTGCCCAGGCTTGTCTCAAACTCCTGGTCTCAAGCCATCCTCTTACCTCAACCTCCAGTACAAGGTGTGAGCCACTGTGCCCGGCCTTATTAATATTTAAGAGGAAGGCTGTGAGTTCTGTGGACCAGATGGAGCTTGCTTTTAACATGTACATGTTACTGTAAATCCCTGGGCAAAGTATTGTAAAGGGAGTTTGGATCCAAGAAGTCTGGGTCTGGAGCTGTGGATGCTAAGGGGGTGTCTTCAAAACAGCTCAGGAAGTGAGAAGCTGGGTACTGAGGACTTGCTAAAGCGACTGCAGGGACTCAGAAATAAGCCTAGAGAGAAGCTACCATCAAAGGGGTCTGTGTGTGTGTATGTGAGAGAGAGAGAGAGGGAAAGATTTCTTAAGAAGAAACAAAAAGATGCTGATCTCAGAGGTCAACAAGATGGGTGTGAAAATAGCTCCATTTTGAAGCCCCCAAAATAAAAGCTCAAATCAGAGAAGAAATGATTCTTCTAAATCATTGCTTCTCGAATTCTAGTGTGTTTACGAATCATATGGATGGGTGGAGGACACGTTAACTAACACAGTGCCCAAGGTTCCACCTCCGTGCATTTCTGATGCGGCTGGCCTGGAGGTTGGCAGGAACATGCATTTTTAACGAGTCCTCCCACCCTATGGAGACTCTGATGAGAACGGTCTGCAGATGATACTTTGAGAAACGCTAACAGATTAAAGGCTACAGTTGGGTTTGGCGCAGGGAGTGTATATCTGTGTGTGTTGTGGCTGAGGCTGTTAGCTGGAGGCTCGAATCTAAGGCCTTATACTGTAAAAGGGGAGTGACAACAGAGAAAGCCCAAAGAGACAAGTTATTTATTTGGTAAAGAAACAAACTGAAAACAGAAGGCCGTATTGACGATATTCCTTAAAGGAACATAGTTTGTACCACCAAATTCCCTTCCACACACAGTTAAGCAACGTTTGTCCGGCGTTTGAACCAACTGAAAGCAGCCGTGAACAGGGAAAGTACAAGCACAGAGAAAAATGTCATGGGGAGAGTCTCGGACGCACGGCCATTCTTTCCCAGCCGCTGGGAGACGGCAGTTAAACCTGCAGCAGAGCGTGGGGGTGCTGTGTACAGAAAACATTTTGGACCTTAGTGGGTGATAACGTTACATTAAAAAAAGAAAGTATAATTTTTGATGAAATGTAGTATTTTAATATATAGCGCTTGAAATAGTAAGAACAATTAGACATATGCCGTAGCAAGAATCTATCACAGAATAAACACATCGAAAATAAATGACATTGCTGTAGCAGAAGCCAGGTCCTGAGATGATCTGCTTCATCCGGCTTTAGAACATCAGTAATTGTAAAGAGCTCTTAAACAGCCTTCGATGTCTCGTGTTCTGCTTACACTGAAGGTGATTCTTTGGCTGTAATCATGTTCCCCATCCTCAGGGCCTCTGCTCTCTTGGGACACGGTGGGATAAAGTAAGGACAAATTAACAACCCGTCTTAACACGGGGGCACAGCTCAGGGTCTGTCGGACGTGCCAGGGTGTGACACCTGAAGTCAGACCTTCCACAAGCACCTGTTGACTGTCCTGTTCTCCACGTAGCAGGGTTTTTCATGGACCTGACTGGCTTCTGCTTTGTTTCTTAATCGTTTATTTTGGTCACAAATTCCTTTGAAAATCGGATGAGAACCAAAGACTTTCTCTTCATGCAGGAGCATATACATTTGCCACACAGTTTTCGGGGATTTAGGGACCCTTTCAAGCCCATCCAAGGACTCCCAGGGATCCAGAGGGCCCCGATTACGCAGTCGGGCCGCAGAGGCGCCGCCACGCGAGGAGGCGCTGGAGGCTGCGAGAGGGAGTTCCGGGTGTCGCCGGTGTGAGGCCAGGGGACTGCGCTGGCGGCGGAAGCGGGGACCAGACGGCGGCTACGGGCGCAGCTTAATCGCTGCCGGTCCTTAAATTGAGCAGCATGTGGGGCAGAGCCGGTTCCTTTGAGAGCACAAACGACTATTGTTCCAGTCCTTGGTGCTGCATTCTCTTCCGTGAGCCAGGGTCGGCTCACGTTCGGGAAAGCAGGCTGGCTCGAGATCCCCGTGCGAGCCCGCTCGCTGCCACGCGGGCCGCGGGTGTGGCGGGTGCCCCTGGGCGAGCGCGGACACCAGCCAGGCTGCCTTCGGGGAAGGCGTGCGCCGGCGTGTAATTGCTTCCGAGTGTGCCGTGAAGGTTTTCGTATATGAAGCTGAACATCCGGTTGGGCCCTGACGACTCTGGAGATGGCCCCACCCCTGTGCGGCCTTTTGACCACAGAAGCCCAGTTAGGCATCCTCCGGTAGCGGACACCGGACTTGGAATTTGGGGAACTAGGTGTTTCCGGCGGAAAGCTCATGCTTTCGTTAATCTCCTGTTCTCTGGGACTGTGCTGTCAGGCAGAGAGCCTGGAGGCTTACCCCAAACCATCTATTTATATTAGCCAACTCTGCCGAAGGACATAAGATGAGACCACGTTCTCATGTCATGGTCACAGGTGGATCGACACAGGATGGGAATGGGAAATGTAGTCTGTCTTCAACCCTCCAGAGAAACGTATGTGAAATGGACTAAATAATTTGTGAGTGAATGTTCTCTTGGTCTAGGATAGTATAAAAATTGCAAATCTGTCTTTGGATAGAAAACGAAAATCTATAGCAAATATATTGATGTAATTAATGTCCCTCAACTAGTGTAACCATTGTAATTATTGTACATCCATGATTAGGTTTCTTGCCAGTTTCAATATGTACTTTAAGGATAATACCGCATCATATAAGCTCCAGTTATGGCCCTCAAAACACAAATATTTCATGTACGCCAAAGGCCAGTAGCAAACTCTCTACCCTTCTTATCTCCTGGAGATTATTTCCCCTTCTTGGTCATCGTGTCTAGCAGCCTCACTGCGGGAGCAGGGACCAGCCCGGCACGTGTCTCTTCCTTGATGCTTTTCTTTCTTTCAGGCAGGATCCCTGCTTTGCTTTTGTTTCCCCCACTTCTGATTCAGCTATCATCTTCTTTAGCACTTCTAAATGTGCAACCTTCACCATGAACCTTTTCCTCCCTTTTTTGCAATTTTTTTTCAGTTGCCACCAAAACTTTTACCATCTTTGTTCCAATTGTGAGCTGAAAATGATCCCCACCACGGTTGAGCAGTGTAAGAATGCCTGTGGTCATAACAAGAAGGAAAACCATATATTTGGATTCAAATTTAAATGATATAAAACCACTGCCATCAGTTTCAAAGCTCCGTAAGGGATCTAGAACTCCCCCTTGGTATATTTTCTCTTGATAAAGCCTGATTTTTCTCAAGCCCCTGTATCTCTGGGGAGTAACTGCTGAAATTTATCTCGATAGTCTCTCTTTTCTCTGCTGGGTGTGATAAGGGAGGAAGAGAGGGTGTTGGAGGTATACACAGGAAATAGGAGGGGAAAGGCCAGAAAAACCTTACATATCGAGAGTACCACAATTTCCTACATCTGCCAAAACAAGACTGTCACTATATTCCTGTGCACAGACTATCTGGCAATATGAGAGAAGTATCTGTAATAATGTTGACTTTAGAAATATAATAATAATACGTGTTCATTGTAGCAAATGTGGCTTATGCTTTTTAACTTAAATATGCTTGTGTACATCTTATTTGTAAGACTTTAATTCAGTTTTTATGTATTAAAATTGCCATCATCCCAGTGTTTTCCCTCCAAGATGTGCAAAATCTATACAAAGAAGCTTAAACATTGCTTCCTAATGTAATAGAAATACAGCTAATGTTTATAAGGATCATTTGCATTAATGAAGGGCAACAATGGGTATCTTTTCTGAGGCCTATAGCTATCTTTTCTTTCTTTTCATTCTCTATATCTCAGGAGAAGCAATTAAAATGTGGATTGTGGCAATATTTCTATTAAATTATGGAGCCATGAAAATATATGGACAGTTTTCACATGGTGGACTCTGGGGGGAACGCGGGTTCCATGTAAAACAGATCAGAAGTTCATGCCCCAAAGCAGTAGCTCTGGATTTCCCCAAGGGCTACCCATTTGCCATGTCATCCAGGAAAGACTTATCACACACATATATGGAAGGAAAATTTAAAGTTTCTCTTCCAACAGGGCTAGAGGCTTGTGGTTTCTGTTTAAAATGAGATTGTGCAACTGTACTCAAGAAAAAAAATCGCCAGTGTTTTCAGCTTAAGTCCATGTTCGCTTTTTTTTTTTTTTTTTTACCTGTGACCAACCAAGCTTATATTATCTTAAAACTTCCTCTGATTTCCTGGCCCTTTCTTTGGAGGACTGAAATGATCATATTCTTTTTATTTTCCTACATTCATTCAGTCTACTTGGAGTTTAAATGTTAGTGCTCCTTCTTTCATAAAGTTGGTGGCGAGTGGTTTTATTTCTCAACAGGTGTGTAGCTCATTATTTTATCCACCAATTATAATTATTTAATTTCCTTTGCCAATTTTGAGAGTGCTTAACAACTTTTAAGAACTGTGTCATAAACTAATAACCAGGGTAAAATGCAGAATAAATAACAAGTTCACTTGCCTTTAAGTCTTTAAAGTTTGATTTGAAACTTTTAAATTATAATCAAGTTTTTTCTTTTTCTATAAAATATTGGCCAAAGTAGAGTTTATAAATGATATCACCAGCCAGTCATGGAAAAGAGCCAAATGATCCCTTCTTCTTTCTACTTAACGTGCTCTGTTCTAAATTATTATTTTGAATTGTTTTAGTTGCTTTTAGAGAGCCCTTTTTTCAGAAAACTTGCAACTACTTAGGCAGTATGAATGCATAGCCTTAAAATGTTCATAGTCTTTGACCACTTCTAAAAATTATTCCTAAGAAAACAATATGAGATTTTTATTATAAAAGCAGAACTTCTCAACACAATGATAAATTTTAATAGAGACACCTAAAAACAACCTGAAATGTTTATCAGAAAGATGTGATTAAATAAATTATCAGTCTATTAAACATTCACTGCTACATTTTTTGAAGAATGTTTAGTGATAATGGAAAAAAATCAGAATATAAAATTATATATTTTTGTGTATATAAAAAGGCCCATATATGTATTTTTATACATGAATTCAGAATATAGAGATAAATAAATCAACATGTTAAAAGTCATTTTCTAGTGTGTCATGAGATTACATATAATCTTAAAATGTTTTTCATTTTTTCTGTCTTTTCTGTAGTTAGCACATATTATTTTTATATTAACAAGAGGCCATTAGGCTGAGGACAGTGGCTCACACCTGTCATCCCAGAACTTTGCGAGGCCAAGGTGGGAGGATTGCTTGAGGCCAGGAGTTGGAGACCAGGCTGGGCAACATAGTGAGATCCCATCTGTGAAAAAAAAAAACAGACAATAATCCTTATTATAAGAAAGTTAATTTTTATGTGAGGTAAACTATGAAACTAGGAGAATAATTCTGACATGAGAATGAATTATTTTGACAGAAACCTAGTGCTTTGAAAGTCTTAAGTCTATAATTAAATTTTACCTAATAAAATTTAGAGGTTCTTTAGATTCAGAGGGATTTTGAGTTTCTTGAGTCCTGAACCTTAATAAGCATAGAAAACCATTTTTTAAAATTTTTTTTTACTCTAGCCCAGGTTCCAATCCAAAGGAAAACCATTTTTAATGAGAGATGTTGGAGTTATTAAATAGATTTGTGAGTGATTTTTGTTTTTAAAATAAGAGATAATTAGTTTTAGCTAGTATAAGAATTTAAGCAAAATATAAAATATTTAAATGATGAATACAGATAATTATTTCTAAATTTTTAACATATAAGAAGCTTCCTAAAGGAATCCTTTAAGAAGCACATTTTCCTTATGTATCTTTTAAATATTCAATTTGGAAATAATTGACTTTCAAATATTTTGAAAAACATAGCTCTTAGGTAAATCATTTTGGTATAAAGTAGGAAAATTACCTTGCATCCTTTCATGGCCATTTTCTACACTCTAATACCACATATCTAAAAGTTTATTCATTTCAAATGCCAAATATTAGTTGGAATATAATAAAATTCTTCGAAAAGTTGATTAGTTTTGTGAAAAAGAGTTTTCCTTTTAAACGTAAGTGAAATCTCGTGTCTGATTTGGTAATATTCCTGATTACGCTTTTTGCGTGTGCTTCTTTCTGGCTTTGGTTTGACAATAAGTCATGACCACGTTAGGAAGGCCACTGTCTGTGAGACACACGACACACCCAGCTAACAACGCTTTCAGCTGCAAGACACAAGACACGCAGAGCCCACTGACGGCGCTTAGCATACCAGGCTTCGTTTCCCACACAGCTCGGGGTCTGGAGGTCTGCACTTCCGGCACCGGTTCAACGGCTCAGTGAAGCTGCCTCTGCAGCTCTCCTGTCTTTCGTCACGGTTGCGAGATGCCTGCTGCAGCTTTGAGCCTTGTGCTCGGTTCCAGAGGCCTGGGAGGGTGGAGGGCGACTTGGCAGTGTCTGTCTCTTGTTCCAGGACAAGACTTTTTCCAGAGACCTCCCAAATAGATATCAGCTTCTGTGTCATTGGCCAGAACTGGGTTACATGTCCATCCTAGCTGCAGGAGGGAAAAGGCAGAAACAAAAATCTTATTGTTTATATGTATAAAGCACAGATATACGCACAGCACATAAACAGACGTACAGTGTATCTATGATGTTAAAACTTCATGGATGGGGCAATTAGGAAAAAAGTGTCTCAAAATGCTGTTAGGGAGACGATAAGAAAAGTTGAGAAGTATTGGCCTAGACCACCAGTGATTCATTGCCTAGGGCTTTGCATGTTGTCTGACAAACAAAATTAAATTCTATTACTGATGACAAAGAGAAGCACAGATACAGAGCAGAAAACTAACAGTGCCTGCCATAATGTCATAAATTAAATTAATGAACAGCTTACATTAGCTTGTGATTGTTGGTCGTCTCTCATTGCACTGTAAACTTCTTAAAAGTAGGAACTTATGTCTTATTTGGACATACATCTTTGTAGATTAGCAGTACACTAGTCCTTCGATATATGTGTTATGTAGGTTGAACGGAACAAACATGTCACCTAACGTGTTTTATAGCTGCTCCATCGGCCCCAGACGTCAATTTGCACACACTCCTCGACCCCACAGCCTTCAGCTTCCAGGCACAAGGGCCGACGTCGCCTTCTCACTTCGTGCGGCTTCCGCAGCCGCGCACCGGCGCAGGCGCGCTGAGCTTCCTGGGCCCTGAGCCCAGCTTTGCTCCTCGCCCTGGGCGCGTTAGCGCCTGCCGCGCCCGCGTCTCCCCTTGACGAGGCGGTTCCGACTGCCTAGAATACTCTTCCCTTCCTCTCCAACCTTTTAAATCCGTCCCTTCCCTAGTTTAAGTCCTGCTTCCTCCGCAAGGTCTTCACGGTAGCCCCAGCCCGTGTGAATCTCCGTCCTTCTTAAATCCTGTCTCATTTCCTATGCATTCGGTCCTTTGGTCACCTGGTTAAATAATTAGGTGTACCTAATGTCATCTTCACTTGGTACTTCTCCGACTCAAGCATCTGTATGTTGTCTTCGCAACAGGCTAAATTTCAGGAAAGCAGGGAGTCTCCCACGATGCCCAGTGCTGTGTGTATGGGAAGCAATTAATAAAAGCTGGTTAAATAATAGATAAAGTCGATAAATATCAATAGATAAAACGAGAGCCAACATGCTGTTGGAAATTTGGTTTTCTTTGCAGTTCTAGAACCCACTGTATTTGTGTTTCAACATAGCTGTACCAAACCTCACAGGGATTTACTCACAAGAAAAAAATCTAGAGGCCTGACTTAGGAGCCAGAAGCTGTCCACTAGCTCTGTTCTGCCTTCTAGCTCCCGTCCCTCTCTGCACCAGAGTGTTGGAGGCACCGAGGTGTGGCATAAAGCTCAGGACTTCGGAGTGAGCCCTGGGGTTAAGTCAGCCCTGGCTCTGCTACTATTAGCTGTGAATCTGGGGCAAGTTATGTAATTTCTTTGGGCCTCAGTCATCGTGTCTATAAAATGGGTGTAATATTAGCTATCATGTGGGATTGTTGTGAGGATAGAATGAGGTCATATATGAAAGTGTCTGCTTCACAATCTGGTGCCTTGTGGGCACCCGGTAAGTGGTGCTACAGTTTTGGGGGCAAATCCCTTTGTTTTACTGAGTTTGCTTCGCAGTATTCCCTTGAAGAAAGGAAGTCTCTTAGGTGCACTTGTTTGAAAGATATTTCTATCAGAGTAGTTAGAATAAGAGTAATATCCACATTTCATAGCATTTTGAACTGGAATGAAACCCTCTTGTTTTATAGATGACGAAACCAGAGAGGGCGAGTAATTTGCTCCTGATTACAAAGCCAGCGGCAGAGATGAAATTGAATCTTGAATCCAGTTATCTTGACTCCTGATGAGGGCTTTTTTTTTTTTTTTTAACTTGTCCAGGGTTGCTAGATCTAGCAAATAAAAAATACAGGATGCCAGTTAAATTTTGGATTTCAGATAAACAACAAATAATTTTACATGTAGGTATGTTCCATGGCTGTTAGTTAAAGAAAAATATACCATACTTGGAGAAGAAGCTAGAAGAAAGATGTGCAAGGGTATCTGATCCGTAATCACGCTGTTGGCAAGCTGTTTCAGCAGGCACTGGGAACCTGCCTTTAAAAGGGAAAAATGCCACTTTGGGGAAGTGAGGCTATTGATTGTTTTTTTAAGTTGCCTTATTACCAAAATTTCAGACACATTCAAAAGAAAAGCAAGTAGTAAAACCAGTCCCCATATCCTATCACTCAAATTCAGTGATTGTCAAGATATTCCATATTTGTTTCATCTATCTTTTCTCCCCCTTTGCTGAAGCAGTTTAAAGTAAAGCTCAAATATCATGTCACTTCGCCCATATATACTTCACTATGCATCTCTGAAAACAAGAATATTTTCTTATACTACCATGATGTCATCATCCCAACTAAGAAAATTAGCAGTAAGTAACCCCTGAAATCTCCTAATACCTGGTTCACGGGCATATTTTTCTGATTGTCTCAAAAATACCTTTTTTCCATTGCTTTATTTAATTCAGCATCCAAAGAAAGTCTACCCATTATATGGTTGTTAAGTCTCTTGAGTATCTTTAGTGTTGATTATTTTTAATGGCTGAAATGAAGTGATGCGGGAAGACATTTAAGAGCCATAGTTGGTGTCTTGGGGCAGTGTCACGGGTTCACAGCAAGCTGTTGGATTGCCTTTGTGCAGATGGTACAAGCCCAACGGAGGTTTGACTGTTTACGAGATGATCCACGCTGATAGTTCCATGGCTTTGTTTGTAAGAGATGAAAAGGAAGGAAAATGGAGAAAGAGAGATTTTTTGTTTTGTTCTGGTTTTTTGGCCTCATTGTTTTTTCTGCGCCTAAGCAGCTTCAATTGTAGAATGGGGATAATAGTGTAATAATCCTTCCTTGCTAGATCGTAATGAAAGTCAATCGAAGAGCTGTATAAGCAAGCTGCCCCTGGCTGTGGAACAGTGTTCCTCCAACCTGACTGTGCTTCCGAGTGACCCCTCCCCAAGTACAGTCTCCCCGGCCCCCCCAGGCCTACTGAACGAGAATGTCCTCAGGAGGGGCCACGAAAGCATGCTAAACAGTCTCCCAGCGCAATTTTGATGTTCAAATTTGGAGACCTCTGACTTCATCCTCGGGGCCTTGACTGCTTTGTAGATTATGAATAATGATACTTTCCAGGGCTGTCGGGTGGGTAGCGAATGCAGTGAATAAATTACCAGATGCTTCCTTACCACCTTAGTTATGATCAATATTATTAATCCAGGTGATCTTTATCCACACATTGGACACCGCTTTGGAAGGGAGTAGAATTCCTCAGTTTACTTCGTCCTCTGTGCAACGTCTTGTCCGTTGCCCAGTGCGCTGTCGGAATGCAGTGCGTATTTGAGGAATGATTACATGATTGATATTATGGAGAGTTTAGATGAATGACACTTAAGATTATCAGTCCACAGACGACATAGGAAATGGATGGACCACCGAGGCTATTCTAAGTCAGTAGGGCCCAGACTTAGCTGGGAACGATTAATGCCCAGTAACATACGTCTTTGATGCCTCAGTGCTCTGTTGTATACAGGTGTTTTCTTTTGCTTTTTTTTAAAACTTCCTTGTCCTCCAGTCGAAACTGGCTTTGAGGAAAGAATGGAACCGGAAGCACGTTCGTGTCGATGTGGTAATGGTAAAGAAGGCTCTACCTTCCAAGGGCATTTGCATTTCAACAAAGTACCAAGCCTCAAGAGAAAGGGCTATTCCAATGGAGGCAGATATACTTGTAGGATGGGGACTTCTTATCACCTTTGCCTCAGCCCGTGTGGGCTGCGCTGCTGGCTTGTAGCCCCCACCCCAGGTCGGCTTTCCTGCAGGGGATCATTTGCAGTAGGGATGGTAGCTGCTGCTGATAGATTGGGGAGCTGATGCTTTTGCCATCTCCGCATAGGGAGGAGTCCCCTAAACTGGGCTCTAATAATCCAGTCCAAAAGGGAGCTGTGGGAATCGTATCAGATATTTCTGAACTACAGTCCTTCTGAAAATGAGGGGCCCAGAGCACTCCATTTTATGCACGAATAGCAGTGATGACTCACGGTTGGGAAGACACTGGAATTCAGCCAGGAGAGCATCACCAACGGCGGAAGAAGGGATAACAGACTTTGCACGTGATAGAGAAAGCCTCTATATCATGAGGTGCACAGCGGTGCCAAAAGGAGGGGACACAGCTGACCACAGATAGTTAACTCTATGGTAGTGACAGTTCCTTGGACCTTGTTTTAGAAAAATAGCAAGTGTGAGTCTCACTCTTCTGGTTCCTGATTTCACACACATATACACACAAACACAAACACATATATTTTGGGTCAGTTTAATAAAACTTCATGGGAAATGGAGCACAGAAGAGACCAGTGGGGGTTTTCAAATTTAATCTTACTAGGTAAGAATTATTAATAAAAAACAAAAATTCTCTAAAATAAATACGCCCTTGTTGGGGTCTGGTTGAGAGAACCAATAAGAACACGGGTGTCAGAGCGTATTTACCAAAGAGTTGCTCTGGCAAGAAAGGGGGCGAGGCGAAATCTCCAGGTGGTCCCCGGGAGAGCAACGGCTCTCAGCTGTGTCATCCTAGGACAACTGCCTGTGTGCCTGCTCCCGCACCTCTCCCCCATAGCGTTCCTTCCTCTAGTTCCTTTGTTTTAAAAGCTTTAGTGCACAAAGCATTGAGTTCTGTGAAGATTCGCTTGATATAAATGCCAATTCTTTAACCTCCTCATTGGGGATTTGGTCAGTGGGCTGTGTTTTGGGTGGCACTTTTGGGATGGCAAAGCCGGAGGAAGATTTCTGACGGATGTCTGCATGTGCATGTGAGTGTTACGAGACATGGGCACAATGCCCAGGTGAAGAAGTGGTTAGAAGAGGCTGAAGGAGGTTGGGGGATTATCTTCTGGTGCATTTCAGTTCACTTTGGGATTATAGATTTAAGAAGGTTGGCTAGTGCCCATGTCCTGGGGTGAGGTCTTTTGGAGTTCTATTATTGTCTCTTGAAAGTCATTTTTGGTGGGCTTGGGGCTACCGAGGCAAGACAAGGGAAGCCTAGTACATGAAAGGGACCAGGGAGTCACCTCCTGAGAAGCTGGATTTAATGCAGAGGTATTGATCAGAAAGAAGGGGATTGATCATCCACGGAACAGCAAGCACATCCGAGAATCATACTCTGGCAGCGTCCATCTGTACACTGTCAGCCGAGAGGAGATCTTGGCTAATGGGCTTCCTGTATTTTGATCCCATTGACAAGACCATAGGGAGGGAGTGGGCCTCAGGCTAAAGCATCTTCTTGGATCATTCTGCTGACCTGGGAACTTCTCATTACAGTTTGGCTTTCTAATAGCTCTCCCCGAGGGGAAAGAACATACAGGCTGTGCGGAGGGTGGTCTAGTCCTTGTGACAGTTGCATTTCTCATGGCCAGCAAATGAATTGGCGTGCTGGTGTGTAAGCAAGTCTTGTGAACTTGATCGAAGAGAGTTTCATCTTGCAAAGTCAGATGCCTTCTTGTTGGTTGAGGGACTCAGACTTCTGAGGGTGTAAGGTGAAGCCAAGAGCTCTGGCAAATTCATTCAGTAGATAAGAACTACCAGGCAAGGCAGCCCGTTTTCTTTAAAACTGCAGCACGTGTATCCAGCAACGTTCCTCTCATTAGACATCAGGAGTGTCAAAAGTGGGTGCCAACTGACATCCTAAGTATGGGGGAAATAGGAGGCCACTAATTTTGAACACTGAGATAATTTCTCTTCTACTTTTGTCTCGTTTGCTCTAGGTGGTAGCATGTGCCTTAAGATAATAAAGGTGCTGTCTTCGCGTACTCATCACTGTCCCTGAAAAATTCTTTGTATGCATTTTCCAAGGCTTAGGGTGAAAATGTGTTTCTTTAGAGAGATTTGAAAACTTTTGCCAGGTGCCTGCGTGGATTCCAGTATTTCAAGGACTGTACATCTTTTCTTGTCCCCTCCCTCTCGCCCTTCCTTCCTTCGCTCGCTTCTCTAAATGTAGTCTAGGCAATGCCCCTCTCCAGTTTCTTGGGATAGGGGAGGGGCAGGATTACTTCTGACTCCCCTTTCCCTGACTGTGTACCCTTTGGAGTTCCTGCTAAAATGTCTGTGTTGGGTCCATTGGTTTATCCACCTTGGGTAGACTCTGGACTTTTAAAAAAACTTTTAAATTCTTTATTTTAATATATTTAGGAGGTACAAGTTGAATTCTGTTACATGTATGTATGGCGCAGTGGTAGAGTCTGGGTTTTTGGTGTACCAGTCACCTGAGTAGTGTATATTGTACCCCACAGGTAATTTTTCATCCCTCCCCCCTTGTGAGTCTCCAATGTCCATTATACCACTCTGTGGACACTGGACTTGACTTCTGTCATCCTTGCCCCATGAGGCCATCTGCAGCTCATTTTTCTTTTTTCTTTTTTTGTAGAGATGAGGTCTCTCTATGTTGCCCAGGCTGGTCTTGAACTCCTGGCCTCAAGCAATTCTCCCACCTCGGCCTCCCAAAGTGCTGGGATTATAGGTGTGAGCCACCAAGCCTGGCCCATTTTTCATTTTTCATCTTCATTTCTTTCAGTTTACAAACACTGCTAACCTCACTGGGTTCTCCTTTTCTCTTAGGTTTTGGCCTGACAGTTCCTGACTATATTTTCATCTCTTTGATACTTTTAAGAAGATGTTTTTTATATTTTAAGGTTTTTTTTTTTTCTTTAGAAGGAAGATTGAGGCCAGGCACGGTGGCTCATGTCTGTAATCCCAGTAATTTGGGAGGCTGAGGTGGGAGGATCGCTTGAGTCCAGGAGTTTGAGGGTGCAGTGAGCTATGATTGCACCACTGCACTTCAGTCTGGGCATCAGAGTGAGACCCTGTCTCAAGAACAAACAAACATACAAATAACCCTCCCCAAAACAAATGAAAAAGAAGGAAGATTGAGGCAAAAAGTATAGCTTGCCATTATTGGATACCAATGTTTGATCATTAAAAATGTAGCCTTTATCCTTGTTAGTCTGAAGCTGTTTATTTTGAGTCTCGGCTAATAAAAACTTTAAGGAGTTTTTTAAACCTGATTTTGGGTGATCAGAACATGAATTTAGTTAGAGTAATATTTTGCTAACTAGTTAACAAGTTAGTTTATTGCTATCCAAATCGCACTGAAATAAAATTGTTCTGTATTTCTTGCAAAATGAGAAGGAAAATGTGTATGAGTTGGATTTTTGGGATTTTATATAATTGCTGAACTGGATTATTTCAATTTTCTTTAATAAGTGTTTTATTTGTTCTGAATATAGGTAATATTAAATCTTCCGTAGAAATAAGTTATGAAAGTGACTTGACTACATAATGACTAAATCAAGGGCTGGAATAGCAGAATGCCGTCCTTGTGAGATAATGACTACCCTGTTTCTTGGTACCATCAGGAGAGATCAAAAGATTATTATAACCTCCTTGTGTTTCTCCTTTATCAACAAATGAGAGCCAGGTTAGCCTACTCCAAGGATTATTTGTCTGTTTGGCTCCAGGCTAGCTGAATTATTTGTTTGTAGAGAGGAAAGAGGAAATAAGCCAAACAAACAAACAAACAAACAAAACCGTTAAGTCCTTTTCACACAGATACGAGTCTTTAGGCAAGAGGTTTGTTCTCTGGGTGTCAGTTTTCTCAACTGAAAACTTTGAGTATTAGATTGGCTATATATTTCCCCAACTACGATATGCATACCAATGGTGGTAAATAAGATCTTTTTAAGGGCAAACATTAAAAAAAAAGTTTTTAATAGTTATTTCTTTTAATGTTTTCAGAAAAAAATATAATTGACAATCAAATCTGTGATTTCATACATTTTATTGCTTAGGGCAAGGCCACGTGAATTCAGTGGAGTTGATCTTTAAAGCATACCAAGTAAAGAATAGTTCAGGAAGTATGTGGGTATGGCAAAAACAACAAATACGGTAATCAGGTAACTGAAATTTAAGGGTAGGATTAGATGGTCTTTTAGATTTCAACCAACTTGACCATTCTAGTCTCAGTGTCAAAAGGAAAGAAGTTCCCATGAACCCTAACAGTGGGATCCTATGGTATTACACAAGAAACCAATTTTCCTAGGATCTCAGTTCTGTCAGAAATTTTCCTAGCTGGACGTGATCCAAATCACTGGACTAGTCCAAGTTTTTTTTTTTTTTCAATCTGAGTGGTGTCTGGAAGAGCCCTACCGTGAGTTCCACGCGGACTGGGAAGGTCCCTGCGGATGCAGCAAGCCCTGCTCCTCTGTCAGCTGAGGGGCTGCGGTGTGCACGTGCCAAAGGTCACATGGTTAGTTGGGGATCTATCCCAACCCACGCCACAGGCCGCTTGGGCCACAGTTTCTTGAAAGTGTCTATCCAGCAATACTCAAAAATGTTACTTCTTCCCAGGAAAAAACTATAGGATACATTTATATTTTCTTTTACAAAAAATCATGAGACATTATTTTACAACTTTTTTTTTGTTACAGAAGTAGTATATGTTTATGAAGGAAATTTCGAAAATATGGATAAACACACAAAAATCTGTAATTGTACTAATACGAGAATTGTCAACATCTTGGTATAGTTCCTTTTTCCCCTCTATTTTTACTAAAAAATGAAGATCATGTTGCACATACTGATTTTAACTTGCAATATACTTTCCCCCACATTATTAAATATTTTTTATAATATTAATAGCAAGGAATTCAATGATTAAGAGGTGTGTTGTTTTTTCCCCTTTGAAAAGTTATCCAGTGCAGCAGCTTGTTTTGTATTTTAAAAGGAGAGAAAAAAAAACGGGGCAAAAATGAATAGAAATGGCAGGTCAGTTCCACGGGGAGTGTGTTTTCTGCAAGTCCCTGCTGTCAGACAGGGCGTCGGGTTGTGCCCCTCCTTTCAGACGCGCGGGCAACAGCTGCGGGGAGCACAGAGCTGGCGTGAGGATGAACAGTGCGCTCCAGGCGGGAGCTGCGGGTGGTCCAAGGAGCGCAGCTCGTCGCCCTGCCAAGAGCGGGTTAGGAAGTCAGGAAGCACCTCGCCGGCTTCGGCCTGCACCGGCCGCTCCTCCCCTGGGCGTGCGGTCGGCGATTTCCGGCTGTTGTCGGCTGTGGCCCGCTTTGTCCAGGCCCCAGACCCTCCGCCCTCGGCGTGCGCATGTGCGAGGCGAGCGAGTGGTGGCCGCGGCCGCCTTTTTGTCTCGGAGACGTGAGGACGCCGTAGCCAGCCGAAGGCTTTCTTAGAGCCCGGTGGCGCCCCCGGGCCCTCGGTCGCGCGGCCGCCTGGTTGTCTGCTGGGTCCGCAGGCGGCCGCGAGGTTTCCCAAGCGGCCTCCGAGGCCCTCCTTCCGCGCCGTTTCTCTGTCAGAATTAGGCCGGCGAACTCTCAGCTGCACTGGGACGCGTTGGCGGGCAGAGGTGCCGCGGTCTGTTCTGCCTGGTGTAAATCGAGGACGGCCGCCCCCGGACACGGCCCGGAAACCGGACACTCGCCCGGCCCGTGCTCCGCGGGCGGCCGGGCCGGCGGGGACGCGAGCCGGGGAGAGCCTGGGCGCGGAACGTGGGCCGTGGGGCTTTAAGCTGCCCGCGCTGTCGGCCTTTGCTGTGTCACGTCTGCTCTCGGGCAGCGCGGGACAGCAGTGTGTCACGGAAACAGGAACTGTCGGCCGGGTATTGCACATCGAGCTAGAGCTAGTTCAGTGCCTCATTCTACAGATGAGAAAACAGGTCCGGAGGGGCTAAATGGCTTGAGCAAAGTCATGTAATTAGTGGTAGTGAAGTGGAAGATTGGAAAATTCCACTAAAGTGGAATTCTTAGAAATTCCACTGCCGGGCTATTTCCCTTGCGATCCTTACCTGGGCCCCCTCCTCCCCTGCGACCTTGCCCTCATAAATCACCTGTAGCAGTTAGCGTACCAGGCTGTAAAGTAGCTTAGGACCCTGCCTCACTAAAGTTAACCCTGTTGTAGCGTGCCCCTCCCCCTTAAGCAGAGTGTATAAAGGACTGCAATGCTCTTTGTCTGGTGCTCAGAATTTGGGGAGAGCAAATTCCCCTCTGGGCCTTGCCGGCGGGCACATAAAACCTGTATTGCCAAAATCTCTGTGTGTGTCTCTCGGTCTATTCTCGGTCAGCCCTGCTGGAACAGTAGAGTCAGGATTCAAGCCTGATTTCAGTCCAGGGATCTGACCACCCTGAGCTGCATCTACATACAACACAGTGCAAAAAAGTAGTAACCACCACACTGATTTTCCATTTATATTTACTATTATATTTTAAGAGTAGTCCATAGGGCTGGACGTAGTGGCTCATGCCTGTAATCCCAGCACTAGGCTAAGATGAGAGGATCGCTCGAGCCCAGGATTTTGAGGCCAACCTGGGCAACACAGCAAGGACTCCATTTCTACAAAAAATAAGAAAAATAGCCGGTCATGGTGGCCTGTGCCTTAGTCCCAGCTACTGGGGAGGCTAAGGCAGGAGGATCACTTGAACCTAAGAGTTGGGGGCTGCAGTGGGCTATGATTGCACCACGGCACTGTAACCCAGGTGACAGAGAGAGACCCTGTCTCAAAAAAAAAAGAAAAGATTATGTAACTGAGGAGGCATTGTTTAGTCCTCTACTAAAGGACTTTAGAAAGAATCAAGCAACTCAAAATCTACTGATAAGGAAAATGTTTTATGACATATTATCGAGAAAGACATCAGGGAATATGGTGTAGTATGCTGCAGTTTGTAGATAAAAAATATCTGTGTGTGTAATATCTACACACATGCATTCATACGTATATGCATGTGAATTCATGCAATAATGCTATAGCTTTGCGAAACCTCTGGGAACACGTCCCGGGCACTGAGAAACAGGAGACAGACGTATTTTTCACTTTCATACTGTCTGAATTTTACTATAGGCGTGTATTAACTATTTGAAAAGTAAATGTGAAAACATTTAAAGATGATATGTGAGCTCAAATAAGGGAGGAAAAAGAGTTTACTGGGAGTTTCCGGAAGGCCTCACAGGAGAGGTGGCATTTGAGCTGGGTTCTGGAGCAGGCAGACGTTTACCAGGAAGAGTCAGAGCAGAGAAGATCCTGTTGTAGGAGAAGAGAACAGCATGATGCAGGCCATCGAAGCAGGGAAGGGCAGGGAGAGCTTAGGGGATGTTGTGTAGTCTGGAGAAATTGCAGCAATGGCCAGCTGAGGTGGGGACAGGCGAAGGAGGAAGAAGAGCAGAGAGGAGGCTGGCTGGAGCTTATTCGCTGCTGCTTCATGTGGAATAAAGGACCCTTCACAGACTGACTCCCCCGTCCCCTTCCAACATCGTCGTCCACCTGTGCTTCAGCTACAAGGGCCAACTCTCTACCCTCCAAATACACAGGCCTCCCCCACGTGTACACCTGGGCATCGGCCACCCATCCCATTTTCTTTCTCTCTTCCAAGCCTCAGTTCAGATGTTGCTCCTCTCGCTCCATCCCGCCCCCCTCCACCCTCCTCCAC
>NW_012146412.1:563733-564509 GCF_000956105.1 Propithecus coquereli | reverse complement strand
CCTCCACACCTCCGCCTCTCAACCCAGGAAGATTTTAACACTCCATCCTCAGTGTTCTCTTGGCATTTTGCATTTCCCTTTATTATAGCACTTGCCCATTTAAAATTCAATTTTTGTGAGATGAAACTGAGAGCGAGGTCATTTATATGCAGAATGTGGCTTCCCCTCTCTCTAATTCAGCATTTTATTCTCTGAGGCCCTAGCTATGTGGGACCTTGTTATGATGAAGTACAGCCACATCCTTCTGCTTTTTCATGGCCATTGCTTGACCTCTTTACATGAAATCATTTCTTCTATAGAGAAAAAAAATATGAGGGCCAGAGACATTATTAACTAAGTAAAAAAAAATTTTAAACCTCTAGGCCTAGTCTAAACTGCATTAACATTTTCTTTATTAACTTCCGCCCCATTGAGCTCTTTAAGAGGAGGCCTAGTTTCAAGCCAATTAAAGGCAGATATTCTCTCATCTCTTTTCAGACTTCTATGAATTTGGAATTTAATGTTAATAGAACATTACATATTCATAAGCAATGAATGATACCATTAAAAAATAATTTTGTTCTGGAGTATCCTGGTGGTTCAGGGCCATCAATGCATTTGTTTCTTCTAGTTTCTTGATCTTTCTGATCAAGTCCTTGATCAGAAGTCGAGCATCTAGGGAAATATTTAATCCCGTTGCTGTGTATCTGCAATATCATCCATATAAAAAGTACATAAGTTGGCCGGGCGCGGTGGCTCACGCCTGTAATCCTAGCACTCTGGGAGGCCGAGGCGGG
>NW_012146412.1:553796-563267 GCF_000956105.1 Propithecus coquereli | reverse complement strand
GTTTTATCTACATTCCTTTTTTTTTTTTTTTAGAAATAGAGTCCCCCCTGTTGCCCAGGCTGGAGTGTGCAGTGGCACAATCATAGCTCCCTATAAACTTAAACTCCTGGGCTCAAGTGGTTCTCCCGCCTTAGCATCCCAAAGTGCTGGGATACAGGCGTGAGCCACTAGGCCCAGTTTATACACCTTTAATCCAGCAATTCCCACTTGCCTTGCATCATGCCCTTCCTGAGCAAGACACACATGCTGACCTCATTCTTTTTAACGCTGTATCAGATTCTGCCATTCGGATATGGCATAATTAGTTTAACCCTTGCCTCTTATTGGACTTTTCAATTATTTCCAGTTTTTTTTTCTGTTACGAATAATACAACAATGGAAATTTTTGCACATCTTGACTACTTGTGTAGGAAGGAGTTCAAGGCTGCAGTGAGCTGTGATCGTGCCACTGCACTTCAGCCTGGGCGACAAAGCGAGACTTGTCCCTAAAAAAAAGATACATACATTACATTTTTTTAAAAATTTTGAGACAGGGTCTTGCTCTGTTGCCCAGGCTGGAGTGCAGTGGCGCAATCACAGCTCACTGTGGCCTCAAACTTCTGACCTCAAGTGATCCTCCCGATTCAGCCTCCTTACTAGCTGGGACTGTAGGCACATGCCACCACCCTTGGCTATTCTTTTAAAAAATTTTTTGTAGAGATAAAATCTTGCTATGTTGTCCAGGCTAGTCTTGAACTCCTGGCTTCAAGTGATCCTCCTGCCTTGGCCTCCCAAAGTGCTAGGATTATAGGTGTGAGCCACAACACCCAGACCATTAAAATTTTTAATAGATAGTGACAGGAAATTAAAGTATGCGGTGGCGCAAGAGGTCCACCCCAGGTGCAGGCAATAAGGGAGTGTATCATTTGTAGAGAATTTAAAAACAGTAATAAAACCAATGTGAGTCTGCTTTTTATTATCACCATGCTCTGGCAGTGATAAAGTTAGAATAAGTTCTTAATGGCGTGTGAGGATTTGACAAGAGCTTTGGAGGCAAATTTCGTCTCCAACCCCTGTGAAACTACGTATTCCTGAGTTTAAACAGCAGATTAGAAATAAACAATGATAGCACAGTGATTATGGGGACCAGGAAGCAGAACTTGAGTTAGTTCACGTGACCTCTTGGAGTTTTGTATTTAAGTTTAAAACAGTGAGGCAGAGCACAAACTACAAAGTAGAATTAGTTTCGATTGGTAAGTGCGTATTTTAGTTCGTACATGAAATATTTTATTGAATTTGAATAATTTTTTAAAGTTCAATTTTATTTTTTGTAAATTGTAACTTGTTTGTTTTAAAGCTAAAGAATGTATTAAAAATGGTTATTCCTGACTCTCACACATTACTGTGAAAATAATTTTGTCACATAGAGGAGAGGGGTTGAAAAATTATCAGCTCCGGCATCAAATACACTAAGGTGGCCACCGGGTTCTGTTGAACTGCCGTCTGCAAAGATGGCCATCTTTTGCTCATCTACCAACCGTGTGCGAGAGTGTCTGATTAAGGCAGAAATCTTTCAAGTGCTATTAGAACTCATGCCTGTAGTAAGACAGAAATCACTCACCAGCAGAAGAATGTCTTTTCAGCACTCCCTCCTCACCTCCTGCCTCTGTTTTAGGGTGGTCTGTCCCATCAAGGCTTGCAAGGGTGGGCGGCTCCTGCCAAGGGAGAGGCAGGGGAGGGGAGGGAACAGGCTCGGAGCTGGGCCTCTGGGTCAGACCCAGCATCTCTCCTACTAGCTTGCCGTCTCGGGCAAGGTACTTTACTTCCTTGTGCCTTCGTTTCCCCAGCTGAAAAATGAGACAAAATTGGTATTGACCGCAGTGTCATTGTCATGATTAAATGACGTAATTTTCATACAGCACTTAAAATGGTGTCTGGCAAATGTGTTCATTTTTATCTGCTGAGGGTCAGGCGTTCAGCTAGGCATGGGAGATAGATTTTTTTCAATTGCCTTAAAATCCTACAAATGATGCATCATTATCCACATTCTGCAGTTGTAGTTCCGTGACTTGACGGAGGTTATACTGCTCATCAGCGAGGAAGATGAGACTAACTAGACCGCTGACTCCACAATTTGGGCTCTTCGCAAATGATCGAATATTGGCAATTTTATACACTGAAACTAAAACTAAATCTCTTTACTCCATCCTGTGCTCTGGGCTAAATATCCGGAGCAAGCAGGCTTATCTGTTTAAGCAGTCTGTAAATTAAATGTTTATCCTAATCCTAGAGAATGGTGAAAAGCTTCATGATTGCCCCTAAAGAGAGATGATCCATCTCAAAGGAAACCAATGAGAAAGGGGAGAGCTGTTTGAAAAGTACTTTTATATTAAAACTGGGAGCTACCTTCTGAGTAAAAAGCCACGAGTACACAATAAAATCTTTCTCTGGAAGAAAGGCAAAACTGGTTACTGAATAATTTGGAATATCTATCTAGCTGTCTACATGAGCTCTGTGCTGAAAATATTGAGGAAATTAAGTATGGGATGTAAAATACGGACATCCTATCTATTTGAGAAAACCCTATGTCGGCGGACTGAGCGCTGGCTTCGCTGGTTCCGCTTCCCGGCCTCGAGGAGCCCTTGGAGGCTCGGCCGCCTGCCCGGTCCTGGCCGCCTGGGTTTCCCCCGCGGCCGCGCGTGATGGGGGCGCGGGGATTCGGGGACTCCCCAGAATACAGGGCCCCAATATATATGTGTGCGCGTATAAATAAAATATTTGCAACACATTTAATCAAGAAAGGATTGATATCCTTAATTTCTAAAAGTTTCAGAAGTCATTAAAAAATGATGACCACCTTGCTAGAAAAGTAGGTAAAACCAATGATTTGTACACGAGGCTGGGCAAGTTCAGGGTGGTATGGCCGAAGGCATAAGCCAATGATTTAGAAAAGAAGAAATATACATAGTCAAAAAACAGATGAGAGAATTTTAATCTTCAACAGTCATACATGAAATGTGAATGAAACAAGTCAGATTGGCAAGCATTATGCCCCATGATTGTTGATCGTGTGATGAAATGATAGTCTCCTGGCTTGTGAAATATAAATTGGTCCAATTTTTCATCTCTTTTTTCCCAGTAATTGCACTCACATCTATTTATCCTAAAGAAATAATCATGTATTTATATAAATTTGTATTAAAAATGTTCACTCAATTTTTTTTTTTTTTTTTTTTAGACAGAGTCTCACTCTGTTGCCTGGGCTAGAGTGAGTGCCATGGCATCAGCCTAGCTCACAGCAACCTCAAACTCCTGGGCTCAAGCGATCCTCCTGCCTCAGCCTCCCGAGTAGCTGGGACTACAGGCATGCGCCACCATGCCCGGCTAATTTTTTCTATACATATTTTTTTAGTTGTCCAGATAATTTATTTCTGTTTTTAGTAGAGACGGGGTCTCACTCTAGCTCAGGCTGGTCTCGAACTCCTGACCTTGAGCGATCCACCCGCCTCGGCCTCCCAGAGTGCTAGGATTACAGGCACTCAATGTTTTTATAGTAAAAATTAGGAACAATACAATATCCAACAGTAGGCAATTGGTTAAATACATGATGCTATGTTCGAAGAATCTTGATATAGGAAATGTTTATGGTATAAATGTTAAATTTAAAAACCAAGACCCCAAACTGTACACAAAGTATGATACTACTTTTAAAAATAAAAGTGATACACTGAAAAAAGAAACAGGAAATGATACGCTACTATTTTACAGTTTTGGTTCTAGGTGTTAATTGATTTTTGCCTTTTCCTTCACTTCAATGTTTTTGAAATGTTCTATAATGTGTATGTACTACTTTTATAATCAGAAAACAAGGGTAGGTAGAAATAGTCTAGAGAAAATGAGGAGAGAAGTTAGCCGGAATGAGGAGGTCATTTTCAGTCTGTTGGGACCGGCAATGCGAGGGGGACATGCTGTCCACCACTCATGGCTTGACTGGGCATCAGATGGTGGTGGTGGTTCGGGTGGGGGATGGGGAGCCCACGGTGGGTTTCTTAGTCATGGATTGTGCTTTAGAGCTGGGAGGGATCTTGGACTTAGTGGACATCCATCCAGATGTCAGGTGGACATGATGTTGTCACAAGTAAAGATCAGACAAACAGCTACTTTAAGGGGAAAACATCAAATCCTAAAACAGAAACTCTACTGCTTTCTCACCTTTTCAGACAAAAAAGACCCCCAGGGTACAGGGTCTCCCTCACTCTCGCAGTTACTTTGATTTGTCATCTGATTTCGTGTGGGTCATACATTTTCACTCTTGAGTTTCTTTTCTTTCAAGTTATTTTCATTATGACTTTTTGCTCTTTTGCAAAGAGCTCATTCTGCAGAATTAGGGCAGGGAGGGCCAAGGAAAGTTAGTGACCATAATGATACCAGTTAGGAAGTTAAGAGTTCCAGTAATCTCAAAGTAACATCAAGAGCGTTCTTTGGCCGGAATATTTTCTGTGGCCCAGGAATAGACAGTGATGTCTCACTGCGTTGCAGAGTCTGTACTTGAAGCACAAGACTTTCTTCTGCGCCTTGTCTGGGGGTCCTGACCCAGGACTGGCTTTTCTTCCTCCGTACCCTCTGTCAGGGGACAGGCTGTGAGCCTTTGCGCTGTCATCCTTTCGTCACTTACTTATTTCATGCACCAACAACATTCCTTCAAATACTTGAAAAAGTCACTATGGCATAAAATATACTTTTTTTTTGGTGATACTTTTTTGCATTTTCTCTATAATCAGTGAGTGAGAATAAAACTACAGATTTGACAAAATGCTATAGGAAACAAAGACTCCACCCTTTAAAACTTTCAACATGTACAGTCTTAGAACAGACTATTGCATTCCGCTGTGCTCGTCACTTGTCTTCAGCAGTTCTGACCACTTTTCCAATCTTATTTCGCCCATCTCCTTTACTTGTTGTTTCTGGTGTTTTCTGGAATAATATAAAATAAATCCCAGATACCCTATTTCATTAAATACTTCATAAATTTCATAAATACATCAACATTTCTAACACATGAAGACTTTAAAAATATGATTATCACCTAACAAAATTAGCAATTGTTCCTTAATGTCAACTAATACCCAGACCATATTCAAATTTCTCTGAATATCTAAAAAATATCTAAAAAGGACTTTTGAAACTCTCTTATGAGTAAGAAGAAAGAAGAAGAAAGAAGAGATGGGCTCGGGGCTGAGGATGACCGTGGTCAGCTGTGAGAGAGGAGGCAGAACTGCTCAGCTTTGCTTGTGTCCTTCCAGGGAGGAGACGAGGAAGGAGAAGCTGGGGGTTGTGCCACTAGGGATGGTAAACCCATTCAGCTGTCCAGACCTAGACAATTTTTATCAAAGACACTGATCGGGGCTCGCAGAAATTCT
The DNA here is from genome assembly GCF_000956105.1 of Propithecus coquereli. Taxonomy (NCBI): domain Eukaryota; kingdom Metazoa; phylum Chordata; class Mammalia; order Primates; family Indriidae; genus Propithecus; species Propithecus coquereli. Next base: position 557,868 of record NW_012146412.1, on the reverse strand, counting down.
CTTTAGCTTCAAGGGACCAGCTCAGCCTTTTCTTTGCCTTCTAAGCCAATGTTAAAAAGACAAAACAACATATACTAAGCACTTCTTCAAAATTGCACAAAAAACACATACTTATTGTGGACATATTTTTAAATGCACATAAGCAAGGAGAAGAAAATGAAAATCACCTGTAATCCCAGGCCCCAGAAACAATTCGCTTTAACATGTTGTGTATGCAACTTTCTCATAGCTACAGAATCATCCCGCACATACCATTTTGAAACCTGCTTCCCCCCATTTAGCGCAGGAGGCCTTTTCTTATGCCAGTTAAGAGACTTGTATACTGTTATTTTAAAGAATCTCAATCGTAGGAACAAACTGGTTTGTCCAAGACCCACCTATTCTTAGATAATTTTTTTGTTGTTATAAATAGCATAGAAAAGAATGTGCTTCTAGCTAAATAGTTCATGTCAAAGTTCACGGGAGAGTAAGACCATCCTTGCTGTCCCCACCTCTTCCCTTCCCACTAATCTGGGAAGGGACAACCTTGTCCTACGGCCGCAGCCCCCTTGGCGCCCCTGCAAGCTCTCTGGCATCGGCAGGCACCCAGTGGGAAATGCCCCCTTCGCGTGTCTCGAAGACCTGGTTCTCTCCTGGGCCAGCCTGTGTTTGCCAGGGCCTTCTTCCTAGGCCCCAGGCCACGGCCTCAGGGTCATCCCGTTTCAGGCCTGTGTGTCAGTGGCACCTCGCGGATGTCGCGGGGTCCCTCCCCTCTCGCCTGTCTGATAGCACCTGCTCCAGACAGAGCCATCCTTCCTCCCATCTCCGGTGTTACCGTGGGAGCCTCCCGACCCGCCACTCTGGTCTTTCCCCCCCGGCTCACTAAAGCCCAGCCTCATCGCGCATTCTGGATTCTTCTTTCGGCCCGGGCAGGCTGCTTACCAGCCTTTTAGGAGCCCCGGTTTCTTTCCTTCATCGGTCATGTTTCTCTTTCTCTTTCATCTCTGCCCGTCTCCAGCTCAGTTGCTTTAAGGGCCGTGTTCTAACATCGTGGTCTCCACAGAGCCTTCCCTGATGCCTGCCTGTTGCAAGTAGCTCTTTTCCCCTTTGCTGGCACCGTATTTGTTCCTCCCCCAGATACTTGCCGAAGCTGAGGTCTCGCATTGCCGCTAGACTCTAAGTTCCGTGTGGGCAGGAACTGTGTCTTCTTTAACTTAGCCTCATTGTGTGGCACAATGCCTGACACTGAGCAGGTGCTCAAAAAGTCTAGTGAACGAGTAACATTTAAGTAAAAGAGAACAGATTGGTAACAGTTTTATGTGCCAAAGACCCAGGAATTTTAACCGGCTGTGGGGTCCACCGGACCTAATAGTATGTTGTGGATGCTGACAAGCTGAGGATAATCTTGGATCCTCTCTCATAACCCTTCCCACTGGCCTCTGCCCACTCCCCACCAAGCATCCCACAGTGCAGCCTCCCTGAACGCCTTTCTGCTTCCCCAAACCAAACATGTACTTTCATGCCCCTGGGCCTTTGCACATGCTCCCCCACCCCCACCCCCACCCACAACGCCTTTCTTCTCCTTTGCTCGTCAAAATCCTACTCATCCTATAGATCACATATCACCTTTTAAATGCAGGATTCCTTAATCACCACTCCTGTCTCCCATTTCCAGATAATTAATTGCTCTTCTTCTGGATGTCTAAAGTACTGGTGCATATCATCATCAGAGCAGTACGATAGGCTAGCGCCTATTTTGTTCCAGGCACTGTTTTAAGCTCATGATATACAGTAGCTCATAATCTTACAATAGCCCTTCAGGGTAAATGATGATAGTGGTAAATAATTCTGTAGTGCTCATTCTGTGCTAGGTACCATTCCATTTGCCTTACAATTGAAGAGAGGCTTAGAGTGGTTAAGTAACTTTCATGAGATCACACAGCCAGCAGTTGGTGAGGCTAAAAGGCAGTATGGTTCCGGAGTGCATGTTATAATCACTATGCTATACTGCCTTTGTTGTCAAAGGAACTGAAGCTCAGAGAGGTTAAATAATTGGCTCGAGGTCACACAGTAAGTGGCAGACATTGGACCTTAACCTGAGCTTGCCTGACCCCAGGTCTACGCCCTGTTCTTACTCTGAGGTCAGACGAGATCGGGCGCGTTCAGGTGGTATGGCCGTAGACCCTGTTCTTACTCTGAACTGCCTTTCTTTATAGCAGAAGTTGGCACACTTTTTGTGTAAAAGACAAGATTGAAAATATTTTAGGCTGTTGAGCTGTAAAGTTTCTGTTGCAACTTTGCATTGTAGCAAGAAAGCAGCCATAGATAATGTGTAAATGAATGAATAGGCATGACCATGTTCTAATAAAATGCTATTTATGGATACTGAAATTTTGAATTTCATATAATTTTCACATCATAAAGTATTTTCTTTTGATTTTTTCCAGCCATTAAAATATGTAAAAACCATTGTTAATTTGTGGGCCATACAAAACCATGTAGTGGGGTGGATTTGGCCCATGGGTGGGCCGTAGTTTGATAACCTTGCTTTATAGCACTGTGACATGATAGAATGATCAGCTTTGTATGATCGGCCTCTTTGCTTTCTGTCTCTCCTTGAATAATTGAGCTCCTGCCCCAGACGTGCATACCCAACTAAGAAAATATGAGTCCTTCGGTAAATGAGATTCACACTCCTTAGAAAGAAGTTGGGAGACCGTGTGACCTTCCTTGAGTGTGGCCCCTGGGGGTTATACCCTCAACTTCGTGCAGTTTTTCAGAGTTTTCCTTCCAGCTACTTTGAGAATCATTTTTCCCATCACTTTAGTTTTGAGATGAGGTTCTAGTGTCCCTTAAGGGTGCTCTGGGCAATTGCCTGGGTGGCTGGTGTCATATTTGACACTGAACTCGGACCGTGCTCAGAACTTTAGACCTGAAGCAACAGTTCCTGGATTGTGCTCCTGCAAGTGCAGGAGACTAGTGAGGACAGGTGGCTAGGACAGTGCGGGGGGCGGGAGGGGAAGGCCACGGTCCTGCTCAGCTGGAGGTCACAGGGGCAGGGTTCAGAGAAGCTTCCAGATAATGGGATGACTCAGGGCTTGGCGGTGTTTGTTTTAATTCAACTCTGCAGGGCCTACATATGCTTCAGGCTTAGGAATGTAAACACCGTAGAATCTTGACTTTGGAGGATGAACATGCATTAAAAGTTGTAAACCAGCATCTGCAAACAAACTTTCAGAACAAAACCTGTTTCGAACAGAGATGATATGCCTATAAAAATACACTGACTTAACAGTGATTCTTTTTGTGATTTTTTTTTTTTTTTTTTTTTGAGACAGAGTCTCACTTTGTTGCCCTGGCTAGAGTGAGTGCCGTGGAATCAGCCTAGCTCACGGCAACCTCAAACTCCTGGGCTCAAGCGATCCTCCTGCCTCAGCCTCCCGAGTAGCTGGGACTACAGGCATGCACTATGACACTGGCTAATTTTTCTATTTTTAGTAGAGATGGGGTCTTGCTCTTGCTCAGGCTGGTCTCGAGCTCCTGAGCTCAATTGATCCTCCTGCCTCAGTCTCCCAGAGTGCTAGGGTTACAGGCATGAGCCACCATGCCGTGCCTAAAAATTATTTTTAAATAAGATATTTCAAGTCTGATCTTAGTCTTCCCCTTTTATTTTTCTTTCTGACCATGAGAACAGGACCCACCTAAGTCACAGAGCACCCTCATTTGCAAAGGTCCCTACTCCAACCCTTGACTTTTAAGTGTAATTTCATAGGTTGATTTTGTGTAAATTGGCAGAGATGAAACACATCATGATTTGATGCTTTAAAAAGCTTGGGAAATATTCTCTTTTTCTTTTCTTTTTCTTTTTTTTTTTTTTTGAGACAGAGTCTGGCTCTGTTGCCCTGGCTAGAGTGAGTGCCGTGGCGCCAGCCTAGCTCACAGCAACCTCAAACTCCTGGACTCAAACGATCCTCCTGCCTCAGCCTCCCGAGTACAGACTATAGGCATGTGCTACCATGCCTCGCTAATTTTTCTATTTTTTTGTGGAGACGAGGTCTTGCTGTTGCTCAAGCTGATCTCAAACTGCTGGCCT
>NW_012146412.1:520147-553746 GCF_000956105.1 Propithecus coquereli | reverse complement strand
GCCTCCCAGAGTGCTAGGATTACAGGCGTGAGCCACTGCGCCCGGCCCTCTTTTTGTGATTTTTGAGAGAGAATTTAATGATTATTTGTAGCAATTAGCATCACACTATGGGAATTATTGAAGTAGGACTGAGAATTAATGAGATGAACTGTTGCAAGATGAAACTTGAGAAAATACCACTTGAGAAATGAACGCTTATTTTTAAAAATACCTTTTGTTGAAGTTTAATTTACCTACAGAAAATGTGAATACATTGTATACAGCTTGATGAATTTTCACATGCTAAACATACTTGTGGAACCAGCATCCAGATCAGGAAACAACAGACTTCTTTTAAAATATCAAGAACTGGCTTATTTGTTGTAGGAAGAGACTAGGAGGAGGGACCTGGTTGGAAGGGGTGGCCAGGAAAAGTGTCTGGAAGCTGGGTTTGCACGGGAAGCAGTTTTATTTGAGATGCCTTGGAGAGGGCCAGTGGGAGTCACGGTGTGGGGGACACTCGGAGCTTCCAGTGCTTTGGCGCCACACCCTATCTGAGTCTAGCTGTGCCTCTGCCATTCCTCGCCGTGTGGCTCTGGGTGAGATTCCCAACCTCCCACGGTCATCTCTGCGAAGACAGCGTCTCTGCTTCACAGCGTGGTCTTAGGCCTCACAGCGCCTGCCGCACAGGACACCCTAAACAAAATTTTTTTAGAATGAGTAAAACAGCTGATAAATAATATGTGCAAAGTACTTAGTACAGTACCTGGAAGAGACTCAATAAATGTAAAAAAAAAAAAACGTCGCAAAGTGACTCGCTGACCCAGTAACGCCACGTTTGTCGATATATCTATCCCTCAAGAAAATCATCCCACACAAAAGTAACTTACCTATCTGTAGATATAATATCATATACACACACACACCCCTACACATGCATATGAGGGGACTTCAAAACGTTCGTGGAAAATGCAATTAAAAGATAAAATTTAAAAATATAAACTTTACTTTTCAGCATAAGCTCCATCAAGTCCAAGATGCTTTTGTAAGCAACGATATCAGCCATTCAGTCCATCCCTGAAGAACTGAGAGTCCTGGGAATGTAACCATGTCGATGCAGTCTTTTTTACATTATTGATGGAAGAAAACTGGGTGCCCTTTACAGACTTTTTAAGATTAGGAAACAAAAAGAAGTCAGAAGGAGCCAAATCAGGACTGCAAGGCGGATGCCTAATGATTTCCCATCGAAACTCTCACAGAATTGCCCTTGTTTGACGAGAGGCACGAGCAGGAGCACTGCCGTGGTTGGTGGAGAAGGACTCGCCGGGGAAGCTTTCCCAGGCGTTTTTCTGCTGAAGCTTTGGCTAACTTTCTCAAAACACTCTCATAATAAGCAGATGTTATCGTTCTTTGGCCCTCCAGAAAGTCCACAAGCAAAATGCCTTCAGCATCCCAAAAACTGTTGCCATGACCTTTGGTCTTGACCAGTCTGCTTTTGCTGTGACTGGACCACTGCCCCCTCTCGGTAGCCCCTGCTTTGATTGTGCTTTGTCTTCAGGATCGTACTGGTAAAGCCGTGTTCCATCTCCTGTTGCAATTCTTCTAAGAAATGCTTCAGGATCTTGGTCCCTCTTGCTTAAAATTTCCATTGAAAGCTCTGCTCTGGTCTGCAGCTGATCTGCGCACAGCAGTGTTGGCACCCATTGAGGGGAAAGTTTGCTCAACTTTAATTTTTCAGTCAGAATCGTGTAAGCTGAACCTTTGAGATGTCTGTGTCTCTGGTGTTGGCTACTGTTTCTGCTGGTAATCACTGGTGCTCTTTAATTAGGGCACAAGATTAGTTAATTGATTTTTTCCCTCACAAGTGGATGTGGATGGTCTGCCACTGCTGCAGACTTCATCTTCAGCATCATCTCCCCACATCCCCCCCCCCTTTTTTTTTGAGAGAGGCTCTCACTCTGTCACCCACACTGGAGTGCAGTGGCATCATCATAGCTCACTGTAGCCTGGAACTCCTGGGCTTCCGTGATCTTCTTGCGCCAGCCTCCAGAGTACAGACTATAGGCATGTGCTACCATGCCTCGCTAATTTTTCTATTTTTTTGTGGAGACGAGGTCTTGCTGTTGCTCAAGCTGATCTCAAACTGCTGGCCTCAGTGATCCTCCCACATCAGCCTCCCAAAGAGCTAGGATTACAGGCATGAGCCACCATGCCCAGCATCATCCCTTCTTAAAACGAGTTATCCATTTGTAAACTGATGATTTCTTTGGGGCATTGTCCCCATAAACTTTTTGTAAAGCAGCAGTGATTTCACCACTTTTCCACCCAACTTCCCCATAAATTTGATGTTTGTTTTTGCTTCAGTTTTGGCGGAATTCATGGTGCTCTGATAGGGGCTCTTTTCAAACTGATGTCTTATTCTTCTTAGTGCCTCAAACTAGATCCTGCTCAGACATGTTGCAACAACTTAGTACTAGTTTATTTTGGTGCAAAAAAATTTTGAAATCCCTGAATAGTTTTTTGATAATATGCATTTTCCATGAAACTTTTGAAGACCCCTCGTATATATAGTTAATTATGGTGAAATACTGGAAATAACGCAAGACTATGCTAATAATGAGGAATAGCCGTGCAGTTGTGAATTGTTGAAATAATGGAAAGCTATTTAGCTAAAACCGGGCAAGTGTGTAGACTATGTTGGAATTTTAAAAATTTGAAAATCTGAAAAAGTGTTTAGAAGATATATATAAATATACATTTATTAGAGAATGAAAACTGAGTAAGAATTTGGAGTGATAAAGTTTAGAGATGGTTATGCTTTTTTCTATTAAGTTGCCTAAGATTTTTTTAATTGCTCCCCTTGCCCCCTCCAAAAAACAGACAAAAACAAAGCTCCCGGCCCCCCTTGCCAGGCGGGGAGCCCCGTGGGTTCACCCACCCTGAGCAGGGCCTGCTCTTGCTGTGATGTCCCTGCCGGGCTGCGGAGGGGCTGCTGATGGAAGGCGCTGGCTGGACAGAGGTTGCTGGGGAGCACAGCGACTTCGAGGCACCTAAGTGTGTCAGGCTCGTGGCAGAATCAATTTCCTTAATGAACAAATTGGCTGCTGCCAGCACAGGCACTTTGTTCGAAGGTCTTTGAGGAGGATGACATTTAGATGTATTCTCTGTAATCGGTAGGCCATCCCTGGCCAATGGTTGCCATGGGTTCATTTTTTTAAAAAAAGACAGCTGTGGATTGCATGAACGTTCATTTTGCAGTAAACCACCTCCCCCAAAGCCCAGCTAACCCAAACCCGCAATAATAATAACTGGTTAATAGTAATCATGATTCCACCTTAGTTTTATATTATGCTGAATTGTTGTGAAGGGACTTTCTCACAGAACCGACAAGACAGCATTTCCAAACGTGCCGAGTCTTGCGAAAGTCCAAGCACAAATTACTGCCGTGCTGTTGTCGCCTCCGCCGCACCCTGCTGAGCGCCCTGTGCGGACGGTAGGGCGCGTCTCCTTCCGGTTCTGCACGGGGGCCGAACACCAGAAGACCAACCGTTTCAGCCGAGTGTGGCAATTTCCAGGAGAAACGCACACGGAGGGTGTTGTGGGAACACACTGGGGCACCTGACCCGCGGGGGGGAGGGGAGGTGGCCAAGGCGGCTTTCCAGAAGGGCTGGGGGTGGGGCGAGCGAGGGGCAGGTCCCCCGGGCAGGCAGAGCAGCGCGGGGTGCGTCCGCGAGGCGTCCCAGGAGGAAAGGGCGTCGGCCCCAGGGCCGTTAGAGCTGAGGCTAAAGGGGAATGGCGTGCACCGCCCGGACAGCCCTCGGCTCTCTAGAGGAGAAGACGGATTAGGACGCCTCGTTCCCTGAGCCCTCCCTTTGACAAAGTGGGCGGAAGACCCGACACCTCAGCCTTTGCAAGGAGGAGCCCCCTCGCTGCTCCGCCTCTCTCGGGGTGAAGCGTGGAAGCCTGCTGGAGGCACCGTCTGCGAAACGGGCAGAGAGAGGAGAGCGGGCACGAGCACCCAGCGGTTCTGGTTGAAGGTCCGGCAAGGCCAGCGCGATGCAGGCCCGGCCCAGTGGGTGGGGGAAGGCCATCGCGGATGCGTAGGCGACACCCACGGCGGCTCCCCTGTATGAAGAGACGCGCTCGGGCACCCTTGCCAGGGAGCCACTGTGAGATGCCACTGAAAACCCACCTTTATTTTTCACCTAGAAGCCCTTTTAGGGAGACTTTCTCCCTTTAGAAGAAATTCCACTGAAGTCAAGCCCATCAGCCTCATACCCACACGGCGTCATCCCCAGTGCCTCACCCCTGGGCGCACGCGACCCGCTCCGAAGATTATGTGTCAAGTCTAGAGAGGGCGCTGCTCTAACCTGGCCCGGAGCTCCTCCCTCCCCCGCTCCCGCAAATGCTGAAGGCCGCGCGTGTCCCCAGGCTTGGCGTCCGTCTTTACTGCTGCGGCGCGTGCCGTGGTTCAGGTTGTATTCTCTGTGGCAGGTAATAAAGGTTTCCCCTTTCGCTTAAGTTTTAATAGAACCACCAAGAAAGTTGATCTCATCCAACTGCTTTACAGTTTAGGAAACAGACTCTGGGCGCTGACTTGATGTGCTCCTCAGGGTCAGAGCTGGCTGGCACGTAAATGTCGCTTGATTGAGCAGAGCCAGTCTGACTCTTTGGAGCTCTCGGGGTGGCAAAGCTCAGACAAGAATTTCTTCGTTTATATAATACTTTCATTTATTTTTAAAAATTTTTTTAATTTAAATTTAAATTTTTTTTTTTTGGGGGGGGACAGGGTCTGGCTCTGTCTTCCCAGCTGGAGTGCAGTGGTATCATCCTAGCTCACAGCGACCTCAAACTCCTGGGCTCAAGCGATCCTCCTGCCTCAGCCTCCCGAGCAGCTGGGACTACAGGTATGTGCCACCATGCCCGGCTAATTTTTCTACTTTTTGTAGAGATGGAGTCTCACTCTTGCTCAGGCTGGTCTCTAACTCCTGGCCTCAAGCAATTCTCCTGCCTTGGCCTCCCAAAGTGCTAGGATTACAGGCGTCAGCCACTGTGCTCGGCCAATATTTTTATTTTTATGCTATAAGAAGAAACTTCTCTCTCTCTCTCCTTTTTTTCTTTCTTTTTTTTTTTTTTGTGATCACGTCTAGATTGAGATCAGAGCACCCTTTGATGGAGAAACCTCTTTAGTGCGACTTCAATTCCCCACTTAGAATGAATAATTGTGAGTTATCGTTATGTTATTATTATTTAACAATATTATTAATAAGGACTACTTGTGTGTTTACTATGCACTATAGTGTGTTTATATTATGCACTCTGCTAAGGGTTTTATACATCCAAGCTCACACACTTAATACCTTCCAGAACCCTGTGATTCTGTGAGGTAGATATTATTACATTGATTTTACAGAGGAGGAAACTGAGGCTTAGGGACTTTAAGAAAGTCTTCTGAGGTCATCACACAGGCAGTCAGTTGGGCAGCTCAGATGCAGTTCTAGGTCTCCCGACCTTAAAGCCTGTGTTCTTAACCCTTATGCCTCACTGACTTCCTGTTGCAGATAGTCACTCAGGAAATTTGCCTTTAGCTCGGTCAGTTTATTAGAAAGGTTTCATTTAAGTAACCAAAGGCCTGACACATGCATATTTTCCTAATTCTGGTCCTGCTGCACTGGGGTCAAAATAAAACTTAAGGCCAGGCACAGTGGCTCATACCTGTAATCCCAGCGCTTTGGGAAGCCGAGGCAGGAGGATTGCTTGAGGCCAAAAGTTTGAGACCAGCCTGGGCAACATAGTGAGACTATCTCTACAAAAAATAAAAAAATAGGTGGCATGGCGGCTTGCACCTGTAGTCCCAGCTACTCGAGAGAGTGAGGCAGAAGGATCAATTGAGACCAGGAGTTTGAGGTTATAGTGAGCTATGATCAGGCCATTGTACTCCGGCCTGGGCAACAGAATCAGATCCTGTCTCAAAAAAACAAAACAAAACAAAACAAAAAGACCTTAATGTCTTAAGAGGTCTTGGCCCTGGACTAAGTCACAAATGTATACATTTAAGTGGTCCCTTGGTCTAAGGAATGAGACTAACTGAAATCCTATGGAGCACCCAAGGGTCTGGTGACAAATGGGTGTCCAGGGCTATCATGCCTGAGAGTCACCCAGTGTGAATCTTCAGAGAGTCCAGCCGAACGTTTGGCATCCGAGCCCCTATGCTGTGGACATTCAATTTTTGGTATTTTAAGTGGATAGTAATGAAAATAGATAACTTGATGTCTCCGTATAATTCCCATTTGCCAGGCTCTCCACATGCTAAATCCTTACAATAATCATATGAAGAAAGTGCTTTCTTATCTTCATTTATGTGCGGAAACTAAGACTAAGAAAGGTTAAGTAGCTTGGCCAAGGTCACCCAGCTTACATGTGTTTAAAAACATGAATGTGTCAAAATCACGTGAATTGTTTATTTAACTGACTCATTTGCAAAGGCTATTATAACTAAACTAACAGAGACTGTGAGTTGACAAGTATAAAGATGTCTTGGAAGGGAATATCAGGATGTAGAGGACTAATTTTTAAAAATTATGTCTTGAAGCAGACCTGTAGATTTGCTTTTTATTGCTTTACATGTCGCATGTCAGGAAGATCGCCAACGGGTGGTTATAAGCCCAGATTTAATTAATAACTTTCAGTATGAATTTTGGTCTGAAAGACCTTTCCTTTGAAGCTGGGCTGGCCTTGCGATGCTGTGCGGCGGCAGACAGGAGAATGCCCGGCTGAGGTCACCGCCTGGTCTGCCACCTGCACTGGATGAGAATATATTTGGTGCTTTCATGAAATTCAGGTTCTGCCATATTTCTGCAGTGCTGTGTAAGTGACAATCACTGAATACGGTTGCTTTCAAGCAAGTTACTCTGTTTAACCATAGTCCTAGCAGAGTTCTGATAAACAGGTGGCCATACAAAAAAAGAAAGAAAGAATTTGATCCTCACAACATCTCTGAGAAGTGGTTCCTAAATTTATCACAGTCTTGCAGATGTGTAAACTGAGGTGTGAAGTCCAAGCAATGTCCCCAAACCACGCTATTGTGTAAGTGACGGACCCTAAGTGCAGACGCAGATAACTCCAAGGCCAGTCCCTTGCATCTGTAGCCAGTTTTTGGAAAAAACTCAAGGGAAAAAACCACAGCAAATTTCTGGAGTTCTTGTGATTTCTGCTACCTCAACACAAATTCCCCCATAAACCAAGACTGAATGGTTAATCAATAAATGAAAGGAAATGCATATGGCATCTGTCGCTCAGTACACGTCTCTTTCTTGCAGTTCCCAAGGTGGCTGGAATCCACTGGAGGTGCAGAGAGTGCTCGCAGCCGCCTTCCCCATTCTTGGAGCAGGAGCTGAACGCAGCGGGGAGCTGCTCCAACCGAATCCTTCACGCCCCAGGTGCCGCTGCGGTCTTGTTCGTGCTGCCATCAGAGCGGTTGCTTGCATTTTTGTCACTGGGCTGACTGCAGAGATAGAATCGGCTTCCAACTCTTGACCAGGAGGCGTTGTGGGCGCACGCGTCCGGGGGAGAGGCTAAGCTGTCCTTGCCCGGGGAAGGGCGGGTCGCACACACGGGAGTGGACGGCCGCCCTGGGATGGGCCCACACTGAATCAGTTTGACAGTGAGGAAGCTCAAAAGAGGCAAAAGGAAAGGCTCACCTTCCCCCTTTTCCTTCTGTTGCAGTTGACGACTCCGCTTTGGAGGTTTCGCAGTAGGGGCTGCACGTCCCTCGGGTGCATGGGGAGAGGTGACCTCGCGCCAGCCGCCGGTGTCCCGCGAAGGCCAGCCGGTGCGGCCGCCGCCCGCTGAGCGCTGTCTTCGTCGCGGCTCGGGCCTGGCAGGGCGCGGCCGGGAGGAGGATGCTGAGCTCCATCAAGTGCGTGCTGGTGGGCGACTCCGCCGTGGGCAAGACCTCTCTGCTGGTGCGCTTCACCTCCGAGACCTTCCCCGAGGCCTACAAGCCCACGGTGTACGAGAACACGGGCGTGGACGTCTTCATGGACGGCGTGCAGATCAGCCTGGGCCTCTGGGACACGGCCGGCAACGACGCCTTCCGCAGCATCCGCCCGCTGTCCTACCAGCAGGCCGACGTGGTGCTGCTGTGCTACTCCGTGGCCAACCAGAGCTCGTTCCTGAACCTGAAGAGCAAGTGGATCGGGGAGGTCAGGAGCAACCTGCCCTGCACCCCTGTGCTGGTGGTGGCCACGCAGACCGACCAGCGGGAGACGGGGCCGCACAGGGCCGCCTGCGTCAACGCCGTCGACGGGAAGAGACTGGCGCAGGACGTGAGGGCCAAGGGCTACCTGGAGTGCTCGGCGCTCAGCAACCGCGGCGTGCAGCAGGTGTTCGAGTGCGCAGTGCGCACCGCCGTCAACCAGGCGCGGCGGCGCCGCCGGCGCAGGCTCTTCCCCATGAACGAGTGTAAGATCCTCTGAGCCCGGGAGGCCTCGCCGGCACGGGCGCACCCGCCGTGAGCGCGCAGAGGCAGAGCGGGCGGGCCAGGAGGGGTCGGCGCGCCTTCTGGGCGCGGCTGGAGCAGAGCTTCCTTTTGGACGCAGTTACTGCAAGGCGTGGCTGCTACACTCTGCAGATGGCCGCCTTGCGGTCCGTTGGGAAATCCAGTGGGAAGCTGTAATGAATATCCCATCTTCATTAAAAGAATGAAATACGCCGGCGTGCAGCGGCACGCGCCTGTAGTCCTGGCTGCTTAGGAGACCGAGGCAGGAGGACGCTGGAACCCGGAGTCTGAGGCCGCTGCGAGCTACGGCGACGCCACTGCGCTCCAGCCCGGGCGACGGGGGGAGACCCTGTCTCAAAAGAATAGACGAAACAAGAAAAACGAGAAACCATAAAAAATTAAAATGCTCTCTATAATTTTGGACAACAAAGTGAATTTTCAAAAAAATTATATATTTAAAGACACATTTTATTTTAATAATAACAAAATGTATTGCTCTTGTATATAGTTAGTTTTCGCACTTGGAAAATCTTTTCCTACACACTAGAAAATACAAACTGCTGTATGAGTGAAACGACCTTGTAGAGCTCTGTCATATGTTTGTGCCGTTGTTATTTTTGCCTGAAATAGTAATTTTGTTGAAACCACTTGCCTGCTAGATTTTACTGTGTAATTAAATTTTAAAATGACCATAAACTGATCCTTGCAATTCATTTTCTAACTACCTTTTATTTAGAGTTGTATATAAAATATTCTAATACTGCCTAATGATTTTAAAGTTATTACTATATTTCTCTGTAATTACAAGAAAGCAATTTATTTATGATTTTACCTTTCACTCAAAGAACTCCAATTGTACACTAAGTATCACTGTCTCATTCCCCAAGACAGACCGAAGCAAAGTCTTTCAGGTAGAGAACCAGACTGCTCCAAGCAGTAGCAGCAGAGCCCGGAGTCTCTTCCACTTCGGGAGCTACTGCCCCTGCCTGCTTCCTCTGCCACCGTGACTCCATCTTTCCCAAGTCTTGGGACAGAGCAGGCTCAGAGTACTGTACGATGGTAAATTTGACAAATTTGTCCTCATTCGAGCTCTCAACTGAGCTGGCATGGCAACATATTAATCTTAGGATCTAATCAGAATAATTGGGAGGGTGTCTACACATATACATGTGTGTAAGGGAAAAAAGGTAGAATTTGTAGCCTTTACAATTTCATGAATGTGAATCACTGGAATGAAAAAAAAATCATAAATTCTGAGCACAGGGAATAGGAAAGTCATATAGCAATTGCTGAGATAACAAAATTGTTAAGGGGAAATGCTGAATAAATAGGGACACAGACAGAGACCCCTCCAACCCCGTTCTAGCTAGTAGATCATCTGTTACAGTCGAGAACAGAGGACTCTGTAGCTCGAGGAAGAAAGTGCTAGTAAGGCTGGCACCGTACGTCTCGTTTACTACCCTAATCAAATAAATACAACTTAGAAACACTGACCCACGTTTATGAAGGTACATCATTTTTGGAGGGTGATGTGGCCATTACACGCAAACGGCAAGGCGGCTGGCATAAATGACTACGATCAGAATTGTGTTGATGTAACCAAACCAACTTTTCTGTGTCCTTGTGTGGTCAGCGCCTCATGGCTGTGATGGGTACAGAAAGCAGCCCCGCGCTCAGCCACGCGGCTTTCTCCTTCCGCTCGCTCTCCTGTCGCCCGCAGCCGGACAGGCGGGCCCTGGCGCTCCTGCCTGGACACCAGCCCTCCAGTCCCAGGCTGGCCTTTGCCTCTGTGTCCCCTGCGTCCCTTGAGCCCCTATCTGCAGCCCTCGGCATCGTGCGTCCTGAGGGTTGGGGGCTTGAAAGCTGACCAGGCGGGGGAGGAGACGGGAGCTCCTGTCCTCTGATAGCCCGTCCTCTTCCTCCCCCACCCCACAGAGTCTTAAGGAACAAATACAGATTTCAAGGCCAGTCTTTGTGGTGGAAGGGTATTTAACATGCCGGTAAGAATGAATTTCAACTCACTAAAATCGCCTGTCCCCAAGCTTTGCTTTTCTTCTTGTTGAGGAGAGATGGGGGGTGGGTATCTGAGCGTGGGAAGGGCCCAGTACCTGATTCTAAGTGAGGAGAGAGCAGGGGGTTCCGTGTGGGAGCGGAGGAGCAAGGGAAGGCCGGAGAGGGCACAGTCAGGTGCCTTTGCTGTCACCTTGACAGGGACACAGATGACACCTCTCCCGTTGGCTCCCTGTGGCACCCTCAGCCCGGAGACCAGGAATGTGTGGGTGAACCCTCCCCAGGGCTGGGACCCGCAGGCTTCGAGCCAGTCAGCCAGACCACGTGTTCTGGAAGGTAGCCCCGTGTGCTAGCCGCCCAGTGTCCCCAGGGCCCAGCCCAGGGAAGGAAATGTGGCCAAAGTTGTGTTGAATTGAACTGGAGAGAGAAAGACAGGAGCCGGCTTCCAGCGGCCAGCGGCTGGGAGAAGCAGGCAGAACCCCCCGCCCTGCAGGGAAGGCGAGAATAGGCCGTCTTGGCAGAATCCGTGTCTCGCATGAGCAGATGTTTATTTTTGCCTGCCTAGACGCGGACGTGCTTCTTACACTTCAAAACTTGCAGTGCTATTTTGTAGACTAGTGTATATCTATTCTTAACTGTTCCAAATAGCAACATTAAATACCCTCTTGTTGACATTAAAGAGTTGATTTGAGTGGTCGAATAATTCACCCTTGTCTCAGTCAGTCTGTGCCACTGTAGCAGAATACCATCGACGGGGTGGCTTCAACGACAGAAATTCCTCTCACGGTTCTGAAGCCTGGGAAGTCCGACCTCAGGGCCAGCGTGGTCGGGTGCTGGTTGGCGATGGCCGTCTCCTGCTGTTTGCTCCTGGCAGACAGAGATGGACCATTCATGAGGCCTCCACCCTCATGACCTAATCGCCCCCAAAGTCCCCACTTCCAAACACCATCCCATTGGAGATTACGCTTCAACATTTCGAAATTCTGGGGAGACTCAAACATTCCGTCCGTGGCGATGCCAGTCTGTCTTACTTTATCCTGACGGGCTACGTGGGCCGCAGAAGCCGGTGTGACGGACTCAGGATGAGTGGCAGGGGGGCCTGAGCATCCTGACGGTGAAGGCCTCCGCGTTTCAGACGCGCCAGGCGCCCAGTTGAGCACCGTGTGTGCTATCTCAGCACGTGTGTGCAGGTGGCTCACGTTATACCGAGTCCCATCTCACGTGAGGAAACTGAGGCTCAGCGTGTTGATGTGGCAAGTTCCAGCCCATGCAGCGGGTGAGTGGCAGCACCAGGAGTCTCGAGCAGCTCTGTGTGACTCCAAAGCTCTGCTCAAAACCGCTCTGCCCCACTTCCTCCCAGAGCCGCTCGCCGGGATGGCTTTGCCACTTCCGACCTCTTATAGCTTGCAGGCCCCTCCCCCACCAGTCAAGTGGCCTGCATTCAAAATAACTTTTTTCTTTTGACACAGAGTCTCGCTCTGTTGCCCTATGTAGAGTGCAGTGGTGTCATCGCAGCTCACAGCAACCTCAAACTCCTGGGCTCAAGCGATCCTCCTGCCTCCGGCTCCCGAGTAGCTGGGACTACAGGCATGCACTATGACACTGGCTAATTTTTCTATTTTTAGTAGAGATGGGGTCTTGCTCTTGCTCAGGCTGGTCTCGAGCTCCTGAGCTCAATTGATCCTCCTGCCTCAGTCTCCCAGAGTGCTAGGGTTACAGGCATGAGCCACCATGCCGTGCCTAAAAATTATTTTTAAATAAGATATTTCAAGTCTGATCTTAGTCTTCCCCTTTTATTTTTCTTTCTGACCATGAGAACAGGACCCACCTAAGTCACAGAGCACCCTCATTTGCAAAGGTCCCTACTCCAACCCTTGACTTTTAAGTGTAATTTCATAGGTTGATTTTGTGTAAATTGGCAGAGATGAAACACATCATGATTTGATGCTTTAAAAAGCTTGGGAAATATTCTCTTTTTCTTTTCTTTTTCTTTTTTTTTTTTTTTGAGACAGAGTCTGGCTCTGTTGCCCTGGCTAGAGTGAGTGCCGTGGCGCCAGCCTAGCTCACAGCAACCTCAAACTCCTGGACTCAAACGATCCTCCTGCCTCAGCCTCCCGAGTAGCTAGGACTATAGGCATGCACCACCATGCCCGGCTAATTTTTTCTATATATATTTTTTTAGTCCAGATAATTTCTTTCTATATATTTTTTAAGTAGAGATGGGGGTCTCGCTCTTGCTCAGGCTGGTCTCGAACTCCTGACCTTAAGCTATCCACCCACCTCGGCCTCCCAGAGTGCTAGGATTACAGGCGTGAGCCACCACGCCCGCCAATATTCTCTTTTTCTTATCTCTCTTTTCTACCCTCAGGTTTCAGGTATTTCCTTTGAATTAGGGAGTGACAAGGGAGAGGAGAGCCTGGTTCTTTCGTTTCAAGGATCCTTACCCAGAATGAGATGTGATGGAAGGATTCCAATTTGGTACATCTGTAGGTTAGGGACATGGCGGTGGGGACAGGGCATCTGTGAGTGTCCTTCCCCATACTGAGAAGGCGGTCCTTATAGGTTAATATCAGCACAACTCAATGGTAGGGACCTATTTTTCCTGAGACTGTATTTCTCCTGATAAAGCAAAGAAGCCTAATCAATGGCCAATATCTCATGCATTTTTCGCAAGAAAAAGATTAAACTATGAAAATTACTTGTGATATAAGTTAATAAAGCATATTTGATTAAACCTAAAGTCCACATTAACTTTTTGGTAGACCCCAAAACCCTGACCTGGAACTTAATACTTAATGGCAGAGAGAAAGCCATAGTGAGGGAGTTGGGGCCAGAAAACTGTGGTGTATTTTGGAGTCAGAAAATCTGCATTATGTGTTTTTCAGCCTTAGTTTCCTTTTCTTAAAATAGAGATACTGATTCCTGGGGTACTCTGTAAGTATTGATGAAATAATGACCATGGAAGTGCTTTATATCTGTGAACTATTGCTCAAATGGTGTGTTATTTTGGTTTTGGTAGATCCCTATGCAGATACATAAGCTAAATAGTCCAGATCAGATTAGAATATTCTAGAACTTGTCAGCAGTGGGCCATATGATGGGAAACCCACACAGAAGCAGGCTCCATTTGTAACGTTGCTAACGACAGTAAGATGAGTGAAATGACACACAAGGACAATGATAACACAATGGCAGCGCACTGCGTTGGAGGGCCTCCTGGTTCCAGGCCTGTGTTGGGCACACTACATGCATCATCTCATTTAATGCTCACAGCGGGCTCACAAGGTAGATATTCTTTTTCCATCGATAGTTACTTTTCAAAAGTACCTATCAAAAGGTCCCAGTTTTACCATGTGATTTTGGTATAATTAAACTTGGCCAGCTAAAAATTACGTTGTTAATTATATTTAGTGTTCATTCAGCCAGGATGGTGAGAATGACCCTCGTCACACACTGCAGGGGCATGCTGAGCGTTAGGCGTGGCAGCCTTCCTGTGTGAACTTCCTTTTGTCATTCCTCCCACAAAGAAGTCTCAGGCGGTTCACACCCCACTGTCCTTGCTGTCTCCACTCCCCGGGGTCATTTCCCACGCTCCCTGCCCTCCCCTGTGCCTGGGAGGCTAACCCCGTGGCCGTGGCCCCAATCACCCAGGCGGCCCCCTGCCTGGCTTCCACTTGGGTCCAGCCAGTGGGAGGCTTCGGTAGGACGTCAGCGGGTAAGAGGAGAGAACAGCTGGGTGTTTCTCCCCTTCGCCTTTCCAGCTCGGGGGCGGCTTACTGGGCAAGAGCTGTGAGCCCGCGGTGGCTACAGCTCCTGCTGGGCGGTTCTCCCCGTGGGCTGGCGTTTCCTCACCGCGCCCTCAGTCCTACAGGAGGTGATGGGGGCAGCAGCAGCCCTGATGTGACCCCCTAACTCAGACCTGTACAAGAAATGCTTTCATTCACGTCTGTTCATTTGAACCACCTGGAATAAATTTGGTTTCCTGCGGGAGTCTGAGTGACATACTCACTAAATATTAAAAGTCATATTCTGTCTCTAAGTGATTTCTCAAATCCCTACTGAAGGATTTGACGTGGCAACATGGATCACTGCCCTTTCCTGAGCCTCTAAGCCTCAGTAACATCACTCTCAACGTCTGTTTGCTTGGAAGGGAAAGGAGGAGTATGTGGGTTAATTCTAATCTGAATAAACGAAAGAATAGTTCTGGGATAGCAATGTTCAAGAATTGTAAATCTTCTAATGACACATTTATATTTAAGAAGCTCTGCTCTTATTCATAATATGTATATAAAAAATTATAAATCAATGAGAAACAGTCTGATTTTAAAATGGACATTTCCCAAAAGAAGAAAAATACATGACCAACGAACACTAGAAAAAGTACTTAATTTCACTTGTACTCAGGGAACACATATGCTGCTCATAATTGTGTAAATCGGTATAAAATTTTGGCCTTACTTAGTAGTGCTGAATATCCTATACTCTTAACCTGGAAATTTCATGCCCTAGAGATACCCTTGCATAGATTTCCTGGGAGACAGGTATATTAATGTTCTTAGTAGCATTGTCAGTAATAGCAAAACAACCCAATGTCGTCAACAGAGAATGGCTAAATAATTTTGGTGTATTCACACGTGGAATACTACACAGCAATGAAAAATGAATACATGGTAGCGATACATATCAATATGAATGAGTGTAGACTATGTTGAGGGAAAAAGCAAGTAGCAAAGTAACATATGCAGTATGATTCCATTAATATGAAGTTCAAATGCAAAACAAACTTAATGATATAACATTTGGGGTTAAAAATGTTTTAAGCACAGAAATCATTAACATAGCATTCAAATAAGTGATTGTTTCTTCTGGGGAGGAAGGGGACTTGTCTGAGCAGGGTCATCCAGGAGTGTCACAGGTATTGGTAATGTTCTACTTTTTTTAAGTTTGGGAAGTTGGTACTTGAGTGTTTGTTAATTTTTTCTATAATTTCTTCCTTAAAAATATTCTTGGGGGGGGGCATGGCTCACGTCTGTAATACCAGCACTTTGAGAGGCCAAGGCAGAAGGATTGCTTGAGGTCAGGTGTTCAAGACCGGTCTGGGCAACATAGCAAGACCCAGTCTCTACAAAAAACAAAAACAAAACCCAAACATAAATAGGTTTACTGGTGAGTATGCTAAAGAAAAAAGATTCTGGCTGGGCGCGGTGGCTCACGCCTGTAATCCTAGCACTCTGGGAGGCCGAGGCGGGCGGATTGTTTGAGCTCAGGAGTTCTAAACCAGCCTGAGCAAGAGCGAGACCCCGTCTCTACTAAAAATAGAAAGAAATTAATCGGACAACTAAAAATATATAGAAAAAATTAGCTGGGCATGGTGGCGCATGCCTGTAGTCCCAGCTACTCGGGAGGCTGAGGCAGGAGGATCGCTTGAGCCCAGGAGTCTGAGGTTGCTGTGAGCTAGGCTGACGCCACGGCACTCACTCTAGCCAGGGCAACACAGTGAGACCCTGTCTCAAAGAAAAAAAAAAAGATTCTTATGTATTTTATATATTCTTTTATGTGTATAATTAATTTTAAAAGTCATAAAGGTTCAAGTTCTACAGTAAAATTACCTGGACTTTAATCCCAGCTCTGCACTCACTAGCTCTGCAGCCTTATGTAAATTAACTAACCTCTCTGTGTGTCAGTCTCCTCCTCTGTAGAGTGGAGAAAATATCATAGCATCGTAGCATAGTGAGCATCAAAGGAGCTGATAGAGGTAAAGTCGACACTATGTCTGGCACAGTGAATGGCAGCCGCAGCGTTCTTTGTCATATATACACTTCAGAGCTGGGAAGACCCTGCTGTTTTATGGATAAAGACATTAAGGTCTTGAGACCGTTAACTGGCTTGCCCAAAGCCCTGCAAGTTGGTGGCAGACCCACACCACCTTACTCTTCCTCCTTTTTGCTGCTCTTTTTTCTACACTTCATAAATAGAGAGGAGCTTGGGTTTTTACTTGCTCGCCTTTCCTAAGTTTGCTTTTCAACCCATGTTCCCTGTACCTTATAATTTCTAGTATCGTTTCTTAGCACCTTTTAGTATCTCTGCAAAGGGATCAGCAGAGCCTCAGCTCCTTATTCCTGTGGAAACAGACCTCGGTTCCCTGTGCAGCCATTCAGCACGCGCTAAGCTCTTTAGCTTCTCTGGTGTGGATTCCCGGAGGCAGAGGACTCAGCGAGTGACAGAGACGGCGACCCGAGCACGTCTCCATCCCCGGACTTGCCATGTCGTTTCGTAATTAGTCACTTATATTTCCAGCCCTCCCATGGCCTTCTTAACCCTGGCTGGGAAAACAGCCGAAGTTCTTGCTTTGGCGGAGTGTAGGACCTAGTTGGGGGTAGGTGTGTGGATGACGATTATGTAAAGAAATAAGATCAGTGTGGATGGATGAGCCGTCCGTGAGGAACATAAATTAGGGAGGAGAGGGAGGCCTCGTGGAGCAGAGGCCTGGACGGGGCCGCCGGACCGCGTGGCTGACCGAGTCTGACACGGACGGCCGCTCCGGGAAAGTAAGCGGGCGCGTTCGCGTGGGCTCCGCCTGCGGGGGTGCCCGGACGGGCCCCTCAGGGGACGGGCTAGCAAACAGACGAGACAGAAAACTGGGGCGATTCACGGAAGCAGGCTGGCGCCAGGGCTTACACAGGCAGGGGGCTTCTGACAGATTCCGGACACGAGGACGGAAGTGGCGAGAGCTCAGGGCCCGAGAGAGCGACGCGAGTCAAGAGCTCGCCCTCCGAGCCGCGCGGCGGTGCCCGCGTCTGCGGGCCGTGCACGCAGGGGCCGCGCTGCCTGGTGCCGCTGGATGGCCTTTTCGGCGGCAGCGCCCGACGCCAGGGCCATGGACTGGTACCGTCCGTGGCCTATGAGGAGCCAGGCCGCACAGCAGGAGGGGAGCGGTGGGCGAGTGGGCGAAGCTTCATCTGCGTTTGCAGCCGCTCCCGACGCGCGCACCACCGCCGAGCTCCGCCTCCTGCCAGGTCAGCGGCGGCATTAGATTCTCCTAGGAGCGCGGACCCTACTGTAAACTGCGCGTGCGAGGGATCTAGGGTGCTGCTCCTTATGAGAATCTAATGCCTGGTGACCTGAGGCGGAGCTGGGGCGGTGATGCCGGCGCTGGGGAGCGGCTGCGAATACAGATCATCATTAGCAGAGAGGTCTGACTGCACAACAAATGTGATGCTCTTGAATCATCCCGAACCGTCCATTCCCCCGCCCCATCCTCCCCACTCTGTCTGTAGAAAAATTGTCTTCCTTGAAACCGGTCCCTGGTGCCAAAAAGGTTGGGGACCGCTGCTCTACAGCCGTGTTGTTCAAATAGAACATAGTAAAGTGCCACAATCTGTGTCTGGAACTGTCACACCGACTGGAGCAGACGGGGTGCACGGTGCAAGGGAAGGGCCACGGGTGACCCAAGGGCACGCGGTGGCAGGGCAGACCTGCCCTCTTGGGGAATCGATTCACTGAGGATTCGGAGTGAAGGTATTTTGAAAAAGAGTTTTCAGAGAGCCCCAGATACATCACTGCACGTGTGTACTCCCAAACACAGCCCTCGCCCTCGCCTTTCTCCCCGCCTCTTCACCACTTCTCTCTGCAGCCGGGCACCTCACCTGTCGTTGAAATGGTCTGTGCCCCCAGTGGCCGCAGGGAGAACTGGTGAAGGGGAGGAGGAGACAGGGGAGGGAGAGGGGTGCGTTTGGGAGTTCACATGTGCAGTGATGTGTTTCTTAAGTGAATCAATCCTTATGATCATCGTCTCCACACATTAATTCATTGAGCACTTTACAATTTTCCAAAGTGCTTTTGTTCTCTTTATTTTACTTTTTATTTTTATAGATTTAGAAAATATAAGTGCAGATTTGTTACATGAATATGTTGCATAGTGGTGAAGTCTTAGTGGACCCATCACCTGAATAGTGTACATTGTACCCAACAGGCAATTTTCACCCCTCACCCCCTCCCGCCCTTTCACCTTTTGGCGTCTCCAATGTCTGTTGTTCCACTCTGGATGTTCCTGTGAACCCATTGTTTAGCTCCTACTTGTAAGTGAGAACTCGTGGTACTTGACCTTATATTTCTGAGCTATTTCACGCAGGAAAATGGCCTCCAGTTGCATCCATGTTGCTGCAAAGGACACGATTTCACTGTTTTATGGCCGAGTAGTGTTCCAAGGTACAATATATACACACCACATTTTCTTTATCCAACTCACCCACTGATGGACACGTGGGTTGATTCCATGTTCCTTGTCTATTATAATGATCGCCAGTATTGGGTTAGCACGCCACAGTTTATACAGTACTTTAAGTACGTTGTCTCCCGCGACATCGCAACAATGCTGTGGGATAGTATCTGGCTCTTTTTGCAGGACGGGAAACTAGGTTCAGGAAGGCGAAACGACTCGTCTGTGTGCGTGCAGCTAATGCTTGGCAGAAGCAGGATGTGTGCTGAGATCTCTGGGCTCCACACTGCCCTTTTCCATCCCACTGTGCCTGCATCTGAGGCTCAGTATGGCCCTGGGAGGTAGAAGTGTGAGAGAGGAGGTCCAGGGAGGTGACATGCCTTGTCCAGGCCACACGCGTATCGTTACTGATCAGAAGGAAGGTCTTATTCCAAGTCCTGGCTGTCACTCTTATCATCCTTACTATCAGAACGTACTGTTTGTGTTGGCCCCTTTACTGTGTGGTTGTCTGCTAAGCACTCGTCAGGTGAGTAAGCAGATCTAGATGCTACCTCTGTTTGCCAAATGGAAAAGTCTGAAAGAAGGCAACTATCCAGAAATGCAGGCTCCAAACCATATTTGCCTTAATTCTCTGGTAAACTGCATGCAGACCAATAGGAATTTTTTTCTCTCCTTCTCTTGGTGTGGATATTTCCATTGAGTCCAATATCTAAATCAACATGGCAGGATATTTGCTTCTGCTTCTCTATTATTTCCTAGACTTATGGTTTTTGGAGTTGGAAGGGACCACAAGGAGCATTTAGCCCAACCCAGTCGCTTTACAGATGAAGAAACCGACTCTCCTACTCGCCCCAGGACACACAGTGGCTTCGGGCAAAGCCAGGACTTGGCCTCAGCTCTGGGGTGTCCTTGCCTCCTCCTGCGGCTTCAGACCGTCCCACCTCTCTCCTGGAGCTGTGGGCCGTGCCTATTTGTTTCAGGTTTCAATGATGGAAGTTTAAAAGGTTTGCCCTTTGCTTAAAATGTTGGGAGTATTGGCAGGTGATTAAAAAAAACAAAAAAGAATGAAAATGTCAGAGGCAAAGGCCAGCACACGAAACCAGCAAGAGGAGAGAAGCAGGAGCACACGGGGCACGACAGCAGCCAGCTGTGAGCCCTGGCAACGCGCTAGGGCGTCACGCCATCGGGGGCACCCTGGGATTCTCTCCCACCCCCATGCTCTGAACGAAAATCGCAATGCAGCCCGGCTGGTGCAGATTAAAGGAATCATAAAGGAAAGACATTCTTTATACAGATGTTTTTCTAGATCTGTCCTCAAAAAATTATACAAATCTTACATGCTTATTGTTGAAAAGATTAGAAAAAGGGGCAAAGCAATAAGACAATAATAAAAATCACACCAACAACCACTGTTACATCATTTTTGTCTCTATCCTTCCAGACTTTTTCTTATCCACATATGTGTGTATTTTGACAGAAATAGGATCGTATGGTGCAATCTGATTTGCAATCTGCTTTTTTCACTTACTGTGTTGTGAGCAGCTTTCAATGGCAGCATGTTAACGAACATACGGACTCCTACACCGTTACGCGCAATGGCGGTGTGGCAGCTAGCCCGGGTTTCCCCAAGGAACCTGTAACCACATGTTTGTTAATTGCATCTGTGAGATTCTACTGAACTTCGCAGTGGAAAGTGTGTATGTGCGTGCATGTGTATAGACACACACAATGTGCATGTGCGTGTATATATGTAGCCTTGCTTAGAGCCATAGTAATAACCACAGATATATCTGACACTATGTGCTTCACATACGTTAATTTATTTACTTCTTGTAAGCACTTGAGATGAAGGTACTATTATCATCCCCATTTCACAGATGAGGAAACTTACGCCCAGCCAGACACAAGCATGCGGCAGAGTCAAGATTCGATCCAGGCATCTGGCCCCCAGCCTGAGCCCCCGCCTGACTCCCACACTTCCAATCATGGTCCCACCTGTTTGGTTCTACACGCTAACTCCTTGGTCACGTGAACTGGGAGGGCCTGTAGAGAACATCCAGTCCCAGAAAGAAAAATCTTAGTGTGACAGACGTGAAGTCCAGAGACGTCTTCAACTTCCATCAAGTCACCTGTACGTTCCCTCCAGAGTGTGATGACCAGAGTGCGGCTCCTCTCTCTGGTCCTTTCTGCTCCTTCTTGCCCCTGCCCGCCACTTCAGCTTTTTGTACCTCCTCTGCCCTTCCGCACAGGGCTGGCTCTGTGTTGAGGGTGTGTATCAGATTCCTTTTGTCCTAGAGAGGCTCGAGCCTTTCTGATTACCCAGAGCAAAACAGGTGTGAAACAAACACCCCTTGCCTCGGCACTCCAGACACCTGTCAGAGCAGAGGCGCTGTGTGGCAGGCTCACCTCCTCACTTTCTTCCAAGACTTCCTCCCGGGAAGGGCTGGGAGGGGCGGTGGGGAGGAAGGAAAGGTGGGGGTAAAGGGGGGAAGAAAACCGCCATCCCGCCACAACACAGAGCCTCGGATTTTGCTCTGCTTTGATGCTAACGTCTCCGATTGTCCCTGGTTCGCTCTGCAGTTGCTGGCGGGGTAGGGAGGACACGCGAGCGCTGCGCGTGCCGTGGATGGGGGCCTGGGTGGACCCTCTAACCTCCCTCCCCTCCTAAAAGAGACCAGTCATCGTGTGCGGGGCTGCGGTCGAATTTCACTAGCTGAGGGCCTGTGCAGGGCACTCCCGGCCCCTTTTTCTGCCAGGACATTTTCCTAGAAATGGAACTTCTCATTTGCTAAAGAAGTCTGCCCTTTCCAAAGGGCAGGCGATCGTCTGATTGAACTGCTGTGGCAAAGGCTCTTTTAAAAGATTTCCAATCATTGCAGATCAATATTGTTTAAAAACATAATGAATTTTGAGAAGAAAAAAAGACAAAGATTTAATAGGAAAAAAAGGAAAAAACCCCAAGAACATATTAAAATGAAATTTTATTATTATTAGAGTCAACAGATATTATCCAATTGCTATAAAACTTTTTACATATGTTGTACTTTCAATTTCTATGCTTACCTGTGTTGATCTAAAGAAGAAAACTGAGGCAAAATTAGGATAGTTTATTTGGGCCAAGGTTGAGGACTGCAGCCCAGGAATCTCTGGGAAGTTCTCCAGAGAGCAAAGGAGGCTCAAGTTTTCAAAGAAAAAGGAATGAACCAGGAAAGGGGCGATTGCAAAAGTTGTTTTTCGGGAGTTCTCATTGGATTACAGAAATAACATTGGTTATTGATCGGCTATACATAGCAGAGCTCTAGGGCATGAATTATCGCGGGTGTATGGCGTCGTTAGGTTAATATATGGCTACTTGGTGCAACACCCAGTCTAGAGTCTACGTAGCAGGTGCCTTCAAAATGATCACTTAGCTCAGGGGTGGAGGAGTGAGAGGTGACTGAAATCTGGTTTTAATGCCCCCCGGGTCTGGTAATTTACAGGGAGCTCGTAGTCCTCAGAGAAAAACTTTCTTTTCTTTCTTTACCTTGCCATATGGTCCGATAACAGTTGGCAGACATGCCCCGGACGGTGTCACTGCACTTTGAGCAGTGCTGATCTAATTTGCTCACTTCTTCTCTGTTTAGGAAAGTTCACTCATTTACTGAATAATATTCATTAAGTGTCTGTTATAAGCCAGGCATAAGGAGATCCTGACTTACCCTGTCCTCCAGTGATTGCTGTGACATCATGATCATGTGTTACTATAACATCATTGAATTGCAATGGTCATGTAACACAGCAATGGAATGCGGTGTTCACTGTCATAGCACTGAAAAGAAACACAGGCCCAGACCTGGTCTGGGACAGACCCTTTTTGTGTGTGATGCTATTCATAACCTCCTTCTGGGAAGAAACTCAGTGCTCCTGATAAAACGCCTCGGCCATTTCCGGGTGGACTGATGGGGCGAGACTTCTTCTGGGAAACCAGTCCCCGCTCACTGCCCGGCCCCAGCAGACTCTCAAACGACAGTCTAGTCAGTCTCGTTGACTTGAACCAGAGATTCTTGTCTTTCTGTGTCTAGTCTAACGGTGACTATCTGGCCCCTCCTTTCCTGGAAAATGACCTTTCACGTGCGAATCTTGGAAATGGGCTCCCAGAGGCCCTTCCCATTGGAGAAGGCTGCAGTAGAGTTACGACACGTGACCGAAACTCAAGAGGAGGGGAGATCATTCTGATGGGTTGTGGAGTTGGCGGGAGTAAGGGACCCGAGCAAGCTTTATAATATTTGAGTCTCAGTTTTCTCATCTGTGAAATGGAGCCAACAAGACCTCAGGAGGTGGTTGTGAGAATTAAATGTTGGATGGAAAGGGTTTGTCACTATGCCCAGCCATATTGGCGCACCGTGAATGTTTACCACGGGGAGGATGGTGGCTGCGGACCCCTGGTCTCCGAAGGAGTTAAAAATATGCCACTGCAAAGATGCCACTCTGTCGCATGGACTATTTAAAGGCACACGACAAACAGCAGGTGCAGGAAGATCACTCTTTTGTGCTGTCTCTTAAAAGCAGGAGATGACACTCCCGTGGGAAAGATGCCATGTCCTTGTCCTCGAGGACGCGGAGGCCGGGAGTGCTCTCACAGCCCTGCCAACGCAGCCCTGGAGGAGGAGTTTTGCTGGCCCTACATGTCCTCAGGTGAAGAGTCCTGGAGTACCAGGTCACTACTTGGTCCCAGCCGAGCTCTGGGCCCCAGTCCCTGGGGGCGGGGAGGGCTGCCTGAAGCTGCAAAGCTAGCCGGGCTTGCAGGGCCACACTCCCATCTCCCACCCTGCCACGCTGAGGTAGAGGGAGGACGCGAAGCTGGAATGAGCCTGCGCCACAGCAGGTGTGTGACCGGGAACCCGGCCAAGCCCGATCACCCCACAGCTGCGGGAGAGGGCAGAGCCCCCTGTGGCTTCAGCTCTGCGGCTGCTGCTCCAGTACCATTTCTGGGCTGTTCTTTTTCACAGCTTTTCTCTAGCGTTAGGCCGGGCTGAGGGGAGGAGGGAGGCTGCTGTGTTCCGCCTGGGTCTGTTTTCTTCTTTCTGCCTGTCGCTAGGAGAAGCACACTTGTCACATAGTGAGTAATTTTTCTCTTTTAACCTCAGTCTGATCTACTGTCTCCGAGAATGTGAAGTCCATGTGTAAGAGGCTCTGGGAGAGGGAGGAGGAGAGATGGGAGTGTGTGTTTCTAGCCTGCACGACATTGCGGAGACGTACAAGCACAATTCTCTGCCACGGGCCCCCGCGGTGAAGGGAAGAGGAGGAGACAGGAGAAGAGAAAGAGCAGAGCATTAAGCAGGGGGTACAGCACTGCCAGCCTGCGGCGTCTTGTGAGAATCGGGAAATGGCGTCTGCTCTGGGTGCACAGGGCCCATGCCAGCCCGCAGAGCACAGCAAGCCCAGCACAGGCTGGGTTTCAGTCTCCACTGTCCCCTCTGCCTGGAGCCTTGTTCAGTGAACAGCCTGTGCAACTGTGCAGCCGTGACCAGCATCCCTGATTGGGGGAAGACCGATCCCAGCTGCTGTGGAAGATGAAGGCTCACAAGGAACTGAGATAAGTGAAGGGGAAAAACCTGCCATTGGTTATGGCTACAGTGTCTGATGGGTGTAAAGGTCCAGTCTATTACCAAGAAAGCCTTACTCCGAGGCAATCACTCCTACTCATCGAGTACAGCTCTTTGCATTCTCCACCAAGGCATCCACCAAAGCCTGCGCAATCTAGCTCATCCCTCCGTCTCCTCTTCCACCAAACTTGGACTCTGTCCTGGTTTCCATCCCTGTGTTAGTTCCTTCTACTTCTCGGGAAGAGGCTTCCTAGACTTCAGAGTGCAATTTCTACCCCCAAACTTTCTGCTGCTAATATTCACTAACTGGTGCCTAATTCTGCTAAAAAAATATTTTCCTTCTCCCTCTTATCAATGACACCTTTTTCAGAAAGAAGAAAAGAAGATGCGAGGGTTAAGGAGCGTGAGAGTGGAGAAAATCCTGCCTCGCCACACACAATTTTTTGCTTTAATTCATTTTTTTCTTAGACTATCTAAAGCTTTCATCAGATTCTCAAAAGAGTCCATGGCCCCAGCATTTCAAGAGCCACTGCTATGGGACGATTCATAAAATGCCCTCGGACAAGGGGGACGCTCAGGGAGGTTCATTAAATCCACTCTGTGCCACCGTCTGAGCTTTAGCAGGTTGTCTAGTTTCCTTCAGACCATGGGCACGAACATCGTTGCTGATTTTCCTCACTGGCTCGGACGCCCCAGAATCACATTATTCTAATTGCCAATTAGCAGGTGTCGCCCTCTAAGCTACCCTCTGTCGTGTCCCTAGAGTTTTAATCCAAGCAGCTCTCTCATTGGCTTTAAACTCCTCCGTCCCCACCTATCTGACCGTGTCTTGCTGTCGTCCCCCAGCCCTCCATGTCAGCCAGGCTGGTCAACGCACTGCCCACAACTTGGGCAGCATGGCCATGTACCTCCAGGCCACCACTCACAATGTCCTTGTCACCCTTCTCCTTGCTTGTCCAGATCCTTCTATAATTTGAAGTCAGCTCTTCCAAAGTGGGGCTCCTGCCTCTGTGTTCCAGCAGCACCCCATCTCCCTGTCACGCACCCATCAAGGTGGGTGCTAACTCTTGCCAGGCCCGTCCATCTTGCCTACTGGTCTGTGAGCATCCTCAGGACAGGGCCTGGGTCTTGTTCACGGGCGCCTGCCCAGTGCTCTTGATGGCGCCTGGAACACAATGTGAGCTCAATAAACGTTTGTGGAATAACTGAAGCCTTCTCTGACAATCGTGGTGCATTTCGACCTGTATTTCCCCAAACTTCTATGAATGTTATGTTCTTTTTATTTATTTTTAGATACAAGATCTCACTCTGTTGCCTAGGCTGGAGTGCAGTGGTGTGATCATAGCTCACTGCAGCCTCAAACTCTTGGGGTCAAGCAATCGTCTCACCTCGGCCTACCTAGTAGCTAGGACTATAGGTGCACACCACCACACCCAGCTAATTTTTTATTTTTTGTAGAGATGGGGTCTTGCTATGTTGCCCAGGCTGGTCTCAAACTCCTAGCCTCAAATGATCCCCTCCACCTCAGCCTCCCAAAGTGCTGGGATTATGGGTGTGGGCTACCACACCTGGTCAAGTTATAGTTTCTTAACAGTTAGTTGCAATGTAAAATAGAATCTGAAACCATATCAATGAACTTTTTGAACTTTGTATAATAGTAGGGGATGACAGTGAAATGGACAAATAAAGTATTTGTGTTATTACGAAAATTGTTCTCAGCTCAGGGTCCCCTGAAGTCTTGGGGAACCCCAGAGTTTCCTGGACCACACTTTGAGAAGTGCAGCTGTATTCCTCAACATTCAGCCCTTATATTTTGTTCTCAGATTGTTGTACATTCATTTATTCAACAAATATTTGTTGAGTGCTGCTGTGTGCCAGGCAGAGGTCCAGGCACTGGGGTTCTAAATGTAATTGATCAATGACCAAATTATATGGAAGACAAAAGTCCCAGTTTCTGCCTCTTGAGAACCCTGTTTCAGGGCTGCTGCTTGGCCATTTGGAACCTTTGTGTAAATTGGAAAAAGTCAGCCTATCTGAACAGACATACTTCTGCAAGCCGAGCCCCCTCTGCTTGCTGGTGGACATTACTTTACACTGGACACGGGGCTCAGGGAGAGGAGCATGGGCAGAATTCCAGCCACCACTCCCTCCTTGGCTGGGCATCTTGCTGCAGTGAACAACTTATGCAACTGCTCATGACAGCCCTGCGTGTTTTATATTTTTCTTGTTCTCTAAGCTGGTAAGCCTCAGAGCCAGAACTGGAACTCAGGGAATCAGGCTGCAGGAGGATCTAGTAGGTCTGTGGCCTTAGTCATAGACTACGCAGTTTCTGATGCATGGTAGAGACCCACCAAGTGGCAGGGGTGTGAGTAGTAGTTGAGATTACTACATCCACTTAGGCTTAACCCATCTCTGAAGGGATTCTCTACACAGACGATAACTTGGTGCTTCCTAAGGACAATAAAAAAGCTTAGTTGAGAACTGAATATTTTCAGTTAACCTAAGCACAAATATATATTCAATACCTACAAAGAATACTGGTTTATCTTGGAACACCACTAAATCTTTGTCACCAGGGCATTGATGAACCCTTTATCCAAGTGACATCATTATCTAGGGACTGACCTTGTCTTTAATTGTGTCAAATACTACTGACAATTCAAGTAGAAGAGAACTGAGAATTGTCCATTGGATTTATTAATGTAGTAGTAACCTTATTGAGAGCAGTTTTCAGCAGAAGGATGTTGGCAAAGGCTTGATCGGAGTGTGTCCCACAGAATTTTCAGTTTGGATCTAACTCAAATTTTAAGGAATGGGCCTTCATTAGTTATTCTTCTATAGATCTCTTTATCTTGTTTAGTTATTGTCTTAGTGTGCTTTGTGCTGCTGTAACAGAATGTCGCAGACTGGGCAATTTATCAAGAGCAGGGATTCATTTCTCACAGTTCTGGAAGCTGGGAAGTCCAGGGTCAACGGGCCTGCATCTGATGAGGGCCTTCTTGCTGCTTCATCCCATGGAGGAAGGCAGAAGGGCAAGAGACCACGAGTGTGTGAGAGAGAGGGAGAAGGGAGGAGGCGGAACTCATCCTTTTATCAGGAACTCACTTCCAGGATAACTAACCGACTCCCAAAATAATGGCATTAATCATTCCCGAGAGCAGAGCCCTCATGACCTAATCACGTCTTACAGTCCCACCTCTCAACACCGTTGCACTGGGGAATGAGTTTCTAATACACGAACTTTGGGGGACATGTTCAAACCACACCAGATAAATTTCAAATCTTTGCTACTGCATGGCTCTGTGCAAAGACTGGACATGCAATTCTCGACCAGCTCTGCCAACATCTCAACTGCAGTTGCCTTCGAATGTGGGGGACCCTCTCTCTGCTGTGGAGTAATAAGACTGGAGCGTGGTGGGCTGAGGATGGCTTGGGTCTGGGGGGAATCTCTCAGCTTAATCAAAGCTCACACCTGCAGAGCTTCCTGCACCTGCGTGTAGCGCACTGTGAACGCAGGCGGCCGGGCGAGCACAGACGGCTGCTGCTGACCCGGGCCCAAAGATGTGACGGGGTGGCGGGAGGAGGGAGTGAGGGAAGGAGAGTGGACAGGTGAAATTTTCAGTGCTTCCAGGAAGCATCCGAACAGAGATTAAAACTCTGTGAAAGGGGCCAGGAGAACACTAAATGAAGCCCGGCAAATTAGGCTCAGACTGGAGCTGCAGGTGGCCTGGCAGTGACCTGCTCTCCCAGCCACAGTGTCTTCAATTACAACAGGAGGCCACTGGTCTTTATGCCTGGGAAGTCCTTTCTGATGCTCCCGGCTGGTACCACACGACTGCAAGTCCCATGGACTTAGAGCAATTCACAGTTTTTTTGTTGTTGTTTTGCATTTTTAGATGCTACAACAAGTAGAGAATAGTGTTTCAGAAATGAAGTTTATTTTGGAACCCAATACTGCATACAAAGAATAATAAAATGTAACTGTCTTCTTTTTTCATTACTCTTCTAATATGAGTCGTCTATCTCTTTCGGACATTTAACATGGGTGCCTACCACGTTTTATAAATTAAATCAAGGGTGTGTGGTATGAAGGTTGAAAACCGAGGGTAGCATTATCAGACGGATCTGAGTTTAAGTTCTTTCACAGCTATTTGTTAGCTGTGTGACCAAAGACAAATTATATAGCATTTCAGATTTTCTCCACTATAAAATGGGGATAGTACAAATACCTTTCTTATGAGGTTTTTGTGGGGACTGAGTGAGATAAATGAATGTTAAGAGCCTAGCACAGGGCCTGGCATACAGTAGGTACTCATTAGCTACCATCATACTGCCCACGACCGCCACCTATAAAGTAGGAAAGGGCGAAAATCAACCCATTTTACAGATAGGGAAATAAGAGTCAATATTCAACTGGCAAGATATAAAAAGAGAACCGAGTTCCACTAAAGCTCATAAATGATGTCTTTATTCAGTAGCCCCCTTCCTCCATTGGTAATACAAACCACAGAAGTGCCCACATCCAAACACATTCGTGCTTCTCTGTCCTTTGGAAGAATGCCAGCGTGGATACAGGCGATTCTACTGAGTGGTAACACCCAGCAGCAGGGAGCTGGTCCTCTCCACGTGCAAGCACAGGGTACACACTGCAAACTCTGTGTGAACATAGCGCACTAGGTGTGATGTTCCATCACATGACACGGAGCTGGGGTTGTAAATCCAGGGAAGACCAGGATTGCGCTGTTCCGCCTGCTTGGCTGAGTACAGCATCCTATCCTCATTGGCGAGGATGGAACCTTTGTTTATTTCCCTTGATATAGCGTGATCTGGAGCTAGGGTGTTAAAATTTTGTTCATTTTGTTTGGCTTTTAACCACAAGGAGGGATGATTGTGGGTGTGAGAATGGGAGGAAGGAAAAAGCTCTAAATGTAGGCATTCAAGTTGCGGGCTTTAAGAGAACAACATTTTTTGCTTATATAATAGCTTGTTCTTATGTCTCCCAATAAAATAGAGCAATTCTCTAAATTAAATTTATTGATACATGCCCATAAAATGATGATACACTTTGAGTAATACTCTGCAAATACACTTTTTATGATAGTACAGTATAATGATTTACATTTTATAAATTTTAAAATTGTAATATACTTATTAACAATTTTATTAAAATCTTATAAACTTGGGATGACGTTTATATTATCCTATATTATTTTCTAATGATTTCCAACTGTAGTTATATTTTTATAGAATTGCAACTAATGCATATATACTATTTTGTGCATATTTTTTTTTCACTTAACATTGTTTTCTGGGGCCGGGCGCGGTGGCTCACGCCTGTAATCCTAGCTCTCTGGGAGGCCGAGGCGGGCGGATCGTTTGAGCTCAGGAGTTCGAAACCAGCCTGAGCAAGAGCGAGACCCCGTCTCTACTAAAAATACAAAGAACTTAATTGGACAACTAAAAATATATAGAAAAAACTAGCCGGGCATGGTGGCACATGCCTGTAGTCCCAGCTACTCGGGAGGCTGAGGCAGGAGGATCACTTGAGCCCAGGAATTTGAGGTTGCTGTGAGCTAGGATGATGCCACGGCACTCTAGCCCGGGCAACACAGTGAGACACTGTCTCAAAACAAAACAAAACAAAACATTGTTTTCTGAGCAAATTTTCATGTTTTCCCAAAGTAGTATTTGTTTCATGGCTAAGTATTTTGTCGCTTGAATGGATGCTGTAAATATCTATGTGTTTTTGCCTCTGTTTTATTTCTGTAGGGTATATTTAGAAGGTTTAAATATTTTATAATTCTGGTAAAAGTTGTGAATACTCAACAAACTGATATTGTTTTGGTGCCTATCAGTTCTTAGGTTATTTATAAAATAACAATCTTCTTTAAAGTTAGCTTTGATTGGTAATAACTTCCTGGAACAATGTAAAGATAGAAAGAATCCCAACAAGGGAAAGGAACAAAAGAAGCTTTATTGAACATCTATTGGGGCAGCGGTAGGCACTGCGCTTGGATTTAGTTAGTAAGTGGCAAATCTGGGATTGAAACCCTAGCAGCATAGCTCCCAAGTTCATGCACTAAACCACCATGCTATTCTGCTAAACCTAACTCAATTCTTAAAGAATCCTGAGTCATGTGTATTTAACCCCAGTTTTATGGAGGAAACTAAGGCTGAGCGGATTAAAAAAAGAGCTCTAACTGAAGGGTCTGTAGGTGTTGAGCAGGTACGGGGGTCAGTGCAAGAACACACAGTCGTCCCTCGGAATCTGAGGGGGATGGTTCCAGGACCCTCCAACAGTCCAAGCTCTGGGGATGCTCAAGTTTTTGATTTAAAATAGTATTTGCATATAAACTATGCACATCTTTTCCTATGCTTTCAATCATCTCTAGATTACTTATAATACTTAACACAATGTAATACATTATAAACGCTAGGTAGGCCAGGCATGGTGGCTCACACCTGTAATTCCAGTGCTTTGGGAGGCTGAGGTGGGAGGTTTCCTTGAGGCCAGGAGTTCAAGATCAGCCTGGGCAACATAGAAAGACCCTGTCTCTACACAAATTTTTAAAATTAGCCAGGCCTGGTGGCATTGTGCTTGTAGCCCCAGCTACTTGGGAGGCCGAGGCAGGAGGATCGCTTGAGCTGGGGAGTTCTAGGTTACAGTGAGCTATGATGATGCCACTGCACTCCAGCCTAGGCAACAGAGTGAGACCTGTCTCTAAATAAATAAATAAATGCTGTGTAAATAGTTGTTGTATTCTTTAGGGAATAATGACAAGAAATAAAAGTGTTTAAGTTTGGTAAACACACAATTTTTTTCCTGAATATCTTCTACCAGCAGTTGCTTGAATGCACAGAGGGCTGACTAATTTTTTTCCTCCCCTCTCCCATATTTCTTAGGTTACATAGTTTACTCAATCTCTTTTGGTATACAAATCTTTATAGTCACGGTTATTAGAACCATTTTAGTTTACTGTTAGCCCAACCAATGAGAAAAATAATATCTGCAGGATGATAATTAATGGCAGCTGTCACTGAGTTACTGTGTCAGAGTGACAACAGAGAATGGCATGAGGTTGGGAGCTGCAAAATTCATGCCTCATCTTAAGAGCTTGCTCGGCCCCAGCTAAGGGTTGCAATGAGCAACGCAGGCCCAATATGGCCAGGTGTATCAGTTAGCTATTGCTGTGTAACAAAATGCCCCAAAACTCAGTAGCCAAAAAGAATAAGCATTCGCTATTGTCTGCAATCTATGAATCAGGCAGGTGGTTCTTCTAGTCTTGGCCAGATTCACTCATGCATGTGTGGTCAGCAGGCAGGTTAGCTGTGTGTTGGCTTCACTGATCTTTTCCGGGCTCTTTCACATGTCTTGGGGCTTGGCTGGGACAAGTGAGACAACTTGTCTTTGACACAATCTCTCAACCTCCAGCAGGCAGCCCAACCTTGTTCACACGAGATCTTGGCAGGTTCCAAGAAAGAGGGAGAGGAAGTGTACAAAGCCTCTGAGGTCCAGGTTCGGCATTGGCAGAGTCATTTCTGTCACACTCTATTGGCCAGGACAAGTCCCAAGGCCAGTCGAGAGACACGGTGGGGGAGATATAGGCCCCAACCCTTTATGGGAAGAAGTGCAGTGACATTGCAAAGTACATGGACAAAGGGAGAGGTGAAGCACTGAACCCGTTATTACCTCGATCTACCACATCAAGTCTTCCAAGTCTTCAAGAGAAGCCAGAAATCCAGCTCTTTTTGTGAAACCCAAGTTTTAAAAGTTGTCAGCTAATTTACAAGCCTTTAAGACACTAGTGGGCTAGGAGTGTGTGGGTCGAACAGATCGTACAAGAGCCGGCTGTGGTTTGTGCGCCATCTGTTTGTAGTCTCTGGGTAAAGAATTTGTTCAAGTTTCCACCTGGGTTCAACTGAATTGGCAGGGTCAACTGAACCCAGGTCTGTCTGGACTCCAGACAGCAAACACTTGTGTGTCTTCTGAGTGCAAGACTTTGAGAAACACAGATAAATAAATCACAATTTCTTCCCTCAGGAGGCATTGCTTTTACTGATCGCACAACCTGGAGGTGGAGTGACTTAGCTACTCGGTAAATTGAGGGAAACAACTGTGCATGTTCAGCCCAGTTCTTCCCTTCATTCTCTCGGGGCCAGGCCTGGTCAAGGGGCGCGTGTTCTCCTCGCGGCCTCACGCTGCAAGTCCCCGGGGCGCTGGCCTCTCCCGCCCGTGTGGACACTGCTGAGCGTGTGCCGTGACCCACCTGGTGTGGGGCTCATCTACCTCTCACACCAAGCTGTGTCTTCTCACCCAGCTTTAGTGGCAATAAAGGTGACACCTGTCTCCGGCTTTCTCTTCCCTTCTGTGTCTTATCTTGTTCGGGACCCAGGTAGGGAAGAGAAGTGCTGTTTATTGCGAGGTGGCCTCAGAGGCCTCAGTGGTGCTACGATTAGGGTGTGTGCGTACATACGTGTGCACACACATACACACCCGCACATGCAGAACACACGCGCCGCTCGGCGAGGGCCCCGCTCTCATCCTTCCTCCCAGAACTCGCCCTTGACTCTGAGGGCGCCTAGGCGGGGAGGTAAGTTTCCTGTTCAAACCGAGGGCACAGAAATATCCTTAACCCGAGGAAAAGCTAGGCCTAAAATGTGGAGCAGCCCCGCGCATCACACTTTCCGTGTGGGGTCTCCCTCCGCCATGCTCACCCCACTCCAGCTTCCGTCCCCGGCCCGCCCGCGCTCCCAAGCCGAGCGCACGTGCTTCCCGGGAGGCCACGGGCTGGTTTCAAGGGACGGTTTGGGCCGCCCCGGTCTCGGGGTTCCCTGCGCTGGAGCGCAGGGCCGCGTCCCGCCCCAGGACGCTGCGGCGCAGGAGGGGGAGTACGCACGCGCCCTGACGGCGCCCCCGGCCACGGAGGACCGGCCCGGCCTTCTGGGAGAGGGGCCGGGACCGGGAACTCAGCACGCAGCCCTCGCGTGTCCTCAGACGCCTCTCCGCCTTTCTCGTGCAGCGCCGCCCGGTGTCCGCGGGCTGTGAGCACAGCTTAGCGCCGCCCTCCTCCGCACACTGCCCCCTGTCGGCTGTCGTCGGCTGTCGTCGGCTGTCCGGCTGTTTTTGGCTGTCGTCGGCTGTCCGACTGTCTTTGGCTGTCGTCTGCCGTTGTCGGCTGTCCGGCTGTCATTGGCTGTCGTCGGCTGTCCGGCTGTCTTTGGCTGTCGTCTGCCGTTGTCGGCTGTCCGGCTGTCATTGGCTGTCGTCGGCTGTCCGGCTGTCTTTGGCTGTCGTCGGCTGTCTGGC
>NW_012146412.1:448501-519570 GCF_000956105.1 Propithecus coquereli | reverse complement strand
GGCTGTCTTTGGCTGTCGTCGGCTGTCCGGCTGTCGTTGGCTGTCATTGGCTGTCGTCGGCTGTCCGGCTGTCTTTGGCCGTCGTCGGCCATCCGGCTCGCGAGGCGTCTTCCTCACAGCGCGAGCGAGGGCGCCTGCCCGCTCGCTCCCGCCTCTCCTCTCGGCGTCCCTTCCTCTCTCGGTGCTGCAGGAGGAGGCGCGGGAATTTAGGCGAACGGAAGGAATCCGCGAGATGCGCCTGCGGGGGAACCACATCAAAGAAGAAGGCCGCCCGCCGTTGGCGTCTGCAGTGCGGAGAGTCAGCCAAGCCTGCGTTTCCGAGACACCGGCAGGAAGCCGAGGGGCAGTTCATGCTTTCCACTCGCAGACGCGTCTGTGGCCATTTTACGGTATATGGGTAAGAGTCCCCATGACACACCACTACCCACATCACCTCATGCTGGCAAATCAGTCTGGGCCCTGAGTGAACTTTGGTCTGATTGCCACTGAAAGGGCCCAGACTCGTTCTTTGACCAGTGGACAGTGTCTGAAGAAGTACAAGCCATGGTGTCAGATGACCTGAATTTAAAATCTTGAGTGATCTTGGGCAAGTTACTAAATTTTCTAAATATTAGTTTCCCTAGTCTCAGCTGTTTGGGAGGCTGAGGTGGGAGGACTGCTCGAGGCCAGGAGTTTGAGGCTGCAATGAGCTATGATCGAAACTGTATATAGCCACTGCACTGCAGCCTGGGCAACATAGCAAGATCCCATTGCCATCTCTAAAAAAATTAAATATCATTTTTCTGTCCTGTAAAATAATAATTTTTTTATTAGGTGGGACAATGCTAGCACCCATCTCATAACATAATGGCAAAGTTTAAATGAGGTAATGCATGGAGACTCAGTAAAAATTCACTTCTGTCATTTCTGGGCCATCCTCAGTCTTGTAAGTGAGGGGGAAATAGTAGGTTATTAAATATGGAATGTCTGATTTCCTTAAGTACAAAGTTTGACAGTCGACATCTCTGACATTTCACTTTGACACTTCTTGTTTTTTTTTTTTAATTGTGAATGTACATCCTCATTCTTTCAAACACATGTTTTGGCTTGTGATTATCTTAAACAAGTTTTTTAAGAGCAATTTTTGTGAAACCATGGATAAATCAAAAATTAATGTTGTTTTTGAATATGAGTTCCGTCGTGGAACCAATGCAGCACAGACAGCTCAAAATATCGATGAAGTGTGTGGAAGGATGTGGCTAATGAACACAGTAGGTTGATGGTTTGAGAAGTTCCATTCTGGTGATTTTAATCTTGAAAATGAGCCCTGAGGGTGACTTGAGACCAAGGTGGATACTGATGAGCTGAAAGCTGTAGTGGAAGCAAATCCATCTCAACCTATGCGTGAATTAGCAGCAAGGTTTAACGTTACTATTCCAACAACATTGGGCCATTTGAAACAAATCAGCAAGATAAAGAGGCTGGATAGAAGGGTACAGCATAAATTAAACAGGCGTCAGAAGAGAAATTGTCTTGAAGCTTGCCTTTCTTTGCTGTCATGACATAAAGGCAAACCATTTCTACACCATATTGTTACGTATGATGAAAAATGGATTCTTTTTGACAATTTCAAGCATTTGGCACACTGGTTGGATAAAGATGAAATGCCAAAACACAGTCCAAAACTGAGTATTCATCAAAGAAAGCTAATGGTGTCTGTCTGGTGGTCCAGCGCTGGTGTTACCCACTACAGCTTCATGCAACCTGGTTAGTCGATGACAGCGGATGTCTCCTGCAAACAGCTGGACGAAACGATGAGGATACTTGTGATTAAGCAGCCGAGATTGGTCAATAGAGACAGGCCAATCTTGCAAGACAACGCTCGACCACATGTCGCACAAACAACGCTGCTCAAACTACAGAAGCTGGACTTGGAAACTCTCTGTCATCCGCCGTATTCACCAGACCTTGCACCAACTGACTACCACTTCTTCCAGGCTTTGGACCACTTCTTGCAAGGAAAAATATTCAATTTTGAACAAGCTGTGGAAAATGCTTTTCGAGATTTCATCACCACTTGCTCTCCAGCTTCTTTGCTGCTGGCGTAAGCAAGCTACTGTTAAGATGGCAAAACTACGTTGACAGTTTAGGTGCATGCTTTGATTAATTGTACCGCTTCTTGTTTCAGAGATAATAAACTACACTTTTGATTCAAAATAGGACATTTCATATTTAATTTAAAGGGTGGGAAAACACACCACTGGGTCTAAAAGAGGTTGTCCATGGTGCACAGAAGGCGCTTGGCCCCCAGGTCTTTGTGAGTTGGGTGAAGGCCTTAAACAAACCAGGCACAGAGCTGCTGGGGTCTTTTCTCATGCTGTGGGCAGGGCTGGCGTGGCCCAGACAGCTGGATGAAGCCGGAGCTTGTATTCCAAGTGCTTTAGGCCAAAGCACCTGCAGGAAGGAGACCATGAGAGAGACCCTGAGAAGGCTCTCGGTCAAGTTGTTGGAGGAAGGGCGAAAAGGGGGAGAAAACAAAGAGCGAGTGGGAGAACAGAGGTTTGCTCAACCCTCGCCCTTGGCCCGGTTCTCCTTTTTTCTCACCTCCTTGAAACTGGGGAGGAAATGCTGCCTGGCTGGGTGGGGGCCGTTTTAGGAAGGCAAGTACAGCAAAAGTCTGAGCCCTCCAAAGTCTTAGTCCTTCTAAGGACTACCTACTTCAGGAGAGAACCTTCCTGTGGGAAGGGGTCAGGGCCCAAGAGTGCCCAAAAGGACAGGGCGTCCCTAGTGGGTAGGCAGGGGGCTGCTTTTAGGGCTTCGGGTGCTGGGGAGCACAAACCAGCTGCACTTAGCAAGAATGGAACACCTGTCCTCCTTCCATTGATTTAGGCTGATTTTCACTGTGGGGCTCATGTAATCCAGGCCCCAGGAGTGGGTTGCCATGGTTATGCTGGCTTTAACAGTGGGGGACAGGCCGTGTGGCTTTTAGCTGTGGACTTTGGATTTTAACTTCTCCTCCGAGACTCTGCTCTGCATGGGAGACAGAATCAGTATGTGGATGGACAGGCAAGTCCTGGGAGCAGTTGGGGAGGTGCGTGAATTTGATTTGAAATAGTTTATGCTTTATCCATCGACAAGGGCTAGAAAAGAGTGGGGCTCAAGTGAAAGGCTTTAGAGTCAGGTAGCGTAGCCTGAATCCTAGCTGTGTCACGTGCCACCTACATGCCCTTAAGCAAATTACTTAGCCCCTCAGAGAAAGAGGGACCCTAGTGCATGCACATCACGGGATGATGGTGAGAGTGAGTAGGAGG
This sequence comes from Propithecus coquereli, assembly GCF_000956105.1. Taxonomy (NCBI): domain Eukaryota; kingdom Metazoa; phylum Chordata; class Mammalia; order Primates; family Indriidae; genus Propithecus; species Propithecus coquereli. The sequence goes on along the minus strand of NW_012146412.1, from coordinate 516,280 downwards.
ACGAAGGACCCATGGAAAGCTCCCAGGGCCTTTAATTCACATTATCATAAAGGCTCCCAGAATAACCCTGGGATGCTGCAGTCAGTGCCATCTTAATTTTCCAGAGGAGGGAACTGAAGCAGGAACTCAGGGACTTCCTTTGCCCGCCTTTGGGATTGACACAGGCCTGCTTCTCTGACTTCATCTCCCAACACTGTGCAGTGGCCACGCCACCCTCTCTGCCTGGCCCATGCCACGCTGGGGGCTGCCTCTCACCATCCCCTCTCTCTGCGACACTCTTCCCTGGCTTTTCATGAGACTTCCTGTGGGTTTCAGCTAGGGCCAGGAGGCCATTTCTTGTCATCCTACTCAACTACTCTAGCTACTATTAATAGTTAACCCCACTTTTTTTTTGAGACAGAGTCTCACTGTGTTGCCCGGGCTAGAGTGAGTGCCATGGCGTCAGCCTAGCTCACAGCAACCTCAAACTCCTGGGCTCAAGCGATCCTCCTGCCTCAGCCTCCCGAGTAGCTGGCATGCGCCACCATGCCCGGCTCATTTTTTCTATATATATTTTTTTAGTTGTCCGATTAATTTCTTTCTATTTTTAGTAGAGACGGGGTCTCGCTCTTGCTCAGGCTGGTCTCGAACTCCTGAGCTCAAACGATCCGCCCGCCTCAGCCTCCCAGAGTGCTAGGATTACAGGCGTGAGCCACCGTGCTCGGCCAATCCCACTTTATTTTCTTGAAATGACTCATTGTCACCTGGAATTATTTTGCTTATTATCCTTAAACAAGTCATCACAGTCTGAAATCATTTTGTTTGTTATCAGCCTGCCATGACTAGAATGGAAGCTCCCGTGTCAGTCTGGTCTCCTGCTGTATTCACCTGGATTTAATGAATCCTGGGGGCCCTCTGGGGTCTGCAGAAAGAGTGTGGGCTTTACAAACTTGAATAGAAAAAAAAAATTACACCTTTATTTTCACCAATCCCTAACTGAAATTTTAGCATTTCCTTCCATCGTGAATGTATAGGCAACAAACAGGAGTATGAACTGGGCTTGAGACTTTGTTACATGCTACAGTTTTGCAGATATCTTGAAATACCATTTATGCCAATCATTAATATGTAGTTACAGTATTTTTTTAAGACCTACTGCTAGATCTTGTTATTTAATGCAATAAGAAGGATGTATGTTATTATATAACAATTCTTAAATATTATGGTGACTATTTCAATATGTTTGGTTCCTTTTACAAGCTTCTGTGTTTATTTTATGCATTCAAAAAGTCTTAGCCTGAGAAACGGTCCATAGGTTTCACCAGGTTGCCAATAGGGTTCACGGTTCAAAAACAGTCAACTATCTCTGTGGCCTAGAACAGTGCTCAGCACGTAATAGGAGCTTGCTACAAATGCTGTTGCGTGAATGAGCTGGCTGGATGAAGGGAGGTGGAGAGGGAAAGACTGTCTTAGGTAGAGGAAACTGCATTCATAGGTAGGGAACTTTGTTCTAGAAACAGAAAAACTGGTGTCAGAAAGCCGGAGAGAATGTTATGAGCTAAAACTAACCAGGCAACTCATTGGATTTTATCCTCAGGCAGTGGGAAACCAGTGGAAGGTGTTAAGCAGGGACAAGAATGATTATAATTGGAGTTTAAAAAGATCTCTTTAGCTGCCAAGAGGAGAGAAAAATGAGAGGGCAAATGTGGGTACCAGTTAAGGGGCTACTGTGGGCGGTGGCAGTAGCCTGGAAGTAGGCTGGCGGCAGTGGAGGTAGAAAGAGGTGGATGAATTTGAGAGCAGTTTTGGAGATGAAACGGACTAACTAACTAGAGGACCGATTAGACATAGGGAGTATGGAAAAACAGGAAGTACAGCTTGACTGGGCTTTCCTGCCCGAGTTCCTGAGTAGATGGAGAATTGCCTACTGAGAGAGGGAACACAGTGGGAAGGAGAGGGTAAGTATAGGGCAGCCTGAAACTTCAGTAAAAGTATTATTTTGTTCTCAACCTGGCCTTGCAAAAATGCCTGGGAACTTAAATGATGGAGTCCCCAGTTTTATTCTAGCTCTGCCTCTAACTTGCCATGTCCGGCGCTGCTATAGCCCCACCCCCATTCATATCTGGAAATCCTCCCCCCAAGATGATGGTATTAGGAGGTGGAGCCTTTGGGAAGTGAGGCACTGCCCTCGCGATGAGATTCATGTCCAGATAAGAGGCTCGGAGAGATCCCTCCCCTTCTGCGGGTCAGGTTAGCTTGAAAAGACAGCTGTCTGGGAGGAAGTGGGCCCTCCCAGAAACCGAATCTGTCAGTTCCTTGATCTTGGACTTCCCAGTTTCCAGAGCTGTGAGAAATAAATTTCTATTGTTCACAAGCCAGGCAATCTGTGGTTTTTGTTCTAGCGGCCCAAACACACTAGGACAGAGATGCCTTTCTCAACTTCTCTGTTTCTCATCTAAGCACCGGTGATCCTGATCCTTGCCCCGGACACCCCACATGCTGGAGTGAACCCCTCCTCCCCACCCACCTTCCTCAGGTCGAGTAAAAAACACTTGAGCAAGTGACTTTGCCAAAGGAGTTTCAGAGTTGGTGATTGTTCTCTGAGCCTTGAATAAGAGTTTGGGTTTCATATTAAAATTATGATGAAATTAGTTAATGTGATCATTAATAGTTAAAGCTAATCCTGGCCAGACAAGGTAGCTCACACCTATAATCCTAGCACTCTGAGAGGTTGAGGTGGGAAGATCCCTTGAGGTCAGGAGTTCCAGACCAGCCTGAGCAAGAGTGGGACCCCATCTCTACTAAAAATACAAAAAAATTAGCCAGGTGTGGTGGCATGTGCCTGTAGTCCCACCTACACAGGAGGCTGAGGTAGGAGGATCGCTTGAGCCCAGGAGTTTGAGGTTGCTGTGAGCTACGATGACACCACTGCACTCCAGCCAGGATAACAGAGTGAGACCATGTCTCCAAAAAAAAAAAGGCTAATCTTTACTGATCCCTCCTATGGCAAGCACTCTGCTGTATGTACATTACTCCTTCTATTTCTCTATGACCACACTATGCGGTAGATGTTGACATTGGACCCCATTTACGGATAAGAAAACTGAAGCCTAGAGTTCAAGTAACTCCCCTGAGGTGACATAACTGTAGGTGGCAGAGCGGAAGCCGGAGCTCACGCAGTCTGGCGCTGACATCCGTGCTCCTCCTCGGTTGAGTTACTCTGTTTTGGCGCAGATGTCCACGGGGTCATTCTGTTCCCAGCGACTTAGATGGAAGGGGATCATCCCTCCATTCCGTTCAGTGCGAAGTCGAGGCCCTCCCTGATCCTTCTGTGAATTCAGGTGAGCTCCCCTTGTCATGGGCATCTTCCGTGGAGTTGTTCCAGTCTGTGGCCCATCCTGCACGTGTCCTCCTGGTCTGTGCTCTGTTAGCCTGGTGTGGAAATCAGTTTCTTTCCTAGATTTCTACCAAGACTTTCAATCACACAAGGCCTTTCTGTTTGTAACGGATTTTGCCTAAAGTCAAAAGAACGAATGTTTACAATGTAGAAAATGCAAATTTTAAAAATCAAATAAGATTTATCTCAAAAGATTTATTTTTCAAAAGCCCCATGGTAATTTCTGCCATTGTGTTAGTTGGGATTTAGGCTAAGCTGCTGAAACAATACCCTCCAGCCCTTCCCATTCCTAACAACCCTCCGGGGCTTTATCTCTCTCTCCGAGTCCACAGCTGAGCAGTCTTGGCTGAGTGGAAGCTCCGCTCCCCGCAGGCAAACCACAGTTCCTTCTATCTTAAGTTGCCATCCCCCTAGGATTGTCTGTACCCTCCTCTGCATGGTCAAAGCTGGGTCAAATCACAACCACAAACAGCCCATCAGAAGGAGAGAAGAGGAGGGAATGGAGGCCAAGGCTGTCCTTCTAGGGAAGCAGTTGTTCATATGACTTCCATTCTCAGGCCAGTTGAGTCACGTGATCTCACTGGCTGCAATGGAGCCTGGGAAATCAAGTCTCTACCAGGCAGTGGTGTGCCCAGCTGGAATGCTTTGACAATGCCAGAAGGCGGGGAAAGGTTTCATGGGGACGCCTGGAGGTCTCTGTTTCAACCAGCCTGATTCCAGGCTTTGCCTACCTGTGCTCTCTCTTTCCACTCTTGTTTTACCTCAGCTCTCTCCCTCTGCTCCCTGCCCCTTATTCTTATTTATTTCTAAAAGGAACAGTTTAGTCATCTCTCATTTTTCCCCTCCTGGTCTCCGATATCTCGAGGTCTCACTTTCCATCCCAAATAACCTAGAAAGCGATTGTCCTAAACAAAGACATGTCATACTCAAATTGGGAGTTTGGTGCCCGCTGTTAAGATATTTTTCCTATCCTACTATGTGATAAAAATAAAGCAAGACACCATTTTAAGACACTTTTCCCAAAAACAAATGATTAAGATTCAAAGAGAGCCATTGGTCTGTCATGTAAACATCCCAAATCTTAAGTGCTTTAACAAACCCTCAAGAAACACAGGCTGTTCCTTGCTGAAAATGAAATAATTTCACGCTACAGCAGAGTGTAAAATCTAGACTTCCAAGACAAAGTTTCAGAAGGGACAGCGGTTACCCTTATCACTTGAAAAGTACAAAAAAATCGTCAGGAGAGAGTTCTGCCCTCTTTCCCCGCCCTGCTAGGGCCCACCTACTCTCCGTTCAGCCAAACCGCACAACCACCTAAAGTTCCTGCCAGGACAAGCATGGGTCACGTCTGATTACATCACATTACATTTTACTGAGCAAAGCAAATTATGTGGACAAGCCCAGAATCCGTGGAGCGGGAATGCGTGCTCCTCCCGTGCGGGCCCTGCGAGGCTCGAGGGGGAGGAGGAGGCCGCACCGTCTGCCTGAGGGGGAGCGAATACTGGGGCCTGATGATCAATTTACCGGACATGAGAGGCACGGCCAGGAACGGAGACTGAATCTAGCACACGGGCATCTCTGAAGGTTGGACCTTGCAATTGGGACCTCACTGAGAGGCCCTGGAAGGTTTCGAGCAAGGCGGTGATGTTATCAGAGCTGTGTCTCAGGACCGCCAGTCAATGACCTGCTCCACCTTCTGGACCCACCGTCGTGGGAGGAAATTTCGTGAAGCTGAATTAGCCGATCGTCACTAATCAGCAGTTGACTCCTCCCGCTCCCCTGCCCCCGGCTAGCTGGACGGCGGCGACCACTGCCTCAGGGCTCTCCGGAGAAAAAGCACCGATAGGGTCTCTCTGTCTCTATTTCCGTCTGTCTCTGCCTCTGTCTCATCCATGTCTACTTCTTTCTCTATTTTCATTTATCTGCCTATCCATCCGTCAAGAGATCGATTTATTTCTATGTTCAGGAAGAGCTCGTCTGGTCGTGAAGTCGGGCGAGTCCAGGCTTTGCGGAGTGGGCCGCAGGCTGGACACCCGGGAGGAGCGAGCGCGGCGGCACCCGCAGGTGCGGTCCCCCTGCCGGGCCTCAGTCTTTCTTCCTGTGAGGCCTTTGACCCATGGGCCGGCGCCCACCACATCATGAGAGGTGGTCTGCTTCAGCCAAAGTTCGCCGATGTCAACGCCAATCTCGTCCAAAAGGCACCTGCGCAGCGACATCCGGACTGGTGCTGGGGCGAACCGCTGGTGTCGCGACATCCGGACTGGTGCTGGGGCGAACCGCTGGTGTCGCGACATCCGGACTGGTGCTGGGGCGAACTGCTGGTGTCGCGGCCCAGCCGCGCCGACGTGTGACATCGCCGTCTCGGCCCCGTATCGCCTTGTCCTCACCCGAGCGCCAGGCGCCGACCCGTCTGGGCTCACGCGCTTGCGCGGGCGAGTGTCGCCGCGAACGACGGCTGCGGCGTCACGGCAGAGCGACCCGGGCCACGCCGAGGCGCGCGGAAATGCGGCCAAACAGGTTTATACGCCCGCGGGCTCAGAGGGGGATTTTTCCTCCCCGATTCTGAGCCCCGGATAAAGAGCGTGTCAGTCGTTTATGCCTTTTGTTCGGGGCACAGGTACGAGCGAGGAAGCACGGTCGCAGTGAGGTCACTCGTTAGCCGCGCAGGGTCCGCAGCAGCCTTAGTTCCGGCGCCGGCTCCCGAGGGGCGTCTTCCGGTCCCTCCGCACCGCGGCGGCTGCTCAGGGCGGACGGCGGGGGCGCCGGCAGCGGCGTTTTCCACCACGGTGGATCACCACGGGCTCTGACGCCCCCTCCGGCCGCCGGGCCTCGGTGAGACCCCCAGTGGCACCGTCTTCCCGCAGACGGCGTCGGCGAAGTGCTCCGACCCCTCGCCTCTCCTCCCGGGGCCTCTGCCCGAGGTCAGGCCCTTATGACCCTTCCCTGGACTAGGCCGCTTCCTCCTCACGCCGCCGCCGCTCTTTCCGGAGCGCATGGAGCGCGGGTTGCTCAGCCAGCCCCCGCGGTGCCCGCCGCATTCCTGACAGGCCGGGCACAGGCCCACCCTGCTCCCGCCGGCGCTCCTCCGCGTCCTCCCGCTGCGGCACGTCGGGCCTGGGCCCAGTCCCCGCGCCCTGGAGCCGCCGGCGCTGCGCGCTCACTCCTCGTGGGCCACCTCCCGGTGTCCGCTCTGCCCCTGCGCAGCCGACCTGATTTTAGCTCCTGGGTTCCCGCGCAGATAATTTTTTTTGGTAGGAAGGATTCTGTGGTGAGGAAGAAGTTTGAAGGGTGCTGTGCTGGTGACACGAAGTCACTCCCAGTTCACTGCGCACAGCACGTCGTTTCACACTTCGTTTGTGCTGTTTGTGCCTCTGGGAATGTCCATTTTTCTATCCCTGGGATTTCCTCCTCCTTTGCTATGGACTGAATGTTTGTGCCTCCCCAAAATTCATGTGTTGAAATTCCAACCTCCAGTGTGATGATATTAGGAGATGGGGCCTGTGGAAGGTGTTCAGTCAGGAGGGCGGAGCCTCCATGGTGGGATTAGTGTCCTTCGAAGGAGAGGAAGCCACACCACAGCCCGGTCCCCGCGCCCTGCCTCCCAGCCCCAGCCCGCAAGACTACAAGAAGGCGGCTGTTCGCAAGCCAGACGGTGAGCCCTCACTGGATACTAAATCTACCAGCGCCTCGGTCTTAGATTTCCAGCCTCCAGAACTATGAGAAATAAATGTCTGTTGTTTGAGTCACCCACTCTACGGCATTTTGTTATAGGAGCCAGAGCTGACCAAAACATTTCTCAAGAAACTCCGCTTCCAAGAAGCCAATCTGAAGGCGAGGGTGGGCTAACATACTATTTCTGTGCTCCCACTGACCCTGCATGGTGCTATATTATTTACTGTATTAAATTGAAAGATTACTTGTTTATGTGTGTACTTCACCCATGAGGAAGTAAATTCCTGAAGGCAGAGATGGTTTCTTTATTCCCTCAGTATCTGGTATAGCTGGAGCTCAAAACAGTGTGAGAGAGTGTGTGTGTATGTCAGTGTGTATGTGAAACATGAATGGAGCCAGTCCTCTGGGAAGGGCATCCACCCGCCACATCTACCTTGAGTGCCACCACCTCCAAGAAGCCTACCATGACTGCTGCAGTCTTCACTGATCTCCGTCTAACCATCTAACAAACCTCTGCAACATCTTGCATCTGTACCACACGGCTGAGCATTAATTCATTCTCCATCTTCATTTTCCTAGACCTAAAATTCTACTGATTAAGTCAATGTTAAAAATATTGAACACTAAAAACTAAATTTAAATTATTTAAAAAGTTATTCATAATTCTACCATCTTTGCAGTAACCACTTCATTATTTTTCTAGATTTCCCTTATGGTCTCTATTGAAATGAAAGAAATACAGGTTTATTGTAGGATGTTTTGAAAATATAGGAGTATAAATAAGAGAATAAAAAGCATTCATAATCCTGTGACCCAGAAATAACCGCAGTACATCTTTGGTGTAAATTCATCCCATCTCTTCTTAATGTATGTACGTGTATGGATGGATTATTGTAATAACTTATATTCACTGAGCATGCTCTATTCCACTGCTCTTAGTATTCTAGCTCATTTGCATTTTAACACTCCTATGAGAAAAGCATTATTATCTCCACTTTAGAGATGAAAAAACCTGAGACACAGAGAGGTTATGTAATTTGTTCAAGACACAGTTCACAAAATAGTAGAGGCCTGTGTGCATGTGTATATATGTATTAACATTGATATACTCATTTTTTTTGTACTGCTGAGGGGTGTATAATAATTTTTACGTCCATAAGTGACAAAGGCAAAGTTAGCTCCTGGAAAATACTTGGCAGTTGGCTGATGGTTCGTAGACAGCTTCTGGGTTATTATTTACAGCCTGATACACTACGCCTCCCTAGGGGTCAAGGTTCTGCTTCTCTGTGGGATCCAGTTCTGCTTTAAAGAGAACTTCAAGGGTCAATTCACTCTAAAGCTTCCCCGGTTTTGATGGTTTCGGGAGATAAAGAAAACTTCTCAGGCTTGTTCCAAGGAAAGGCTACCTAGCCACTTTCCCTTCAGGAGGAAGCATAAAGTGTCTCATATTTCCAGTTCTTATTACAGAGTTATTTTAAATTACATTTATTAAAATGATTACTGTGATTCATAAAAATATTTGATAAGTGCCTAATTAAAACTGTCATGTATTATGAAAATAAGTGCTAAACTAACAGTTTTTAAGAATCAAAAATCCGGCCGGCACGGTGGCTCACACCTGTAATCCTAGCACCCTGGGAGGCCAAGGCGGGTGGATTGCTCAAGGTCAGGAGTTCGAGACCAGCCTGAGCAAGAGCGAGACCCCGTCTCTACTAAAAATAGAAAGAAATTAGCTGGACAACTAAAAATATATAGAAAAAAATTATCTGGGCATGGTGGTGCGTGCCTGTAGTCCCAGCTACTCGGGAGGCTGAGGCAGGAGGATCTCTTGAGCCCAGGGGTCTGAGGTTGCTGTGACCTAGGCTGATGCCACGGCACTCTAGCTCAGGTGACAGAGCAAGACTCTGTCTCAAAAAAAAAAAAAAAATTCATAATAACATAAAGCTCATGGTAGCTAGTAGTGATCCATATGTAGAGCTTTGTGAAATACACTGTAGTGTTTCAATTATTTATTGCAGTCTAACAAACAGCTCCAAACTTAGAGGCATAAAACAACAATCCTTTATTGTTGGCTGGGCTCAGGGGTGGTTCTCACTTGAGGGCTGTCATGAGGTGCAGTCAGATAGTGCCTGAAGCTGGGTCATCTGAAAGGCTGTCTGTTCCCTAGGGCTGAGGATCAGAGCACCTATACCTGGCCTTTCTGCTGCCGCCTGGCCTTCCTCCTCCTATGGCAGCCAGGATTGAAGAGCAAGCATCCCAAGAGACACAGCTAGGCTCAAACACCTTTTATAACATAGCTTTAGAAGTCACATAGTGTCACTAAGTCCAGCCCATATTTAAGGATAAGGGAATTAGACTCCCCCTCTTAATGGAACCAGGATCAGAGAATTTGTGGACATGTTTTAAAACCATCACATATAGAATTTCTGCAAACTTTGTGGTTCTCATCAGAGAACGGTCATTTTTCAGTTCACTCTTCGCAGTGGACTCATGCTCCGCAATGTCCTGGGTACACATAGATCTTCAGCACACTGGCTGGTTCTCAGAGGTCCCCATGCCGGTATACCTTTTATGACAAACAGCTCTATGAAGCCATCATCTGCCTCCTGGATTCTGTCACTGTGTTAAAAAAATGCTAGACAGTTCTGAAAATGCTTTGTGGGGCCTGCCATGATTCCCTGCATGCAGCTCTGAAGGGGAAAGACTGAGGATGGTGAGTTTTTCTCTGTCTTGTGGGCTTCCCCGACCCAGATCAGCCACAGAGAGATGGGCAAGGTAAAATGGAAGCCCTTGCTTAGGTCCACAGCAGGTGGGAGCTGGAAAGAGAAGAGGATAGCCATGAGAGAAGGAAAGAGGAAGTGGATCAATCCTTTGGGCTATGATTGTGTTGCAAATAATACCATCTATTGAGCTCCTCCTGCATGCCAGACCCTGTGCAAAGCATGCTACCTGCATTATCTCATTTAACTTCCCTTCTTACCAGCCCTAGAAATAGGCACTATTTTTATCCTCACTTTACAAATAAGAAAATGGTGGCCAGAGTGCTCAGGTGACTTGCCCAAGTCACACATCTAGTAGCAGATAGAGCCTGGATCTGAACTCAGGTATATTGGCCTCAAAAGGCAGCATAGTGATTTGAGTTTGAACATTAGATCAGACCACTTGGTCTTGAATCCTCACTTTGAGTGATCTTTGACAATTAACCTCTTTGTGTTTCAATTTCCTCATTGGTGGGGAGGATTATATTAATGTGTGTGTGTGTGTGTGTGTGTGTGTGTGTGTGTATACATAAAATAGAGATTTTAGCATTAAATGGGATGAGCCATCTAAGGTGTTTAGCACTTGAAAAATATTGTTTCTCTCTCCTCTACTACTTATGTCTGCTGGGGATGGTGATTTACTCAAAAGAACAATATCCCAGAAATCCAGAGATCTGAAGAAGTGCAGGATGAGGAGTCTGCTAGAGACCTGCTATCAGACCTCAGCATTCAGTGACTCACTTTATGTCCCCAGTTCCCATCTGCAAAGTGGGCGCAAGGCTGGGACTCTGTGAGAGTGAAGGGAGGACCGGAAATACTTCTCCACTGCGGCAGCCCAGTGCTTTCTCCATGTTCAAGGCCAACTACATTTGCCGACCATTCTCCAAACCAAACGTAAATGGAGTGTAATGGAAATTGATCGGGGAACTCAGAGGCAGAAAGGAGGGTTGCTGACAAACCCTCTCCGCCTTCTTGCTGGGCTCAAAACACTGTCCAGTAACAGAGCAGCCATACTGGCCTTTTCTTTTGGGCTCAAGCCCTAGACGGTGGGGGTATGACTTCCTGAGAAGTGTTTACGCTGCAGCGAGCTGTGAGCTCTGCTGGAGCCGCACTTCATTCCTCGTCTCTGTAAGCAACGTAAGCGACGCGGTGGCTCGGCAAGAAAGGGCCGCTGCAGGGTCCGGCAGGGGGACGGCCTGCCTTGCCTGTTGCTGTGGCTCGATCAGCGCCTTCTTCCCACCCCAGAGAGGCCCCGCGTGGTGTGTGTGTGGTTGGCGCCCTCCCGGGTGGGGACTTGTGACTGTGCCCAACCCCAGTGAGCCGGGGCCTAACCACAGAGCAGTGTTTTGTTTCTCCACCGGATACACCTGCCACTTGGGCTGCACACTCGGGTTTGTTTTACTGTTTAAAAGATTGCACCCTCCAGAAAACCAGAGCACACAATTATGTGCACTGAGAACCAGATAAGGTTGAAGAGCAATGAAATTGATTTTCTTTTATTTTCTTGTGGGGGTGAGAGACAATTGTATACATTTTTTCCCCATTCAAATGAGCATTCTCCATTTTCACGTCTGTCATTATCTCCCGAAACATGCCCACCAAGAGATCTTGGGGCTGGGAGGACATGGTATTAAAGGGCGCTGTGCACACACTGAGAAAGTTAGCCCCTTTTCATTTTTTTTCAATCTTTTTGATTTTGCCAAGAAAAAAGTCTCATTTGAAGTTAGTACGTTTTTAACATCTAACGCTTGTTAATCTCCCTTTTCAAAAAACAAAAACAAAATGAATGCAGACCTCAGATTTGGAGGCTTAATTCGATATAGTGTCTAGATAAATTTATAATATTGTCTACATAAAATTTGCTAGTATTGTTTTGTCTTTATTGTGATCATTTTTAGCATTACCTTTAATTTTTTTTATTTCAAAATGTTAAGGAAGGTACAAATGTTTATGTTACATGGTCACTTTGTAATGCTTGAGTCACAGCTAGAAGTGTGCCCGTCACCCAAATAGTGTTCACTGTACCCGTTAGGTAGGTTTTCACCCCTCCCCTCCTCCCCTGGGATTACCTTTAATTTATGGCAAGGGATAGCAGTTTACCATTTACTTTTGGGCCAATATATTTCCTTTTAAAATAAATATATTCAGGCCGGGCGTGGTGGCGCACGCCTGTAATCCTAGCACTCTGGGAGGCCAAGGCGGGCGGATTGTTTGAGCTCAGGAGTTCGAGACCAGCCTGAGCAAGAGCGAGACCCCGTCTCTACTAAAAAATAGAAAGAAATGATCAGGACAACTAAAAATATATAGAAAAAAATTATCTGGGCATGGTGGCGCATGCCTGTAGTCCCAGCTACTCGGGAGGCTGAGGCAGGAGGATCGCTTGAGCCCAGGAGTTTGAGGTTGCTGTGAGCTAGGCTGACGCCACGGCACTCACTCTAGCCCGGGCAACAAAGCAAGACTCTGTCTCAAAAAAATAAATAAATAAATAAAAATAAAAAATAAATAAATATATTCAATTTTTTAAAATCAATTAATTTAACAAAAAATATGAAGTAAAGAATCGTGTGGTGCTGTTTATAAATAATAAAAGTCATGAGGACAGTATGCGGTGATATTTAAAACTAGTAAAATTCAGAAGGGAGTACATAAGTATTTGATGCCTGAGCAACTGGGCTTTAGAGGCAGGACAAATTTGGGTCTGAATTACTGTCTACCGCTTACTAGGAAGATGAGCAAGTTATTTAACTTAGTTCCACATCTGTAAAATCAGGAGAACAGCAATTCATGACCCACCTCAGGATTTTTGTGACGACAATCCACGTGAGGACCCGCATGAGGGTCCTGGGAGGTAGTACGTGCTCAGCGGAGTTAGCCATTATCTTTCTCACTGCCGGGGCCTCTGATTCGCCTTCTCAGAACCGTGCTCGCGCAGCACGGCGCCTGCTGCAGAGTTCGCTCTCTACGTGCTGTCGTGGTCATTAGCATCATGTACCAGTTGGGGTCTGCTGAGAAGCAGACGCCAAGATGGTATTAGACGTGCGAGAGGTTTATGACGGACAAGCCCATGAAGGATCTGGGAGGAGGAAGCCAGAGAAAGCAGAGAGAGGAGTTCTGACTTCTGTGACAAGAGGGAGAGAAGGAGGGAGGGTTGGATGGGAAGGGTCTCAGACTGCAGTACACTTACAAGAAAGGCTGGGCCAGGCCGGCGAAGAGTCCTGGAGCCAAAGGTGACCGTTGGGGTCTGCCATTCTGTGCTCGGTCACTGGTTGGAGCAGCTCACAGGAAGCGTGGCCTTCCTGTGAACACGGTGTTGGATCCAGAGGGCCACTTTGGGGTAGCAATCGGCGGTGCCCCCACAGCAGGAGATCCGGCCGCGCCCTGTCACGGCTGCTGTGCGCGTGACAAACGGAGCCCGGTAGTTTCCTCCAGTCCATTTGCCTGGCATTCATTCATGGCCAACTCATGATTTTCTCACGTTTCAACGTCCAACTAATAAGCCAGATAAGTTAATTATTTTGATGGGTTTGTCTTGATAATAGCTCTTTACTAAGCCTATTTGCCTTTTAGCACTAATTTTGGATTTCAAAAGTTTTGAATTTCAGGCAGAGATTTAAGCACAAGAGACACTTCAGTGCAAATCGAATGTAAGCTAGGGCCCCAAACGGCAGTTACTGGGCCATATCCAGTCCACAGATACATTTGGCCCACATCATGTTTAAAAAAATTTTTTTGAGCCAACATTTTAAAATTGGGAGATTTCATATTTTCTTAAATGTTGATTTCTGACTTCTTTTGAAAACCAGCAGATTTGGATACTGAGCCTGAATTTCTGCATGACAGTATTGTCTAAGGTGACAGTGGCTGCTGCTTAAGGTGGGGCCGTCCTGTTTGCTTTGCGCCCTAGCATCCGCATGAGATGCGCACACGCTTTCATACCCGGCAGGGCTCATGGACTGACATTTCTGTCCGGTCCTTCATGCAGACAGGGCTGGCTGTCTTCCAACAGGCATTCTTTCCTTCTTCTATTGCAGTGTTCCAGCTAGATTCAAGACTGCCCACCTAAGCCTGCATTTCCAGGCTCTCTTGTAGCTAGGTGTGGCCCTGTGACTAAATTATGGCCAAAGGGATGACAGTGGAATTGGTGTTTGGAATTTACAGACTGTGCTTTTACAGGAAAGCAGGGTATCTTCTCCCGCTCCTGTCCTGCTTCCTGCCGGCTGGAATGTGGACGTGAGAGTGGGAGCTAGAGCAACCATCGGATACCACAAGATGGAAGTTAAGTATTGAGAACAGCAGAGCAAAAAGAGAGGAGGAAACTGGATCCCCAGCATCGTGGGGTCACACACTAGCTCTGGAAAGCTTGTGCTCAGACTCTTACATCAGAAACATTAACCTCCATTTCTGTGCCTCTTTTTTACACGGCCCAAACTAATATAATACATTCTGTTTGCAGCTGGATCTGTGGCCCCTGGCTTAAACCAAGAAACTTTGGAACTGACGTATAAAGGAAAAAACAATCCATGATTTTCCAAGTTGTTTTTCCTTATACATGGGGCCTATGCAGGCAGCATCAAATCAAATCGCTCTGAGAGCTAAGGTGAGATGTAATCCTTTTAAAAAGGATTTAAAAGCAACACCGGAAAACCCTTTCTGTGTCTCGAAGGCTCTGTTTGCAGGCGGCTGCGAACTGGTTTGCACAGACGGCTCCCTCGGGGCCACTGTTCTCCGCAGCTACGTGTCTCAAGGTCACAGGCTTCAGTACCACAGTCTCGCCTCTCTTCAGCTCTACTTTTAAAGGCCACACCTGGGCAGGCGCCCTCATGCCCTTTCTCGGCAGTGCCCTCCGACTGGGTTGATGCTGTTTTGGTTTCCGGGGGCCAACAGAGGCTTCCTGGTGCTAAGTGTAAAACCATTGAGGACGCTGACGGTTTCGACCTGAGCCAACCCTGTGGTATTACGTGAGGGTAAAGGGACGATTATGAAAATGACCTATGACAAAAACACGTTATTACTTCCCCAGAGGAAGGTGCCAAAACTGACATGTTATTGTGTTCCTTAGAATGATAAATGAAATCTGGGTAATAATAATACCAAACTATTTAGTGTAGCCTACTACAGAGTCTTCCAAGCCAGAACTATTTTGGGGAACAGAAGGAGGGGAAGAAAAGAACTGCTATTTAATGAGCACTTAATGTACCATAAGTCATATGTACATTTTCTCATTTAGTCATCTCAAAAATCCTGTGAGGTAGTATTATAATAACTTTTTTTTTTTTTTTAGAGATAGGGTCTGGCTCTGTCACCTGGGCTAGAGTGTCATGGTGTCATCATAGCTCACTTCAGCCTCAAACTCCTGGGCTCAAGCGATCCTCCTGCCTCAGCCTCCCAAGTAGCTGGGAGTACAGGTGCGTGTCCCCATACCTGGTTAATTTTTCATAGAGACAGGGGTCTCACTGTGTTGCTCAGGCAGGCCTCAAACTCCTGGGCTCAAGCAGTCCTCCCTTGGCTTCCCAAACTGCTGGGATTATAGGCGTGAGCCACTGTGTCTGTCCTATAACTACTTCTTTAAAAAGCAGAAATGCTAAGAAAAGCTATGTAACTTGACAAAGCTTACACAGCAAGGAAGCGAAAAGCCAGGATTTTTAAAAATTATTTCAATCTCTGTTAAATTTCTCTGATTGGCTTCTGAATTCCCTCTCTCTGTTGTCTTGAAGTTCACTGAGCTTCTTCCGGACAGCCATTCTGAATTCTCCGTCTCAAAGGTCACCCATCTCCATCACGCCGGGGTTGGTCACTGGTGCCTTGCTTAGCTCATTTGGTGAGGTCATGTCTTCCTGGATGTTCCTGATGCCTGTGGATGTTGATGTCTGGACATTGAAGAGTTAGGTATATATTTTAATATTCGCAGCCCGGGCTTGTTGGAACCCTCCTTGAGAAGGCTTTGCACACACTCAACCCCCACACAGGGGATGGAGTGCTGTGGGCTAAGTCTCTGGTCCCTGCAGCTGCATCAACACTGGGGGTGCCCCAAGCCCGGTCATGCGGTGACTCTTGCAGACTCCTGGTAGTATGGCCGTGGTGAGCCGATTTTTGGTTCTTCTGAAAGTGCTTGCTTGCGTGGATAGTTGTTGAATTAGGTGTTTGTGTGGAGGGACGATCGCTGGAGGTTTCTATTCGGCCATCTTGCTCTGCCCAATCTATCAAAAAGCCAGGATTTTGATGTAAATCTAGCGACTTGTGTTTACTCCATATCATGCAGCCTCATGGATGGTCGAAGGCTGGCCTACTCAGGAGGAGGAGGCAAGCGAGATTAAGGCCAAAACCGCGGGGGATGGAAATATCAGGGTGGGGAGGGTAGTTTGTAATGGGTGCAGGAAAGCAAGAGAAGAAAGTGGGAGAGAGACACATCGAAAAGCTTACATACCCGCATCCGATCATCCGAGGACCGCACGGGTTACAGAGCACGAGCCCGGTGCGACTCTGTGGTCTGTGGGGTAGAAGGCATCACGCAAGAGGCAGATGGCAGTTATGCCTGGGGAGGGTCGATCTGGTAGTGAAATGAGATCAATCTGAAAAACAAATTTGACAATGCTCAATGCTCTTTACAATGAAGAATCTTGCTGAGTAACTGTAGATATGATATGGAATAGAGAAGGAATTACCCCTTAATAGTCAGCCAGACAGAGGAATTAAGGGTTCTGCATATTTAAATCGGCATGGTTTTCCCATCCCTGGAAAATGCTTTAGTTTTACCAGGTTATTCTTTTATATAAGTGGCCTCCATGTCTGTTCATACTGCTCTGCAGATCAAAGGAGAAAATAATTCCCAAAGCAATGTTCTGGACATGGAATGTCATCAAACATCAAACAAAAGTGTATCAACTTTCTTTTTTTATTATCTCTTACCTTGTACTTCTTCAGAGAGGCATTTCATCTTTATTTTCATTTAGTGGTAAAATATTTTCTAATAGCATCAGCGAAATTCCATTCAAAGTTAACGGCCAGCTTTTTAGACAAGACAAATGCGAGTTCTGTTTGGCACAAAGTGACGGCTAACAGATCTTTTAATATATTTCTTTTTAGCCATTGACAGGTGTCTGACAGCTCCAAACTCCTTCTACACTAGGCCGATTAGAAATAGAGGAGTTGTCTGGGGCGCAGCTGTTTACACTTCAGTGGTGGAAGGTGGGCAGATGGGCCTCAGGTGTCTGCATTCGGACTGTAACGGGAGTGATGCCCTCTCTCCTCGGGCCGCCAGGCTCTAGCTACTAGATGAGTCTCAGGTGATTGAATACCAGCCTCCAGACAGAAGTAGGGATGGATATAAGATAGAAACATTGATGAGGCAAAGAGAATGATCCTCCCAAGGCCGTTGGCAGTTCCACAGACTTACGTTTTTGCTTGAGTTAGAGCAGGATGAGGATGGAGCTGAGATTTGCCGAGAGTTATAGGGGACAGCAGAGGTTCCAAGGACAGGGACATCTGGTCTTCAGAAGGCTTGGAGATTTCATCATGCTTAGTCTTTCAGAGCTGGAGTGTGGGCTGCATGATGTTGAGGACTCAGTTTCTTTCTTTCTTTTTGCTCTGCTATTCTTTTTTTAAATTTTTTTTTCTATTTTCATATTTATTTTTTTTCTTTTTAGAAATGGTTGGGGGCTGTGAGGAGGGGTGTTCAGTTGCCTTTTTTGATTTTGTTCAGACAGAGTCTCACTCTGCCGCCATGGGTAGAGTGCAGTGGCATCATTGTAGCTCACTGCAACCTCCAACTCCAGGGTTCTGAGTGATCCTCCTGCCTCAGACTCCCAAGTAGCTGGGACTACAGGCGCAGGCCACAACACCCAGCTGGGTTTTTTTTTCTTTCTTTTTGGTAGAGACAGGCTCTCACTTTTGCTCAGGCTGGTCTTGAACTCCTGAGTTCAAGCGATCCTCCCGCCTTGGCCTCCCCGAGTGCTAGGATTACAGGCGTGAGCTACTGTGCCTGGCCTTGCTATTCTCAGTACATAAATTCCTCCTTGTGATGTCAGATGGGAGTTAGGTAGTAGACAAAACTCGTTTCACTTACTCTTTACCAATGGTGCTGATAAGAGGCTTTGTTAATGAGAACACGGATGCCTGCTAGGTTTGGGGTTAGAAAGGAAGACAAGGAAACGTGATGACACCTGGAAAATTCGTGACATCGCCAAGTTCTCTACCCTAAACCCCCTGTCTGCCTTGCACTGGTTGAGACGGAAATGTAGCCCTCAGCGCTGTGGAAAACAATTGTCCATCACTGTGACCCTGGGGTGCTTGGGAGGAAGTGAAACTAATTTGGGCAAAGACTCATCCCATCTGTCCATTCTGGGGCCCTCTAGAAGCAAAGGCTTATGTATGTTGGGCTAGAATATCAGCAAAAGGGGAAAACATGGTCTTAAGTGGGACTTTGGGGTCAAGGATAGTTTAAAGTTTAGCAATATCCTTTTTCTTTGGGAGTCACTATTTGACCTCATCTTTTTTTTTTTTTTAAGTGAAATTTCCAAGTAGAAAAGGCAGTATTTGCCAAGTGCTACAATTTACTTTCAGCTGATTAGGTTCTGAGCATGCAGGCCCTTTTCCTCTCACAATATTTTTAAAAAGTTACAATAGTCCTGTGCGTTGGCACTAATTTATAGGTTCCTCATTGACCGTCACTGCAACCCTCTGAGACAGCCATTGTTGTCCTCTTACACTGAAGATTGGGAAATCGAAGCTCAGAGAGGAGAAGTGGCTTGCTCAAGGTCACACGGCTGGTAAGTGGCAGAGTCTAGGGTTTTCTCTTTCTACCACACCTGCCGCCATGACTCCCGGGGGTAAGCAGACACTTCGGATCCACGGTAGGGCTTCTATCATCAGCAGTCCTCTGGGCTCAAAGTGGTCAGCTCACTTTGCTCAGCTTCCCCTAGGCGTGTTGTGAGACTCTGCAGAAACTTTAGCTCCTCCTTTCTCCCAGTGCTTCCAGAACAACCAGCCACTGAATTTCTTCATTATCGTTCAGAAGTGAAAAAAATTCCCAAAGGGAATGTTATTCCTGATACAGAGCTGGCAGCGTGTATTCAGAAGGCACGCGTCCTGGATTGTTCTGTTTTGGTGAGAGGGAGACATTCTTAGAAGACAAAGAAAAAAAGGGAGGAAGTGAGGCCGAGCTGAAGGGAGGACGTTCCCGTGGGATTAGGAGTCAGGTCCGCTTTCCTCTGGGCCCAGCCGGGGAGTGGCTCGCTCTCCTTCCCCCTCACCTTTGCCTTCAGGCATCTCTGCTTCCTTCTCCTCAGCAGAAGCAAGACCACTGCCTTTAAGTCGAACAGACCTTGGTTCAAATCCTAGGTCTGGTGAAAATTCTCAAGGAAACGCTTAACCTCTCTGAGCCTCAGTTTCTTTGTCTAGAAAATGAAGGCGATTCTGTCACCGTCTCCCCTGGGGCACTGGAGGGATTTATGCAGCAATGCGATGTTTCTCCAAGTGTGATGTGCACGCCACAGGGGGCAGAGATCTGAGTTTCTGTTCATAGTGACACACCAAACGCATCATTTCACACGTCTTACTGCTTAGGGCAAGGCTAAGTATACAAATGCAACCCAAGTTAAAGACTGTTTTAATAAGCTATTAAACATGTGACAGAGATGACAAAAAGCAGGCTGGAGAGGGGGATGACTTCCATCAGGGAGCCCTGAACCACGATGGTGAGACCTGCCGGCTTTCTCTGCTCGGGGAGGCCATGCCACTTCGGTCTTCCACCCTGGTTGACTCTGGACAAACAAAACCAGGGGAAGAGCCAGGTTGGACGGGAAGGCTTGGTGACACTGGGACCTGAGGCTAGCTGTCCCTCGGAGTCCCTGGAATTTCATCTCCTGCTGCTGCCCTCTTGTGGTCACGGGCTGTTCCCAGTGTCCTAAGCACAAGTCAAAGTAGAGCCCCCGCACTTCCGTGCCCTGCACAGCTCTTTCTGGCCCCTGTCACCTCTGCACTTCCCTGCCTACCCTCCCCCAAGCCTTCCTCTTGCAGTGAGTCCCAACTTCTCTCCTCCCCCAGACTCCTCGCAAATCAGCAGAGGATGCTCTGTTCTCAGGCGTGAACGCCAATGAGCTTAGCGTTCCCAGGGAACATTTGTTTTAAATGAGCATCCGGTTTAACAAACCAAATAAACTCCACTCAGCAGGAAGTGAAGTGGCTATAGTTTTGTGACAATGGTCTTTCCCTGGCTCCCAGCTTTTTCTACAGAACAGATCCTTCTTTTTAAGAAGGCATCAGGAATGAAATCCTTCTATTTCTTTCCAGGCAATTCCGTGAGAAACTTTTAAAGAGTTTCACGTTTGGTGTTAGTCAGAAGAACATTATATTACTCATGACTGAAAACCCTAGATAACAGTGGTTTTAAAAAAAGATAAAAATTTGTTAATCTCCCATGTAAACAGAGGCAACCTGAGGCTGGAATGGTGGCTCCCTGATCACCAAGTTCCTTCTATCTTGTTCTGCTCTTTTCCACACATGGCTTCTACCTCAGGGCCCAAGAAGGCTGCTGCAGCTCCAACAGTCTAGTCACTGGTCAGGAGGAAAAGGCCGGAGAAGGGTGCACTGTGCTTCTCTAGAGTACTCGTTGGTCTCCGTGGCAGCCCCCGACAGGGCTTGGACGGGGGTTCACCGGCAGGCACACTGGACGATGTGGCTCTTCGCTCCCTGAGTAGCCCTGTGCCCTGCTAACGCCTCGCACTGTATTACTGAAGGGCGAGGGACGGGTTTTGGAGCCCGGCAGCATCTCCTCCACGAGTCTTTTGCTGGGGTTCGAGAAATGTTCAGACCCAGTGTGACTGGATCCCAGGACTGACAAGAGGCTCTAGCACTGCTCTCCCACCGTTGCGGAAATGCCGCCGGGCCCGGCCAGCGCTCCAGCCCTGCGGATGGCGCTGGGACCCCACCGTGGCTCTGCCACGAGCCACTGCCATGGTCTCGACAGAGGCGCCTAACGTTCCAGAGCCTCGCTGTCTCCGAAACGAATTTACTTCCCGCTCTAGCGCCATGACTTCATGTAATATTGCCGTGGCATCTGTGATCAAGCAGTTAAAAAGAAAACGAATGTAAGTGTTTCCCTTTCTGTTATGAGCGTTAAATGCGGTGAACAATTAAGAACAGATCACCAATCGCTGGCTCCCAGTTATCCTTTTAGCCTTGCCATCCTCCAGCAGAACTCCTTCCTGAAAGAACTGGCTAGAACTGGAGTCTTTCGCCAAGAAATCCATTTTATTTTCCCATTGAGCTTTGGAAGCAGAAGATCTGAAGTGACTGACAAGGAACCTCGCGGTTGCGAAGTCTCTGTTTATATCCGGTAGTAGTGGCTGCAATCGCCCATCTCACACTGTGGGGACAGGACACATTTGCGACCAATTGATAAAGGGGGTATCTGCTGTGAGCACTGTAATCTCGAGGAAACCGGGGTGCCAAAGGCACCTGGATTAGCCACAAATCAAAGGAGCCCTTCTAGAGCTCCTTTCAGTTGCTAAGACACTGTGTTGGAAAACACCTCCTACCCCCACCCAAAGGAAGAAAAACATAACCTGCCACTGCTCAATCCTCACAGATAGCCAAGGAGCCCTAGCATCTGGGCTAATCTGCAAACAAAAAAGCCACTTTGACTGCTTCTGAAGCCAGAGAGTGAACCTGTGTGCTAGTCGGTCACCATGGCTACTGTCAACAGAAAAAAGACCAAACTCTGTAAAGTAATTTTAAAGAGATTTACTCTGAGCCAAATTTGAGGACCATGACCCGGAGCCACGCCCAAGAGGCCTTGAGCAGTGGACTCGCTGAGGTTGGGTCACAGTTTGGTTTTATACATTTCAGGGAGGCAGGGGTTACGGGTGAAGTCATAAATCAATACGTGGGAGGATACATTGGTTTGGCCCGAGAAGGTGGGCCATCTCGAAGGGGGGACTTACAGGTTATAGGTGGGTTAAAAGATTCTTTGGCCTGTAATTGGCTAAAGACATGAAGCTTTGTCTAGAGGCTTGGAATGTTTCAACATAAGAAGCTGTTTATCAGAGACAAGCCACTGGACATAGATTTGTTGTGTAAACTGAGGACCTGCAGGTTTGTCTTGCATACCCTTGGGCCTGTTAATGGGTTACAAAGGATGTCACCAAGGAGGGAGGGGGCCATGATGAGGCATGTCTGACCTCCTTCCTCCTGGCAGGCAATTTAGTTTTAGGGTATTCCTTTGGCCACGAGGGGGTCCATTTAGTCAGCCGGTGGGGGGGTGAGCCTTAAAATTTTATTTTAGTTTACACTACGAGATACTATTTTTCTAGTTCTATGTGACATAAAGGGTGAGCTGGATGGTGGCAGGAAGACAATAAATAGGACACCCAACTAGGAAATGGGGCACCAGACGGCATGCCTGTCGGGCCCCCGGTCCCAGGCTGAGCCTTGCTCCTGATTTGGGAGAGAGTCCCGGGAGACTGGCTGCCTGACGAGGAGGACAGCACCCCCAGATGTAGGGTAGTGATGTAGGGGAAGCGATCCAGACAGTCCTGGAGCAAGACAGAGCGTGTCTGGAACCCCGGTAAAAAAAACACTGGGCCAGGTGCAGTGGCTCACGCCTGTAATCCCAGCACTTTGGGAGGCTGAGGCGGGTGGATTGTTTGAGGTCAGGAGTTCAAGACCAGCCTAGGCAACATAACGAAACCCTATCTGTACAAAAAATAAAACAATTAGCCGGGCATGGTGGCATGCAACTATAGTCCCAGGAGGCTGAGGCTGGAGGATCGCTTGAGCCCAGGAGTTTGAGGCTGCAAAGAACGGTGATCATGCCGCTACACTGCAGCTGGGCAACAGAGTGAGACCCGGTCTCAAAACACAAACAAACAAAACTGTCTAGCTTTATTTAAGTGAGAGCAATTTCTTCCCTGGGGCTGTCCCACATTTTGGTCCCTGCCTGACTAGTGGCTTAGATCCTCTGTGTCAGCTTTGATGGCTGCCCACTTTGGCACAAGTCCCCCGACACACCTCTGTATCCAATGCTATACAGTCAATGTTAACAGCTTTTCATCGAGTGCTCACTCTGTGCCCGGCACTGTTCTAGCGTGTATTTTCTCATTTAATCTCATGACTACTATCATCCCCACGTTATAGATAAGGCGGCTGAAGCACAAAGAGTTTCAGTAACTTGCTCAAGGCCACACAGCCAGTTTATGGCCCAGCCAAGACTAGCCCAGTGCCATCCGGCTCCAGAGTACATGCTTCTAACCATGCTGCCTCTTCATTCAACAAATACTTACTGAGCATTTACTGTGTGCAAGGACTGTGCTTGGTACTGCTTATGATCCTGGTTCTGACACCTGCTGTGCCTGCTCTGACTTTGACTGAGGCAGAGGTGGCAGCTGGGTAGCTCCAAAGTCTCAGCTCGGAAGTGTCTGGCTTGGCAGCAGGTAGGGCTGGCACTCGGCTGGGGTGCGTGCTGCTGGTTCCTCATGCTGCTCTCAGTTTGGATGGGCTGGTGCCGTGTCGTACCAGTTGTTAATTACTTTCACTATCACTCTTGCCAGTGCAGTGTTTTCAAAAAATGAATTTGAAAATCTTGAGCACAGCCTCCCATGGTCACCACTACTTGCTACCAACTTATTATTTGCCTTTTCACTCATTTTGGCTACTTTCCTGCATTTGAGTTCATGACTCCTGCCCTATCCCTTCATCAGCCCAAGCCAAGCCCTGGACTGGCTCCGCAGTTTCCCAATGCCTAGGCCTAGAAAAATTCAGACAGGCCTGATGAGGACACTTAGAGCCCGTGGAGGTGGGATCAGATGGACAGAGAGTCAATCCTACCTCAGCTGAAATAATATATTAAAAGAAAGATAACATTGTGAAATACTATCACAATCGGCCTCACGATCAGGGTGTCATCAGTTGTAGGCGAGAGAAGATGGTGGCTGAGACCTGGACAGTGGTGGGAGAAGGGACAGGACATGTTCAGGCTCTGGATATGTCTTGAAGGTAGAGCTAGTAGGATTTGCTGATGAAATCCAAGTGCAGTCGAGAGAAGGCAAGGAAACAAGGCAGAACCCTGAGGCTTCTGGCAGGAGCGACTGGGAGGCTGGAGCTGTCAGTAACCCAGACGGAGAAGAGGAGGGAGGAGCGGGTTTGAAGGGAGGATGGAGAGGCTGGTTTTGGACATGCGCCTGGTTAGGTAGAATCCTGGAATATATTACCTAATTTTAATTAAGCTAAAGCTCATAAAAGTGGATAATTAGCTTTAAAAGATTTCTACAAAGTATCCACAAATCAAAGATAAACTTAATAATGCAAACCCAGGTGAATTTCCAAAATATTGTGTTTTTGGTGGGCAAGATTCTGAGCGGTCAGTAACGCTCTTCTTCCATTTGCATCTATGTATATTTGTGAGGGGTCTCGTCCTAAGATGATGACCCTTAAAATCAGTGACTGAAACATGCTGAATTTAAAATCAGACCCCAGAATAACTATTAATATAATATAAGATGTTAAACCAATATTTATGAATGTAATGAAGCATATGCAATCACATTGCTCATATCAGAGTTAAATTCCTTTATTACTATAACATTTTTATAATTTATCATTATAGAAATAACTTAATATATTTATTTCATCTTTAATTCAACCCATTAAGGTGTCCATTTTTTGTGTATGTTCTATCATGTGAATAATATATTCATAAAGTAACATACATATATAATTTATAAATAAAATTATACATAAATGGGTGTATGCTCAAAATTTATAATTTATAAATAAACAAATATACATAAACGGGTATGTGCTCAAAATTTTAATCAGTGTAAGTATGGAGATCAGAAAAGTTTGGAGATCTCTAGATTAGACCATAATACTCACTACAGCCACGTAAAGTCTTACCTTTGCCACTATTTGTTCTCCCTCCCAGCAAAGGAGTGGTGTGGCTGGAACAGCGCAGATTCAGACTCACCACTGGGAACCCCATCACTGAGCACATATCCAATGCACTAAGCGGTTCTCGTCTAGAGCAAATAAATGACAGTACATCACCTAATGGAATATTCGGCAACTTCTAAAAGAATGGATCAATTTGGATTGGTATGGGAAGATGTCTGAGGTACAGTAATTCAAAAAAGCAAGTGGTAAAACAATGCAAAGTATCAAATAAACAAATGACAAATATGTGCTTCTATATTCATAGAAACTTCTAGTAGCTGTGTTTACCTGGACAGTGGTGGGAAAAGGGACAGGAAGTGTTCAGGTTCTGGAGAGAGGAAAATTTACAAAAATGTGTTGCTTTAATTTTAAAAAAATCATAAACATGTATTAGTTCAATATTTTAAAGAAATGGTGCTAAAATGTTTGTAGTCTTTGAAACTCCTTTTATGATTTTATCCTGAAGAAATAGAGATATGATACATATTGTATACAACATTTATCATAATGGTGAAATACTGGAAATAACCTAAATGTGTAGATTCAGAGAATGTTTAACTATAGAAAATGGACTGTAGTATAATGCAGCCTTTAAAAAATCAAGTTTCTGAAAATTTTTGCCAGATGGGGAAATGCCGACAATATGCTAAGTAAATTCAGTATTAATCTCAATGATGTTAAAAATGTACAGAAAAAAAAGGCTAGAAGAAAATATCCACAAATGATAAGAATGAGTACCTCTGATAGTGAGATTAGGAGAGATTTTTTGCTTTCTGGACCTTTATATTTTCATATTCTTTTCAATTTTTCTGCAATGAGTACACATTATTTTGTAATGTGAAAGAAAAAGAAAGTGAAATACTGAGAAAACCGTGACGTACATTCCTGGCATGAGTCAGGAGCTGAATTTTCATGTTTAAATTAGTTTCAGAAACACAGGAGTGGTTTCTAGGCAACCTGCTTGGGAAATTATGTTCGTTTCCATTGTTGCTGGAGCGAGCGCGTCTCAAGGAAAGTATCCGAGAGGAGCCCTTGCGACAGCAGACTCCCGCTAAGGAAAGACAAGCTTCGCCACCCAGTTTCGGTCACGGGGACTTGAGTTACTGTGACCCCAGAGGCACATGGGGCCCGAGTTGGGTTTTTGGCTGATTTTCATGAGGATCGCCGTAGGCAGGTATAGCATGATAGATGTCGCAGTCTCTGCGTAAGAAACCGAGGGAGGGTAGAGCCCCTAAGCAGCCCGCCGCGCGGCGGCTGTGCCGAGAACCCAGGCGGGGCCCGCAGAGCGCGGCGAGCGCGAGCCGCGGGGAGCCCGCCGCAGCACCACGTGAGCCGCTCGCCGTCGCCGCACGCACGCCGCCGAGCCAAGGCTTTCCGTCAGAAGGAGGCCCGAGAAA
Source organism: Propithecus coquereli (assembly GCF_000956105.1). Classification (NCBI taxonomy): domain Eukaryota; kingdom Metazoa; phylum Chordata; class Mammalia; order Primates; family Indriidae; genus Propithecus; species Propithecus coquereli. The sequence continues at coordinate 490,151 of NW_012146412.1, read as the reverse complement.
TGGAATCAGGCCTAAAAAGCCGCCGGCCCAGCCTGCCGGGCAGGGGAGGACGGGCGGAGTTCGGAATAGGAGAGCGTTTAGCCTCATGGGAGACGAAAGGTGCGCAGGAGGCGTCGCCCCCAGCCGCGCTGCGCGAGCTGCTCGCCTCGGCCGCGAGGGCGGCGCTTCCCGAGCAGCGGTCGGAGCTCAGCGTCCCGCTCCCGCGCCCCCTAGTGGCTGTCTCTCGCAATCGAACAGGCTCGGTGCCTTGAAGTAAACAGTGGGCACTTTGGGTAAGGACGGCAGATGCCTAGAGTGTGCGGCCTTGGACCTGGGCTCCCCCTAGACCTCCTTAAAGCTCAAGAGAGAGATCTTAAAAATCAGGAGCTCCGGTCTCAGGAGGGACAGACCCATTCCCTCACAGAAAGCGGGACAGGAGGGCAGCAACCTCCCCAAGTGGATGGAGCCCCCACCATCTTGTTCTGTCTCCAAGCCTCCGAACCCCGTCTGCACTGCACGTAGGCCGCTCACTGGTCTGGCCACCCCTCCTTTACGATGACAGACACCTGGAGGGTCGAGGACGTGGGGGACTAGCGTTTGCTGCCCCTCCGCAGGTGGTAGCTCTCGAGGGCGGGCCCTTGTCTCCCATCGTCGTCCTGCAGGGTTCACCACAAAGGCTTGGCGCCAGCAGGTGACACAAGCGCTCGCGGGCTTCAGCGGAGTTGGAGCCCAAGGGGCGGATAACGGTATTTCTGTTTCACCGCCGAGGAACCCCAGTGCAGAGAAGTTAGGAAATGCCTGAGATCTCTAGTTAGTGAACGGCAGAACAGAAACTCCGACCGCAAATTCCAGAGTCTGCTCTTCTCCTTCTGCCGAGATCCGGCGCCCTCGCCCTCCGTCTAGCCGGCCCGGCCCGTGGCGTGAGAGCCTCCTCTTGTCAGTTCACCGGCCGGCGTCCTCTCCCTCTCTGAGCTCCTGGTTCCAGCCTCTCCTCTGGCAGACGCTCGCCCCTTCAGGCATATTCTTTTTGTGTTACTTGTTTAACTCTTTTATTGTTATTTTTTTCTCAGAAGTTTGGTTTTTTCCTCCAAATAGTCCAAGAGCACCTTGAAGGAAGGGACAATGTATTAATTCTTCTGTAAACTCTCTGCTTAGCATTCAGTAAATAGTTGCAGTGTGAGCGGATTTAGCAGCGGAGTTCTGATCAAAATTTACCTCCCGGTGCCTGTTTGTACTGGGCAACTAGGAAATTGTTTTCATTTTTAGCTAAAAACATGTATTCTCACCAAAAAAGGTGACTCTCCCCGCCCCCACTCCATTGAGGGGCTTGCAACCTAAGAGAAGTTAAATACAGCTCTGTTTTCTCTAGAAACTTAGAATCTCGAACATAGCTTGCCACTGCAGTCGTGTATTTCATGAGCATTTATTGGGTGCCTCTTGCATGCCAGGCACTGGGGATACCAGGATGGATAGAGCGTTTGGGAGGTGGTGTTCATTCTGGTTGGGGGGACAAATATGCGAACAAGTTAAACAATAGGGCAGGCATTATAATAGAAGTGTATACCAGAAACTTCAAGAACATAGAAGAGTGGCAGTAATATTCTCCAGGGATTAGGGGGATGGGGGGGGTAAACCCACAACTAAAGGACACGGGGAGCATTGTAGAGGGGAAGGGCATGCCTCTAACCATTGCTTGGGTGAGGCAAAGACATGAAGTGTAACCAAAATATTTGTACCTTCATAATACCTTGAAATAAAAAAAATTAAAAAAAAAAAGAACAGAGAAGAGGAATTTCAGAATTCTCCTCTGAGAGGTTGGAAAAGGCTTTCTTGATTAGGCAACTCTCAAAATGAGTCTTGAAAGAGAAGTTGTTCACTAGCTGGGCAAGGAGGGGACGATTACTGCAGGTTGAGGGACAACATGGGAGCAGCTTGGGGGCAGGAAGAATGCAGCAGGTCCGGCTGGTTGTGGAAGCTGTGTGGGTGGTGGGAGACGGATCTGGTGAGGAAGGCAGAGCTAAGAATGTGAAGGGCTGCGTAGGCCGTGTTTCAGAGCGGGAGCTTCCTCCCCTGGGTGGCGGGACGTGGAAGGATTTCAAACGGGCAGGGGAGTGTAGCACAGTCAGTGATCAAAGAATCTGTGTAATGGCGGTGTGAAGGGGACCAGAGGGGGAAAAGCCTGAAGGTAGCAGCCTGAGGCAATTCTTAGGCCTCGAACGGTGCCAGGGGGTGAGGGGCAGTGTGGGATCAGCAGATGGGACTGAGGGAGCCTGGTGGCTAATAGGGGGGAGTCCCAGGCAATGCTCAGGCTTTGGCATGGGGGACTGGGGAATGGCGGCTTCACTCACAAAAATCAGGAACACATGGCAGGGAGAGGTGGAGGGGATGGTGAGTTAAATTTCGGCTGTGTCTGAAGTGCCTGTGGGACATCCATGTAGAGCTGTCTAGTAAGTGGCTGTATGTGGAAGTCTGAGCTCAGGGAAGACTCCGGTTGCTGATGGAAGAAGGCTGGATGGGGCTTCTCCCTCCATAGATATTCCATAAACATTGTTTTGAGTAGCTGGTTAGGGACTCTAGGGCACTGGGAAAACAGAAGCGCGTTGCAGTGTAAATGTGGATGCTCTCACGTAATGGGCTCATGGGTGCAGAAAAGCTCAAGCTAAATTGTAAGAACCGGTCCCCCTCGGCCCCAGGAACAGAGAAGCAGAGTCACCGAGGATGCAAATGGCAAAGGAGTTTATTTGCTAGCTCGAGCTAGGGTCCAAGTCCCAGAGCACCAACGCAGTGGCCTCCCTAGGAACCAGGACCCCGCCCCGGGGTAAAAGTGAAGCTTTTATACTTTTGGTTGCGCACGACACACCGGTGACATACGATACGCTGAGCCCACCATCCCCTTTCCCCCTTTGTCCATTGGTTCCTCTAAAAGTGGAGGATTGTTTTGACCCCTGATTGGGTGGTCCCAAGCCTCAGGATTTTCAATTTTCGCGATGGCGCCAGTTCTGATCTGCGTTTGGGGAGGGGGACTGAGACTTAGGCCTACTCTAGGAAGTTTAGCCTGTCATGGAGTTACTCCTGCCCTGGTTTTTTTTGATTAACTATATTTGACTAACAACTAAAAGCAAGCACGGTTACAGAAGCAAATGACATTAGTTAAAATCAAAGAGAACACATTTTTCTAATCTAAAACAGTTTCTGTTCCACACAAAACAAAGTACATTCTCCTACTATCAATTCCTGCCTTTCAAAATAACACTGGTTTTTCAGCTAGAAATAAACCTGCCTCTGCAGTCAGTTTTAGTTACGCAGCGAGAAGCAGTGTGGCCATGGAAACAAGGCAGAGGGCTCTACAGAGGACATGGCGTGTCTGCAGGGCAGAAATGTTAGCACGTTTCGGCAAAATGGGTAGGGCACTGGTCTGATCTGGTGGGAACGAGATGTGACTCTAACATCCTGTGTTCAGGTCCAAGCCAGGTGTCTGTAACAGATTATCAGATGTGTAAAGCATGTTTGCTGTGGCTTCGAGCGACACAGTCACCGTCTCAAGCTCTTTGTGTGTGTGACCTCGTTCGGTCCTCACAGCCCCACGGCAGGGCCCTTCTCCTGCCTCCTGCAGCGGTGAGGAAACTGAACACAGAGAGTTTAAGTGACTTCCCTCAGGCCATCAGCCAAACAGTGGTAGTTGCAGGACTGGAACCCAGACAGCCCCTTTCAGGGGCTCTTAACAGCTGTGCTATGCCGCCTCGCGGAGTAAAAAGTTAGGAAATGGCACTCTGCGGGGCCTTCGTTTTCTTATCAGTCCATGGATTTTGTAAAGGGCAAGCGGCATAATTTATATTAAGGCCTAAATTACAGGTGTATATTTTCATTGTATTCTCTCATGATTGGCCCTTCAAGGAGGCACTATTAAAAGATTTGCCCAAACCTTCTTTTCAGAGAAAGCTCTGGGAGTTGCTGTAATGCTGTGACTCTGTGTTTGCCAGACAAGGCAGACGACCTAAGCAGCATTATAATTACGCATCAGAGATCACTGGTTATTGAATTCGGCACAATAATAATGACCATGGGCTCACAAGTTTTTGAGTTTTTGACATTGCTTTTGTCCCAGTGCTGCAACTTGGACATGCTACTGCAAACTCTCCAAGCCCACCTACTGTAAATCAGGTAACACTGGAAACCTCATAGGGGTATAAAGATTACAGTGGCAGACTGTCTCCACTGTATGCAATTCACAATCCAGGGTAAGAGTCATCATGCACACGAACACACACATAAGCTTGCAAAGGTTGGGGGAGGCGCATTCTAGGAAAAAGCGACGGCAGAAGTCTGGGTTGGCAGGGAGACTTGACGTGTTTGATACGCTACAAAGTCAACAGGGCAACAAGACCTTCTCATAAATTTGTTAAGTAATTAAAGTAGTATTCTTTCAAATAGTCAATAGTTAGCATTTTTCTATTCATATAGTACATATATAACTAACAAAGTGAAACTTATGCTTTTAAGAAAATAATTTTCCTCAAACATTTAGCATTGACTGCAAGCCTAAATTAAGTTCTTCTATTTGTTTAATTAAAATCACGTGAACACATTGGATCTTCTTAAATGCACTAAACACTTTAAAATAGCTGACAAAACATACTAATTATCACAATAATTACAGAATTGTGATATAAAATTGATTTGAAAATTGCTAATGTCATGGATTTAAGATTGCTCATCATCTCCATTGTTATCCACATTTTAATTCTTATTTTTATTTTTATTTTTATTTTTTTTAGCATTTTATTTTTTTATTATTTTTTTTTAATTTATTTCATCAAATTATGGTTGTACAGATGTTTAGGTAACGTGTGTTGCCCTTGGTTCCCCCCCCACCGAAGTCCGTGTTTCAAATATGTCCATCCTTCGGGTAGTGCGCATTGCCCTCCTTGTGTATGCAAATACCCCTCCCCTCCTCTCTCCTCCCCGCTCTTCCCACCAACCTCCCCCTTCCCCAGCATCCAATAGATGTTGTTCTGATATGTGCATTTATGTGTTGATTAGTTAATACCAATTTGATGGTGAGTACAAATGGGTCCCGTTCTGCTGCTCTTGTGGTGCCCCACTTTGGATAATGGGCTTAAGTTTAATCCAGGAAAGTGTAAGAGGTGCTAGATCACTGTCATTTCTTATGATTGAGTAATATTCCATTGTGAACATATACCAAATTTTCATGATCCACTCATGGATTGACGGGCACTTGGGTTGTTTCCACATTCTTGCAATAGTGAATTGTGCTGCCATAAACATTCGAGTGCAGATGTCCTTATCGTAGAATGTTTTGTGCTCTTTTGGGTAGATGCCTAATAGTGCTATTGCTGGATCAAATGGTATTGAAAACTAATAGCAATAAATGCTCATATCCAAAAAACAGAAAGATCAGACACTGACAACCTAATAAATAGAATCAAGGACTTGGAAAGGGAAGAGCTAACCAATCCCAATCCAAATAGAAGAAAAGAAATAACTAAGATCAAAGCACAATTAAACGAAATAGAGAACAAGAGAACTATACGCAAGATCAACAAAACCAAAAGCTGGTTTTTTGAAAAGATAAACAAAATTGACACCCCACTGGCTAGATTGACTAAAATCCAAAGGGAAAGGTCTCTAATAAACTCAATCAAAAATGAAAAAGGAGAGATCACAACTGATGCCACGGAAATACAAACCATTATTTTTGATTACTACAAAAACCTATATGCCCAAAAACTATATAACGAGGAGGAAATGGACAAATTCCTGGAAACATACAACCTCCCTAAGTTCACCCAAGAGGTAACAGAATATCTGAATAGACCAATTTCAAGTTCAGAAATTGGAGCAGCAATCAAAAACCTCCCAAAACGTAAAAGCCCCGGACCAGATGGCTACACTCCAGAGTTTTACCAAACATTCAAAGATGAACTCACACCTATACTCCAGAAATTATTCCAGAATATTGAGAAAGATGGCATCCTTCCTAACTCATTCTACGAAGCCAATATCACCTTGATACCAAAGCCAGGAAAGGAGACAACAAAAAAAGAAAACTACAGACCAATATCCCTCATGAATATAGATGCAAAAATCCTCAACAAAATTTTAGCAAATAGAATTCAGCAGCATATCAAAAAAATAATTCTTATTTTTATTTTGCACTTTCCTAGGGTTCCTATTTCTATATCAGTTTAGGATTGCAACAATCATGCAGATTGTCCTTCTTCCTCCTTACCAAAAAAAAAATTCAGACTAGCGAAAGCTACAGATTCTGAGTTATAAAGTAACTGATTCTTGGTGGGGATACCGGACTTAATTCAAGCCCACACAGTCTTCAGCTTGAGCCCTTTTAAAAGTAAAGTCTCTCTTCTGATATCATGGAACTGTTAAGTCACTTCTACGTTCAAATAGATTTTGAGTTTTAGAAACCAGAAGCATGAACTTTAAATTTAAATTTAAAAATTTTTCACAATCTATATCCGCCATCCCACAGTTCAGCCATTATTATGTTATTGATTTGGTCTGTTGGTGTAATTGACAATTGAGGTACGTTGTTTGTACCTGACATACCTCACACCTGAATGATGTTTAGAGGATCGTGGCCATGATAGGGTCCTCTAAATTTTGCTACTCAAAGTGTTGTCCACGGACCAGCAGCATCAGCGTCACAAGGGGTGCTGAGCCTCAGACCTACGGACTCGAGACATGCGTTTGAAAAAGGCCCCAGTGATTCGCTCACGCTTTGAAGCCAAGGCAGCTCATGCGAAGGAGGCGTTTCCCCAGAGAGGAGTGACCAGGCTGCAGCGGGCACTCCTCTTCGGGACGTGCAACTAACTTATCATCTTGGAACCCACTATTGCTCCCTCTTTTCTTATAGTTTTATCATAACTGGTAAGATTTTCTGCTACGTTGACGAAGAGAAGAGGGTCTGGGACTGAATCCTGAGAAATCCAACATTGAGGCAGCTGGTAGATGAGGAGTGCCCAGAAAGGAGAAAACCAGAAGAATTTTATTGTCATGGAAACCCAGAGAAATGACTGTCTCAGGATAAGTAGTGAGCACTCCACTGTAAACATTAGCCACTGGTCCGGGCGTGAGTGTCCTGAGTCGTAATTTTAGAATGAAGAACAGATGCGATCTTGGACAAGCTGGAGAAGCCCAAAGAGCCTCATTACAGAGGTTTCTCCCAAGAGTCATTTTCCTGGACCCTTGGAGGAAAGATCTGTACTCCCCCAGGGTGTTGAACAAAGAGGGCTTATTTGCAGAATTAACTCAGAAAAAAATTAAGTTCAGAGGAAACAGTCTGCTCCCTGAAGTGTTACATTTTCTTCTGAGTTCAGGGTGAGGGCGTGAAGGGAAAGGAGGATAACCAGCCTAAGTAAATTTATCTTTAAAAAACAGCACAGCTATCCCTGGCTTTGTTTTCTGGGCTTTTACCGTAGCACTTCGGGTATTTCTTTTTAACATAAGCAAATGGTTGAATACTGTTTTCAAAATTCTCTACCCTAAAGGATTGAGTGAAAACTAGTCCTGCAAACCAGGGAAAGAGTTAGTTCCTCTGAGACCCTCCTGGAGTACTCCGTTTCGGTCTTGCAGAACTGTGCTCTGTTAGAAATTGATCCAGCTAAGGGATGAGGGAAAAACAAAGCAGGAACATTCTAGAAAGTATATTGATTAGGGCAAACTGACTCTGATAATCTATTTCTTAGCTTAAATCTGTTAATATTTATAGATTTTAATCACAAGCATATAGCTATTAGCCAGAAATGTTGGCCAAATGGATGAATTGCTGTACATTTGGTATTTGAGGCTGTCATATTTCAAACTGGTTTTTGTGTGTGTGCGAGTCGTCTCTTTAGAGCTGGTTAAAAACAGCAGATTTCACATGTGACGTTATCTTCGGCTTCCTGCGCAGAGACCTGCAGGGAGTTCACAGAGACACCTGGTGGCTGGGAAAGTGAAGTAGCCTGGCTTTGTTAGATAAAGGATTTGAATTGTGTCTGAAATTTGGTTTATTTTTGTGGCTGAGAATTTCACTCTTTCTTCTAATTCTTTTAGTAGGATTGCAGTTAGATTTTTAAAAAATACACTTTGATTTTTTTTTAAGATTATTTTTGGAGTTTCTAGTCTTTTGTTCCTAAAAAAATCATCAACCAGATGAACTGAGGCGGCTCTATCCACTGGGCTAAGTCTATTCAGGGCCAGTACCAGGCGGAGGCAAGAGAGGTACTCTCTTCCAGTGTGAATTTAAGGTGGTGCCAACAATCTTAGTAATGAATATAGATAATATTTTAATGCAATATTTGTAAAGGTCAAAATTAATGCAAAAACAATTCATCATTAGCAAAAATATCAAAATTTTAAAAACAGGATCAGTATTACTGATGTTCTCTTTTATCTCAGGCTCCAACATGGCTGCGCGAATGCACCGAAAGCCCTCGCTCCTGGCCTGGCTCGGCTCATACATGGTCTGTGGATGTATGTCCATCCTCCGCCACCGTAGTTCCCTGTCTTTCTGTGGCTCTCCTAGTCTCCTCTCATTCAGCTCAGGTCTCCAGTGCCTAGGTCAATGGCAATGGTAGGTGAGAAGAAGAAATGCAGAAGAGAAAGTTAAAAAGTGGCCCCGGGGGGAAAAATGGCAATTAAATCTTCTAGTTCTCCTGCTTTAATTTTCAGGAGCTCCCCTGAAAAGTGAGGACCTGGGGCCACGGGACACGCTGCTTCTCGGGGGCACACAGCCGTGGGAGATGTTGGGAGCTTCCCGGTGGCTTGGGAAGGGTATCAGTGTGGTGTGCATGGCGCTGTGTCCGAACGGCCCCAGCCCTCTTTGCGGGGATTAGCAACCTTGAGGTAGCATGCTACTGTTAACGCGAGAAGAGGGTCCCCCTTTTCCCCTTTCACAATTTAGAAAGGTCCCCCTTCTGCCTTTCCAAGGCTTGTCATTTGCCTAACTCTTACATTGCCATCAGAGAGAGGGTGATTGCAAATAGCAGAGAAATAGTATGCAATTGTAACCACACAGTCTGCTATGAAAAGAGGAAGTAGAGCAGTGGGGTGAGAGCATACTGGGTTGAGAAAGCCTCAGAAACTCAAGAACAAATGAAAATTTGAGAAAAGTCCCAAGAAGCAAGTGGCCCAAGAAGAAGGCCAGAAATTCCCCTGAGTGCGGCCACCTGGGCACCCAGTGGAGAAGGACCCCAGGAACAAGAGGAGGCCAGGAGACACCGAGTGACGTTTCATGGCTTTCAAATATATTCCCTTAGGGGATTTCAGGGAGAACAGTGTGCTCCCTCCAGCAAAGCACAGACATCGGAGCCCGCCACGGCCCCCGGATTGTTCACCAGGACACATTGGATACCCCGTGTCATGTGTCAGCTGTTCCCCTGACCCAGAAAACTGCATGTCGCTTATCACCTGCTTGTGTCTCTTCATGAGCTTGGCTCTTCTGTTGGCAACTTAGTGGGTTTTCGTTTTACTAGCTGGCATTTTGCTGACTACGGTGGCCTGTGTGGGTTAGCAGGGGAGACCACAGTAACATTTACTGAGAGCCTGCTGTACGCCAGGTGTGTTCTCAGCACTTTATCTGCTTTCTCTTGAGTCCTCACAATAACCCTTTTGGGTAAGTATTATAATTCTCACTTTTACAAATGAGAAAATGAGACTCAGAGAAATTATTGCTACTCCCTTAACTAGTAAGTGCTGGTCCTAGGACTTGGACCTGGGCCACAGGACTCCTCCTCTGTCCTTATGTTCTTGCTGTTGCGTTGGGTCAGCAGAGACAGTGGGGAGATACCTCCACGCCCTGCCTGCGGCAGATGCTGCTACGTGACCTTGGTGGTGGTTCCCCTTGAGCAAGGACTACGTATAAGGCACGAGTTATGTACAGAAAAGAGAAATTATGGTCCATGTTCCCAGGGAACTTTGCTTTGACTACAGGTTAAAATATACCATGGCAGTAGACTAACAGCATAAGACCGTAAATAGCACCCTGGCTGTGAGTGCTAAAAAAATCTGGTAAGTTTATGAATCATAGGAAATACATCCACCATTCTTCATCTGAAAGCTGGCCTTTCCCTCCTTTTTAATTCCTTAGATTTCTTTTCTCATTCTCTATATTACTCATTTATGCAATCAGTGAATATCCTCTCTGTGTCTGGGAGACCAGCACAGGACAAGGCCAAGTCCCCTCTCTCATGGGACTTAATTTCTAGTATGGAGATAGACAATAAACCAAGTGAGCACGCGTGCACACACACACGCACACGCGCACACACACACACACACACACACACACACACGCCAGCTGGGCGTAAGTGCAGGGAAAGTAGAGCGGGGAGGACGAGGGCGCGGGTGCTGCTCTGTGTAGGATCCTGAGGGAAAGGCCCTAACGAGGAGGTCGGGGCCGCGGGAGCTGGGAGGTGTGCAGGGCGGCCCTGCAGAGGGGCAGAAAGGGCCTGCGCACCGGGCGGGGCTGTTCCTGGGGGTGGCCGGGAGGCCGGCGTGGCCGCAGGGGTAGCGCTGGATGGAAAGCTGGGGAGACATCGAGCAGGCTCCTTGCAGTCGCTGGCAAGGATTTTGGCTTTTACTCTGAGTAAGACAAGAATACACTGCAGAGGGCTGGGCAGGTGCCATGAACAGACCTGTGTCTCCCGATGACCACCCCGTGAGAACGCAGGGCAAGGCCGGCGGCGAGGGCGGAGCGCGGGGCCGTGGCTGGCGCCAGGATGCCAGCGGGCAGGGCGGGGCGAGGGGCTGCACGTTGTGGGGGTGGAGGGGCCCGGATGTGCTGGCAGACTGAATGCGGGGTGTGGAATTGTGTTCCCCAAAATTTCCACGCCAAAGCCCTAACCCCCGCTACTGAAGAATGTGGCTGTGTTTGAAGACAGGTCCTTAAAGAGGGGGTGAAGGTGAGATATTGGGCTGGGACTGGCTGTGTCACTGGCGTCCTCGTAAAAGGACGGCGACATGCACACAGGAAGACCGCGAAGACGCGAGGAGCAGACGGCACCTACAAGCCGGGGAGAGAGGGCACAGTCCTAGCAACGCAACAGTGCTCCGGGACTCTGCGCAGCCTCCGCGCCTGTCCTCACTCACGGGACCTGAGAGAGGCTCACGGGAACTTCTGGAACATTCCTCTGCTTTTTGTCCTGCTCGCCCCTGGCCAGGCGGGAGCCACAGCTCCTGTCCTCACCGGATGTGTCACCCGTATTTGTGGCTCTAATTCCCTGCCCACGACACTCTGATGGTCGCTGCGGCGGTGGGGGGCTTGCCCAGCCTCCGGACATCACACAGGGCTGCTGCGCGCTCTCCATGTCCCCGTCGGAAAGCCCCCTGCCGGCCCGGAGCCGCGCTCCCTCCTCCCTGCGGCTGTGCCCCTCCTTCCGGGGGCCGGCCCCGCTGCACTGCGCACGAGCCCGGGTAAGGACATTCCGCATCGGACGAACCGCGCCTGGCCGCCCCTCTTCTCGCCCCTCCTCTTGTAGATGGAGTCTTGTCGCAGCGCAGCCGCACGTGCGTCCTGCCCATGGCCGCTCTGCCAGTGCTGCGGCCGAGAAGAGTCCCCGCTACGGAGACCGCATGGCCTAGGACACTGAAAATGTGTCCTATCCAGCTCTATACAGAAAGAGTTTGCCAATCTCTGTGATAGATTTACATGGGGTGACTCTCACGAAGTGAATAGAGTATCGAAAAGACTACTACAAAAATAAGAAAATAAATTCTCTGTGGATTGACAATAATATTAACGTTGCAATAAAAAAGGACAAGAAGAAAATGGCAGAACAGATTTTTCTCCCACCCACAGTACAAGCTACTTGTAAGATAAAGCAGTTATGCAATTATCCTCTAACCAGGCGTGTCAAGAAGCTGGGGAGAGAGAGAGATGGGGGGGTGGGAAGGGAAAGAGGAAGAGGGAGAGAGAAAGAAAGAAAAGAAGGAAAGAAAGAAAGAAAAAGAAAGAGAGAAAGAGAAGAAAGAAGAAAAAAGAAAGACAAAGAGAAAGAAAGAAAGGGAGAGAGAGAAGGAAAGGGAAAAAGAGAAACAAAGAAAGATTGATTATGGAATTGGTGCCGCAGATTACATGCTTAATATTTTTTAGCTGCTAGGGTGCAGTTTTCCCCTTTAATTATTATTTATTTAGCATTTTTTATGACCAAGCACTGTTTTTAAGATTTCACATGCATTAACTCATTCAGTCCTCAAAGCAACCCTAAGTAGGCACTCTTATAATTGTCCCCATTTTATAGATGGAGAAACTGAGGCACAGAGAGAGGAAATCTGCCCAAAGTTCCACAGCTACTAAATGTGGAGCTAGACTTGACTCCAGAGTCCATGCTCTTAAACTCTACGTTATACTGCTTTTCTTGATTAAGAAAACAAAGACAGAAATAAAACACACAATGTCCAGAGAGTGGTGCCATGGATAGCTCTTTTTCGCACGACTTTGCATCCTAGCTACCACCCTTTACCTCAAACTCTGGTGCGTGGTGAAAGAATTTGAGGACCTCTCCTTTAAAGGAACTTTGAGTTTTTCTATTTTACACACACCCAGGATGAACCCAGCAATTTTAGAAAGCAGTGGTGGAATAGGTCCTCAGGCACAGAGTGCCAGAGGCATCGCCTGCAATTTCAGCGAGTCGTGAAGCATTGGCTAGCAGGTGTCACCCACGACAACACTCCTCTGCCAAGTGCTTCAGGCTCCTAGGGAGGCTGAGGGTCTCTGGCTTACTTCCTGATGGAGAATCAGCATCCTCTTCCGTCTTTCCACCCTCCGGCAGGGCAGATCGGGGTCCCACCTACCCTTAGCCGAATGGAAGAGCGTTCCCGAGCCCCCAAATGTATGCTGAGCTTTGGTTTCCTCTGAGCTTCCTCATTGGCTGCCCTGCTGTCGCGACAGGAACACTCCAGTTAGAGTCTGGGTGGTGGGCTCCACCCCTGAGTGACTGCCCCTCCTTGGGAAGGCTCCTTACCTCTCTGGGCCTCAATGTTTTCATCCGTAAAATGAATGAACTCAGCTAGCTGGTCTCTAAGAGCTCTTTATGGGTTAGAAATGTTCTGATTCTATATTTAATGAAATGGAGACAATATTCGTGCCATATTAATTTGTGGAGGAATAAAACCCTTTATAAAACCTTCTGTTTGACTTTTTGCAGTTTTTGTTTAAAAAATACATGTAGCTGAATGCAGCTATTTTTCTTCCCGTCCCCCCTTTGCTGCTGGGGAGAGGGTCTTTAGCAAAAGAATTCACTAGCATTCCTTGTCAGACAGGAGCTCAAGTCCGAGGAAGGGGAGCACCGTCACCCCCGGAATGGAGCCAGGGCTGCCCCTCAGGAGATTTGACCCAATGGGCAAAGGTTCTCAGCAGCTTCCACCAGAAAGGGGTCCCTGAAGGGAGCAAGGCCCCGGGAGAGGGGAGAGGGGTCGGGAAGAAAGGGAGACCATTCAAGGTAGACCCCGTGTGAACCACAAGTCAGCCCCATGGGGGTGGCGAGGAATTAAAGAAATACAGAGGGTCTCTCCCCACAAGAAAGTCACTGCCCAGCTGGCATCCAATGCCGTGTGGACGGCAGACAGCGAGGAGACACGGTGTGAGCGCTACGGTGCGCAGTGGGTGGGGCAGGGGTCTGGATCTCGTGTCTGGCCAGCGCTGCTGGAGGCAGCCAGTGTGCTTCTCTGGGCCTCGGTTTACTCATGTGTAAATGAGGTACTAAGCTCAATTTCAAAAGTACCTTCAGCTTCTGAGATTCCAGAGTGGACGGTTCACTGGAGGAGGCCTGAGCGTGGGCACCAGGAGTTACATCATTTGGTGGGTGAATCAGGCTGGGGTGACAGGAAAATAATTATCTTCACAATCAACACAAGGGGCTAGGCAATTAAGAAACATGCCTCACTGATGGCTCCAGTGTCTGTTCCACTCGGAGGAGATATTCTTGGAGAGGGGCGGGGTGACGCACCGATGGCTGTGACCTGATGGGGTAGAGCTATCCAATTTCCTTGCTCGGATTCCAGGAAACCAAATTGTCTTAATTTGGTTTCCAAGGCAGTTTCCCCAGGCAAGAGGAAGGACAGACAGGAGTTTCCACATGGCAACTAGAAATTGACATTCTTTTGCAGGAGCAAAATTAGATTACATGTGAGAAATGACTGTGAAATTTTATATAAAGTAGCATTCAAATGCAAAAGGTATCATCCTTAGTCATCATTGGTTATGAACCATTCTCATGGTGATTCAGATAGTCTTTGAAACCTTTACAACATTTTTTTAGAGCTGGTAAACCCTGGGTGACTTGGTTAAATGTAGAAATTCTGGATCTGCAAAGCTGATCAGAGGTGAAAATTGCTAACATTTACAAAGTGCTCTCGCAGATAGTGTCCCGGTAGCTCTGGAAGGGAGGGAATGTTATCTTCCCTGGTCTGTAGTTCAGGAAGGCTCAGAGAGGTTAGGTAACTGATCCGGAACTGCAGAGCTAGTAGGGGTTTGAGCTGGCAGTTAAACCCAGGTGTTCAAGTCCAAATCGATTCAGTGTTGCTGCTTCTTCAGGGAGTGAGCACTCTCCTCCCAGCCGGCACGGCCCTCACTCACGTGCTCACTCACACACATTCACTATGAAGACCCGTCCCCAGCGCGGTAGCTGAAGAAGTGATCAGAAGCAGGGGTGGAGAATAAACCCAAATACCAGTATGTTCTGGAGATCATGGAATTGTTTCTCTTTCTCTCTTCAAATGTGCTAAAAGCACATAGAGCTGGATCTGTTTGGCTTCCCTCAGTCCCTGGGCTCAGGCTGAATCTGCTTGCTGCAGGGGTAGAAAGCTCTCTTTCTGCTTAGGTCGAGACTGTGGGGTGCCAGGCGTACCCGTGACTCCTGCTCCTGCCTTCTGTTCTTTGGTCTGGCTGTTGCTGCTGAGGGTGGCTAAGGACCTTCACTGAGATGCCCCCGCCCTGCCCCCTGGAGCAGCACTGCCAGACCGAACCCACCCTGGGTTCCTGGCATCTCAGCTACTGGAGCTGCCAGTCTCGGATTACAGGAGGGGAGGCAGGGCGGGTCTGGATCTCAGGACATCGGTGCTACGTGCAATGCAAGCCCGAGGCTCCGTGCGCCACGGCGAGGCTGCACCAGTGCGGCTCTGTGTGCCCGGCCCCTGCATTCGCAGAGGGAAGGGGAAGTCCACGCTGCCTGGAGGGACCGTATAGAGGCTCAGGAAGAAGATGAACTGGTCCCGTTCCTGCATCTCCTTTTGCTGGATTTACTTTGCCGCTTCCGTACTGAGAGGTGAGAGGCTGGTGACATATAACTCTCTCTGCTTATCTGGGGCCATTCCTTTGATGGGAGGTGGGATGGGACAGGGAAGAAGAACAGATGATCCGCCTGCATGGAAGGGCCCGGGCTTCTCACTGACGCGTGCTGGTCTGGGTGGTGGATGCCAGAGAAATGGCTCATCCATAGACACAAAGCTTAGCCCTAGCTGACGCTGCACTGTCCCCGGTTTTCAGCCTCAGGCTGGTATTCTTTGTTTCGAAATACACACGACACTCTGAATGTTGATCCGGGTCCCTCTTTTTCAGCAGCTGTAGAAACAGCCGATGGGAAATACGCCCGGAAGTTGTTTAATGACCTTTTTGAAGATTATTCCAATGCTCTTCGTCCAGTGGAAGATACAGATAAAGTCCTGAACGTCACGTTGCAGATTACACTTTCTCAGATTAAGGATATGGTGAGTAGTACACGGTGGCGACTCTTTGGAATGGTTCTCAGAATGAAAACAACCATCTTTCCAAAGGGAATGTCTCTCTGGGAACATGAGAGGGAATATGAGAGCAGATAGCCCCGCGTGCAAGCTGCCAGAAGAGAACGCCAGGAGGAGGAAGCTTCTCACAAAACTAAATAATTTCACTAAATGTTATCTAATCCTGGTTATTAACTGGAACAGTCTTAGATAATCTAAAGAAAGGTGGTGTTGTATATTGTATGCTTCCATCTCTATGAAATGTCCCAAATAGGGAAATCCATAGGGACAGAAAGCAGGATAGAGGTTGCCAGGGGCTGGGGAGCGGGAGGGGGACAGGCCGGTGACTGCATCACGGTTAATGGGGTTTCTTTTTAGGGGTTATCATAATAATTGGATTCGATAGTGGTGATGGTTACACAATACTGTGAATGTATTGGAAACCGCTGAATTGTATACTTCTAAAATGGTTAAAATGGTGAGTTTTATGTTATGTGAATTTAATTTCAATTTGGAAAAAAGGAAGGTGGTGTTTTAAGATGATATTGCTTATTTAGTGTTCATAGACATTTCATCACACACTGTTATGAAATTTGAAGGATTTTTCTTCTGTACATTGTAGATATTTCCTGACTTTCTCATTCAAGTACATCATTACTTGATCAATTTTCAGAGACATTTGAGTGGTAGACCCATGCAAAGATGTGAAGACTTAAAAATGTGTCCACTTTACATTCTGAACAGTAAATCCAGAAGGAAGGAAATAATGTGGCCTTGGTAGTCAATCAAGGGATAGATAGAACAGACAAAAGCTCTCATTTATCGAAAACAGATTAATGTTCTTGAAATGCCTGTTATGAAGAACAAGTGTCCTAAAGATGGAAGACATTTGGTTGAAGTGTCTGCTGGATAAAGTCACATCTGGATTCACTGTGCAGGATGAAAGAAACCAAATTCTGACCGCCTATTTATGGATCCGCCAAATCTGGCATGACGCGTATCTCACATGGGACCGAGACCAGTACGACGGGCTCGACTCCATCAGGATTCCCAGCGACCTGGTGTGGAGGCCGGACATTGTCTTGTATAACAAGTAAGTGCAGGTCAGAATTAAGCCTTTTCAGGAATGGACTCGTCGACTTAATAGAATTTAAACATAATGAAAAAGGGAATGTTTTAAAACAGGCATGAAGCTAAGGATTAATCCATGCTCCTAGGCCATGAATAATGGTCATAAAATCTTAGATAATAAAATAATAGGTGATAAAAGCTTATAGCTGGCAGGTAACCATCAAATTCAATCTAGATTCTCCCTTTTCAGGTGACAAATTGGAGGCTGCATTAGTTTTTTAGGGCTGCCATATAGAATAAAAGTACCGCAAATGAGGTAACAACAGAAATTTGTAGTCTCCCAGTTCTGAGATCCAGGTGTCGGCAGGGTTGGTTCCCCCGAGCACTGTGAGCAAGAATCGGTGCAGGCCTCTCCCGTAGCTCCGGGGGCTTTGCTGGCAATCCTCGGTGTCCTTGAACTGTAGAAGCGTCACTCTGATCTCTGCCTTCGTCTTCACCTGGCGTCCTCCCTGGGTGTTTCCTGGGTCCAAATTTCCTCTTATATAAAAACACCAGTCACATTGGATTAGGCGTCCACGCTACTCCAGAGTGACTTTGTCTTAATTATCATCTGCAATGACCCATTCTCAAATAAAGTCACATTCTGAGTGTCGGGGCTAGCACTTCAATGTACAAATTTTTCAGGGACACAATTCAACCCATAGCAATGGCACTCACTGTCCAAGGTCACGTATCGGTAACTGTGACGCTAGTAATATTAAATTGGAACGGGCCATCTAGAAGCCGGCCTGCGGATCTTGAACTTTGTATGGAGTGGAGGATGAACCAGATCATAGGGCTCCTGTTGGCCTTTTCCTGGTCTCAGAGCAAAGGGCCTTGTATAAATGCATAGGTGAGGTTTATGTTTCTCCAGCTATAAAGTGCACACAGATTACTCAGGATCTTGTTAAAATACAGATTCTGAGTTAGGAAGCCTGGGACGGGGCCTGCGGTTTTGCATTTGTATCAGCTGTAGACCATGCTGGCACTGGGCTACGCTTTGAGAAAGGGACCAGAGCTCTCTGCCACAACTCAAACTCAGTTGCTCCACCTGTTGTCGGGGGAGTTTCTCCCTCTTTTTATCTGGAACCCAAGTTTCTGTGGATTGGGGAAGGTTCCTCTGCAGTGCAGAACAATGTGAATGAGGGGCAGTTCAGGGGGCTCCCTGGGGAAGGGTTTCCGGTGGGCACGGATTTCCCGTAAGGAAGCAACACCGGCGGGCTGCAGCCTGGATTTTAGTCTCACTCCTTACTCAGAGAGCTCATCCGGGGGTCTTGACCTCTTGAATCGTGGCCCTGATCCTCCTGTTCATTCCCCACCCCGAGTGGCCAGAGGAATCTTCCATATCCCTGCCCAAGAAAGAGAACTTTCAAGGACTGGTGGTTTATTTTTCCAGTTCACCTCCCTCCTCATGTGCTCACTTTCTCTGTCTCTGTCTGTCTCTCTCTGTCTCTCTCTCTCTGTGTCTCACACAAACACACACATAGAGCATGAAAATGAGTCACATTGACTGGCCAGGTGTGGTGGCTTCTAGCACCTTGGAAGGCACAGGTGGGAGGATCGCTTGAGTGCAGGAGTTCCAGACCAGCCTGGGCAAGATAGCGAGACCCCATCTCTACAAAATATAAAAAAATTAGCCAGCCTTGGTGGTGCGTGCTTGTAGTCACAGCTACTCAGGAGGCTGAGGTGGGAGGATCGCTTGAGCCTAGGAGCTCGAGCTGGAGTAAGGTGGACGCCTAATCCAATGTGACTGGTGTTTTTATATAAGAGGGAATTTGGACACAGGAAACAC
Organism: Propithecus coquereli; assembly: GCF_000956105.1. Classification (NCBI taxonomy): domain Eukaryota; kingdom Metazoa; phylum Chordata; class Mammalia; order Primates; family Indriidae; genus Propithecus; species Propithecus coquereli. The sequence goes on along the minus strand of NW_012146412.1, from coordinate 471,532 downwards.
ACAGGGAGGATGCCAGGTGAAGACTGCAGTGAGCTATGATCCCACCACTGCAGTCCAGCCTGGGCAAGAAAGCAAGACCCTGTCTCAAAAAAAAAAAAAAAAAGAAAGAAAATGAGCCGCACTGTCGTCACCACGCTCTCATCCGCAGGGTGCAGGAGAGTGATATCTGAAAATACAGTTGACACAGATGGTCTCTCACAGCATTCTGTAAGTTTTAACAACTCTCCCTGGAAAACAAACAGAAAGCTGGTTCTCCTCTCCCTCCTGCTGTGATCGGCTGAGGCAGTGACCAGCTTAAGAGCTTCTTTGCAAGCCTGCGTGGCAGCCTGAGTTAGCCTACCCCAGAGCCCCTTTGTTAGAGATGCCAGTTCTGAGCTCATATGCCCACACAAACCCACTGGCAAATTCTGTCCTCATTCTCCCTCTCTCCGCCCACCCCATCGTTGGCCTTGATATGTTCCCTTTCTCTCACAGAGCCTTTCACCGCAGTGATTAACCAACTCTTTTCTCTTCCTCTGGTTGACACTTTAGCTTTTCTGCCCTCTTGTTATGGACAATTCTGTTTCTGATCCTCTATTCTCCTTTGCCACCTTCTCAGAAAAACTTCCCAGAGTTTTGCCATTTAGAGGAATCTTTAAATGTAGCTATGTTTGGATGACATTTGCATTTCTTAACCGACTGAGAGGAAAATAGGAGAGAGTTATAGGATCAGGCAAAAAAAGGACCCTAGTCACGACTGTTTCCTTAAGCCTGGTCCATCTGGCTGAATCCCCACCCCTGTAGAACCTTCTGGTTCCATGCGGGGAACGTGGCCAGTGTTCCCTGCAAAAAACCGGGTCCCTTTGGTAGAGTTGCAAGGGATAAGAAAATAATAGAGAGAAATGGAAAATGGAAGAAATAAAAGAATACACTGAGACAAAGATATAGTTTTATAAGTTTATAAAGATTATAGGCAAAGCAGGAGCTCAGGGGGCTTAGACCTCTCCGTTGGTCTCAAAAGCCCCGAATGAGGTCTTACATGGTAACTTATAGGAAATAGTGAACAATTGTCAGGGGTAACAGATTTACATAACAGGAACAGGTAGTTCCTCTCAGGTTAACAGATTTTCAAAAGGCTTTTACAGAAGGCTTCTACAGATTCTTTAACTAATTCTATTTATGTGAGCAAACGGTTACAAAGTCTTTCAAAGGTTAATTTCTAAATTCTAAGGTAAGTTTATCATTTAAACAGAGGGGTTAAACAGAGATATGGAAGCTCCATGCTTATTAGGTTATTGTGAATGGAGACAGGTAGTTTAGAGTGGTTTAAACAAAAGCTTTGCTTTTAGCCATTCGGGAAGCTGTCGTTTCCGGGAAGCTGTTTGTTCCGGAGGGCACTCCATTGTCAGCTCTCAGCCTATAGTTTTTAACAGATTCACTTGTGCTTTACAAAGCAAATCCAAATCTTTAGGTCTGAGAAACGCGGCGCCTTGTGGGATACAGCCGCTACTGCCTTTCAGAGACGCCCTTCCGAGTGTAACAGCATTCGAAATGCAAACCAACACATTCACATATTCCTTCAGGGCAAAGCTCTGCAAAACTCCTAAGACAAATCCTGTCCCCAAACACGTTTAATATTAATTCATGGAGCGACAGTTCCAGACAGTGTCACTGCTTCTCTGATGCTGGGACAGAACATTGCATAGCACCGAATCGGCTTCCTGAGTGGTGGTGGAAGGGACACGAGGGGCATGGGGCAGGTGGTGCAGTCTGGGGTGGTAAGATACTCTGGGCAGGAGGGTGCTTAGCTTCTAGAGTCACCCCCGGGGCTTGAATCCGCGGGGCTAGACCTGCTGGGGAGTGATCAGGAAGGCGATGGGCCTGGAAGCCACTTCACATGAGGAATAGTTGAATTTGTGCATGCTTAGTGAGGAAGAGAGAAGACCTTGGGAAGACTTGATGGCCACTTTAGGCAATCATGAGAAAATAAGGTAGAGAGAAGAGAGAATATTGCTCTAGAGGACAAAACCCCAAAGAATGAGTAGACGCTAAAGGGAAGATAAGATCTACTCAAAAAAAGAAAATTTCCCCGATAACTTCAGCAATGAATTTTTCCAAGAGGTAGCGAACTCTTCAGCAAAATAATAGTTCAAGTAGATACTGGCTTTGTTAGTAAATCAGTAAAGAAATGAATGAATTGGGGCTCAAAGTTCTGATGAAATGTTTGGTATGAGTGCATGGTTAGTAAGTGGTTAGTATAAGAAGCTGCAAGGATTCCTGACATGTTTAAATTGGGTAAAGAGTGGACTACAGAAATATAAAGTCTGCATGTATCATGGCAGGGATTTTTTTTTTGGACAACATTTCAACTAAGTTTACCCTTTATTCAAGTTTTTTACAAAACATTATGTTAAAAAGGATGACTTCAGACATACGAAGACATGAGTAGATAAATCAATTTCTGATGTGCTAAACAAACCTTTGGAGCTAAATTAGCAGCATGACTAATGTAGCCGTTGCTGTCAATCACCTTGAGACAAATATCAGTATCTTCATGACACATTTTATATTTCTTTGTGTTGTGTGGTGTTTTTTTGTACGTTAATAAAAAACAAAGAATTTTAGATGTTTTAGTGTCTGTTACATAGAAAGTACAATTCTTTTTCAATTCAATGAATTTTATAGAAAAATAAAAAATATATTTTTAAAAATATACTTAAAATAATTATAAAAATATATTAAAAATCTCTAAAAGGAAAAAAAGAGAAATAGAACACATGGAAAAATGTTCACCTTTTTGAATAATTAAAGAAAAGCAAATATATCAAGTAATGTGTATAAAGAGTTTCTAAAATGTTGATATCCTTTTCTCTTGTTTATTGCTTCTGCTTTATGAAGGGTTTCCCTTTTGCATTATTTATAGTAAAAAATGGAAACCAACACCCAACATTAGAGGAATGACTATGTAAACTACAGTAGATAAATTCTTTTTCTTATTATTTCAAAATATTACGGGGGTACAAATGTTTTTGATTACATGGATTGCTTTTGTTATGCTTGAGTCAGGGTTACAAGTGTGCCCATCACTCAGATAGTGTTCATTGTACCCATTAGGTAGGTTTTCACCCATCTCTTCTGCCCCCCTCCCCTTGCTTGATTTCCACTGGGTTTTACTTCCCTCTCTGCACATGTGTGCTCATTGGTTAGTTTAATGGTTGGATTTTTTTTTTTTTGAGAAAGGGTCTCACTCTGTCACCCAGGCTGGAGTGCAGTGGTTTGATCATAGCTCACTGCAACCTCAAACTCCTGGGCTCAAGTGATCCTCCTGCTTCAGCCTTCTGAGTAGCTGGGGCTACAGGTGCGAGAGCCTCCACGCCTGGCTAATTTTTCTATTTTTAGTAGAGACAGAGTCTCACTCTTGCTCAGGCTGGTCTCAAACTCCTGACCTCAAATAATCCTCTCATCTTGGCCTCCCAGAGTGCTAGGATTACAGGTGTGAGCCACCGCGCCCGGCCAAAATGGTTGGATTTCAATGAGCAGCTTTAATGGTTGGATTTTAGACCATTTTAGTGAGGAATTTGGTGCCCTATTATATTTAGAAGAATTTGTCTAGAATTTAGGGTTAAGGTCAGCTAACCTTAGCTATATGAGATGATTTAGCAGATGGCAAGACTTCTAGATGAGATTGTAAATAAAAGAGGAGAGAAGGAATAGGTTTGGAGAAAAAGAGGATGAGTTTGCTGTTAAGTTTGAGAGACAAAAGGAACATCCACATGGAGATGTCCAATCACGACATTGCAAAGGCAAATCTGAAAGCCGGAGAGAAAGTTGAGGAGAGAGATGCCAAAACCCTTTAAAGCCCGTAGAACTACCCATGGAGGGAACGAAAATGGCTGAGGACAGAGTTGGGGAAACCTCTGCATTGAGCTAGAATGAAAGGTTAGAAAGGTAGAAGGCTAACTGAGAGAAAGCTGTGTCCTAGAAACCAAGGGAGAAAATGACGGCTCGGAAGAGCCCAGTGCAGAGCGCTTGGGCAGCGTTGGGCGAGGAGACCAAGAAGAGGTCTGGAGACTTGCCTATTTGCACTTGTCGGAAAAAAGCCAAGAATGCCGGCGTTGAGAGATGAAAACAAGGTGGAGGAGACAACAGCATGTATCAATTGCTCCTGAGAGCAGCTGTGTGGAAGGAGAGGTGGGAAGTGCCCTGGAGGAAAGGAAGTTGGCAGGAGGGACTTGGGGACAGAGCCGGGAGGGGCCTGGAGGGGCAGAGGGAGCGAGGGACGGAGGCGGCAGCGTCCTGAGGAGCCGGGCGCCGGACGGCGGAGAGCAGGAGAGAGGGGCCGGTGGGGAGGGAAAGAGGAAGGGTGGGGCTGAGTAAACGGACAAGTCCGCGGAGGTTGCAGGCACTCCCTGGCGACTGGAAAACCCGCCTGTCACTCCCGTCCCCCGCCACCGGCCTCCTGCCTGCTTTCCGGGAAGGCGCTCCCTACCGGGGTCCGAGCGCGTTTGCTCCAGGCGGAGACCACCGAGCGGAGGAGGAGGAAGGGCCGCCCGCGGCCACGGCGGCTGGGGAGGGGAGGGGGGAGGGGAGGCGAGAGGGGAGCAGAGCGTCTCGCCAAGAACGTGAAAGAAACTTAGACACGGAGGTCGGGGAAGACAAGCAATTCATGTGTTGGACACTTGCTACATGTCAGCATGAGTTGGGGCTTTACAAAACGTGTAGACAAAATACTGCCCCTCCCAAAGATGCCCACCTCCCAATGCCCCGACCCTGTGCACGTGTTGAGTCGCGTGGCAGAGGAGAATTGCAGATGTGACTGAAGAAAGATTGGAGATGGGGGTTATCTCGGGTACGGGGGCCAGGCAGGGGAGAGCTGGCAGTGCCACAGAGGAAGCAGAGGTTAGTGATGCAAGGAAGGGGCCCTGAGGCCAGGAATGCGGGTGGCTTCTAGAAGCTGGAAAAGGCAAGGCAGGATTTTCCCTGAGAGCCTCCAGAAGGAAGGCAGCCCGGCTACACGTTGATTTTAGGATTTCTGACCTCTATTAGTAGAATTGTTAAGATGCTAAATTTGTGTTGTTTTAAGACACTAGGTTTGTGGTAATTTGTTACGGCAGCAATGGGAAATTAATATACATTGTTACTGACTGAAAATGGAATTTAAAAGAAATCTTAAAGTATTGTAATCCCCACTTTCACAGGTGAATGACAGAGATATAACCTGCTTACGGTTACAAACCCTGAACCAGGTTTTGAACCCAAACCTCTCCGTGATATTTTTATGAGGAATAAATAATAAGAATCTTAAGACTTTTAAGTTTAAACTTGCTGCATTAAGAATCTGTCTCTGACCTCAAGGAACAATCTAATAAGAAATGTATGTAAAACTATAATATAAGGTAAAAATGTAAGTCCCTTTTAGCATAGAAGTAAAGTGCCATGGCCCTGCAAAGATGGGAAGATGCCTGCCTGGAGAGGCAGGGAAGGCATCACGGAGAAGGCGGCATCTGAGCTGAGGCTCGAAGGGTGTGCTAGATTGGTGCAGGCAGACGGCGGGGCTGTTGCCGACGGAAGAAAGATTCTGAATCGGAGAGGACCTCACAGAGCGCTGGGGTTTCAGCCTTGACTGGTGGAGTGCGAGCGAAGGAGACCTGCGGGAGACTAAAGCTAGAAGGTGGGGTGGGAGTAGACCACGGAACATCTCACTAAACTGAGGAGGTGGGCAAGTATCTGGTGGGCCACAGGAAGCCACTGCAAGTTTTGAGCTGTAAAATGAGATGATCAGCAAAACCAGGGAGATAAAACAATAATATATTAGTCATGAAGTGATTAAATGTAATGTCTTTAAACAACTCCTGAGTGGCTGGGGTGATGCTTTTGGTCGGTGGGTTCCCCTGCTGTCTGGCTGGGGGTTGGGTTAGGCCAATGGGAAGCACGAGTGGGCAATTTCAGGGAGAAAAGAGAGGTTAGGGTATATTTTCCCTTGCTCCCTTCCTATGGAGTTGTCTTTGGCTGGGTGTGTCTCTTGGCAGAAGGTCCTAACGCCTGTCATAGTGACCCTTTTCATAAAACTCCTTCCTTCCAGGTTCTGGTAACTGCACCTTCTCTTCCCCTCTTCAGGCCAGGGAATGGGAATAGCTTGCTGTTCTGGGCCCCAGTGTGGTGTCCCTGCATCTTACCATCCCTTTCTAAATAGTCTCTTCATTAACTCTCCTCAAATTATCTAATTTGACTAGGCCATCTGTTTGCTGCAGAGACTCTAATCAATATGATTGTTCTAGCTCCAGATAGATTCTCTTCGATTCTCTCGTTCTCTCCTCTTACACCAAAGAAGTGAGGTGGGTAAGTGGTGTTCTCACTTTGCAGGTAACGACACATATTTCTCATTGTTCATGGGGTAGGTTCAGGCATTTTCAAAAATTTCTTTTGGTTATCTTCACAAAGACTCACATTAAAGATCGCTTTGGGTATGGAATGGACCCAGTCAGACCATTACAGCTAACACTGTGGTGCCTGATTTTTAATGAGCGGAAAAAACAAAAAACCTTAAAAACATGCTTGTTCTGATCCAACACATACTTTTCTAGCTATTTGACCTAAGGAAAGCATCAGTGTATACGGCAAAGATTCAACTACAGAGATGTTCCCTGCAACACTGCTTATAAATACAAAAACTGCAACCAACCCATAATGTCCGACATCAGTAGACTGGTTAAATAACTGTGGTGTATCTACATGGTGGAATATAGTGGAATTCTCTTTAGCCATGAAAAGAATGTTGTAGAAGAGTATAAACAGATGACGACATGTATTTTTTAATTTTCCCTCATCCTTTTTTTCTTTTTCTTTTCTTTTTGTTTTTTTTGTAAATTGATTTCTTAATTTTGGGATAATTTTGGATTTACAGAAAAGTTGCAAAGACTGTGCAGAGCTCTCTTATACTCTTCACCCAGTTTCCCCTAATATTACATCTCACATAACCATAGTACATTTATCAAAATTGATACAATATTATTAGCTAAACTACACACTTTATTCAGATTTCACCAGGTTTTGTATTAATGTGCTTTTTCTATTCCAGGATCCAATTCAGGATACCAACATTACATTTAGCCAAAATATATTTTATAGGGAAAAATTATAAGGAAAACTGGAAAAATATGCGTCAAATGTTAACAGAAATGTATCAGTTAACGTTCTTTGGTCATAGCCATTGGAAACTGACTTTGAGTACCTGTGAACACATGAACTTGTTAGAAGGATATGGTATATCTCATTGAATTGAAAGAAAAGGAAAACAACCAGGCCTTGGGAGGGACAAAACCAAGACTGCTCCAGTGTTCGAGACAGCAGGGGCCACGGAGCTGTTTTATTTAGCAAGGAGCCACCACCAGGGTGACTGTTCCTGGTCTTTGAGTCACTCTGCTTAAGATCTAAACTCCAGGGACTATAACTTTGTTGGACCTAGCCTGGGTCACCCAAGCCAGCACCTGACCAGGTGGGGCTGGGACACCTTGATCAACAGTTCCTCTGCCTTGAAATAGCGGTGGAGAAAGAGTAATTCCCTAAAGGAAAATAGAAATTCTGCACCCAAAAATGCTAGGCATAAATGTTGATAGATCACAAAAAGATATATCCAGAATAAGCGATTATCTCTAAGATTATGGGCGAGTGGCCTTTTTTCTCCACGTTTTCCAAATGTTCCAAATAAGCATGTGTACCTCTTAGAACAGCAACGAGAAACTATTTTTAATATTCTGGTTCCTAAAGTTAACAAAGTCAGGTAAGCAGATTTTGGCCTTGGCAGGCTTACTTTTTGAATGGATTGTTAAATCATTATACCTGGACCAAGAGAGTGGCATTGGGAATGGACAGGAAGGGACACAGAGCAGAGATGCTTTAAAGCTGTGGTCCCCAAGCCCTGGGACTGGTACTGGTCCGTGGCCTGTTAGGAACTGGGCCGCACAGCAGGAGTGAGCAGTGGTGAGCGAAGGTTCATCTGTGTTCACAGCTGCTCCCGTCACTGGCGTCAGCACACAGGCCCTGCCTCCCGTCAGATCGGCAGCAGCATTAGACTCTCACGGGAGCTCAAACCCTGCTGTGAGCTGCGCATGGAGGGATCTGGGTCGTGCTCCTTATGAGAATCTAATGCCTGAGGATCCGAGGTGGAGCTGAGGCGGTGATGCTGGCGCTGGGCAGCGGCTGCGAATACAGATGGTCATTAGCAGAGAGGTTTTATTGACTGCACAATCAAACCATGCCCCTACCCGGTCTGTGGAAAAATTGTCTTCCACGAAACCAGTCCCTGGTGCCAAAAATGTTGGAGACCATTGCTTTAAAGGAAGACTCCAAGAGAACTTGGCCCTGACTAGTAGCAGGAGATGAAGGAGAAGGGCGAATTCGAGTTGACTCGACTCTCAAGCCAGAGTGACAGGGAAAATGGCAATCCGTTGCCAAAGACAGTGAGGTGATGGGCACGGGGCAGTGAGCTGTGTGGGATAAGGAAGTCGGCGAGGTCTCCTAACAAGAGACTTTCATTTTCCTCATCTGACCTCCAGGGCTGACGACGAGTCTTCAGAGCCCGTGAATACCAATGTGGTCCTACGGTATGATGGGCTGATCACCTGGGACGCACCAGCCATCACCAAAAGCTCCTGTGTGGTAGATGTCACCTACTTCCCCTTTGATAACCAGCAGTGCAACCTGACCTTTGGCTCCTGGACCTACAATGGCAATCAGGTGGACATATTCAACGCCCTAGACAGCGGCGATCTCTCTGACTTCATAGAGGATGTGGAATGGGAGGTCCATGGCATGCCTGCCGTGAAGAATGTGATCTCCTACGGCTGCTGCTCTGAGCCTTACCCCGATGTGACATTCACTCTCCTTCTGAAGAGGAGGTCTTCTTTCTATATCGTCAACCTCCTCATCCCATGCGTCCTCATATCTTTTCTGGCTCCCTTGAGTTTTTATCTCCCAGCAGCCTCTGGGGAAAAGGTCTCCCTGGGAGTGACCATCCTGTTGGCCATGACTGTATTTCAGCTGATGGTGGCAGAGATCATGCCAGCCTCAGAAAATGTCCCTCTGATAGGTGAGTTCAAGTGTCTTACACTTGAGCCTAGCTGTGTAGCAACTGGGTCATGCCTTTAAGGGGGCGTGTGTGCCTTTAAACTTGTAACGACTAGGCCAACTTCAGACTCAATACAGGCTAACTCGTAATTCCTTTGGTGTCTGCAGTTGGCATCTTTGAATACAGATGGCTGCTGGAATCAAAACTGGTCTCATGGTCTCTGGGTTTCCCGAAAGAGCAATGAGTGGCGTTATGATTTAGAGCAGCAGTTCTCAAAGTGGTGGTCCCGGGACCCACAGCATCAGCATCACCCGGGAACTTTTAGAAATGCAAATTCTCAGGGCCCACCCTAGACCTACTGAACTGGAAACTCCAGAAGTGAGGCCTGGCCATCTCTTTTAACAAATCTTCCAGGTGATTCTGACGCACTTTCTGTTCAAGTCCGAAAACTGCTGACCTAGAGGTTAAGGCTCTGATTTTGAAGTCGAAGAAACCTGCATTTGAGTGCTGACTTCGCCACTCACTCCTTAATCAACCTTAGGCAAGTTACTTGACTTCTTAGTCTCTGCTTTATCATCTGCAAAATGTGTGTAACTGCTGCCTTCTGTGTCATTGCCTAGCACAGAACCTGGCATATGGTAAACACCGAGTAAACAGTGACTCTCACTATCCTTCGCGTTACAAGGGTGCAAGGGCTTTCTCCTTGGGAAGAGTGGAAACGTGATAGAAAGATGAACTGGATTTTTAAGCCTGACATACAGTAGATGTCTAAGAGGGTATAATAGCATCGGGAGAGCTTATTGAAATGCAGATTCCTATACCCGAAGAGTTCGATTTGGCGATCTTGACCGAGATGTGAGAATCCAGGGTGATTCTAAAGCAGACCATGTTTTCAAAAATCTGCAGTAATGAAATGTCCCTTCAAGGAGTGGAGTGCAGACAGAGGCGACCATCCCTGCCTCCCTGTTTCTTAGCCTACCTTGCTCTGAGCTCTCTCCTGTCAACTTTAACACCCATTTCCTGCCACCAAGGATGCCCCTGAGATCCAATATCTCCATCTCAATGACTTGCTGTTGTAATAGACACTTCCCAGAATCAGAAGCTAGACCCAAGTTTTAGTTCTTTAAAGTAAGCAATGAAGAGAAATTTCAAAGCACCAAGGGACTTAGGGACCAATAGCAAAGGGATGTTGCCCTGCCCTTTTCCTTTCTACTGAATCCAGTCACTCATGATTCAGATGATACTATTTTGGTTTCTCTGGAGATTTCTTCCTTTTTATTATATGTCTTTCCTAGCAAAACAGCACACACACACCTTTTTGAGAATTAGAAGCAGGAGGTTCCCTCCCCCAATAAAGAGGAAGAGATGCATTGTCATTTGTATTACCTCTTCTGAGGCAGACATGATTGGCAGTGCTGACATCCAATCATAACCCTGTTTGAGGAAGGATCATTGGTGGGTCCCTCCCTCCTCTTCAGCAGTGACATCCAACAGTAAGTGGGCACAATATCTAAAGAAAGATGTCGCACAGGAATTTTTCAAGTATTACTTGGTCTGTTTCTATGATAATATGAAATTATCTTTTTAGTAGGGGTTCACACAGATCTTGAGAATATTTAGTAACAATCACAATTAGTTATTTGTAGTACCTATGAAGTGTGCTTGCAATCTTACAGAAACATGTTTAAACTTTCTGCATTAAATGTAGGATTTGATGTAGGTTTCCGTGGCCTTTACCATATTAAGAAATGTTTTCTGTATTTTTAGTTAACTAAGAGTTTCTAACAAATAATAAAAGGATGATAAATGTCAAATGCTTTGTCTTCATCTGTTAGGATAATCATATGAGTTTTCTCTTTTACCCATTAATGTAGTGAATTGCATTAAAATTTTCTGAGTTGAACTTCTTTGTATTACTGAACCAAACTCTCCTTTCTCATGATATATTATCATTTCAAGATGCTGTTGGATTCAGTTAGCTAATATTTTTATAGGACTTTCTTAAATATGTCTATAAGTGAAATGGTCTTGATATTTCTTTTTTTGTCACTTTTAAAAGCAAGGTCAAATTGACTCCATAAAATGAGCTGGGTAACTTCTCTACTTTTTCTTTTTCTGGAACAACTTGCATAAGATATGAATTATCTATTTTTTTAAAGTTTGATAAAATTCACCTATAAATTCTTTTGGGCCTAGAGCCTTTTTGGGGAGAGGTATTTGATTGATTTCTATTTCTATTAAAGTGTCCGTTCTTCTTGCACTAATTGTGACATCTTATATTTTTCTGAAAATTTCATCTAGATTATCAAATATATTATTATACAACTATTTATAATATTTTATTATTTTCTAAATCTTTTGCTTTCTCTCTCTCTCTCCCTTTCTCTATTTCTATTCTGTGAGTAGCTTTATCAAAGATTTATTAATTGTATTACCCTTTTTAAAAATTTGATTTTGGTTTTGTTTATCTTCTTAGTTTTTTGTTCTATATGTCATAAATTTGTGCCCTTATCTTTATTGTTTCCTTCTCTCATTTCCTTGTTTCAAGAACATTTGCTTTACACAGTCACGTTTGAAAGACACAGTGTCTCTGTAGCCAATAGTAAGATTAATGAGGTCTGAAGACAATTCTGAGAATTGGTCAAGTTCGTTGTTTGTTGAGAGTGGAAAAGTTTTTCACATCATGATCTCAGCAAACATTTACACACTTTTCAACTTTGAGCCAGGAATGTTGCTGAGAACTTTACAAGTATCATCTCAATTAAGCCTTGATCTATTCCTGAAATTTAGATGCTATTATTACACCTACTTTACGGAACAAGAAGCTGAGGCTTAACAAGATTATATGCCTTGCTCCCGGTCACAAGTCTAGTGAGTGATAAAGCTGGGATTTGCACTAAAAAAAAGTCTGATTCAAAAGTCTGTACTTGTAACCACTAGGATACGCCACTTACTTCGAAATGGTGTTTGCTTCTTTCTTTTAAGCCAAATACGGTCATGTGCCGCATAACAACATTTCGGTCAATGAAAGATTACACATACCATGGTGGTCCCATAAGATTACAATACCGTATTTTTACTGTACTTTTTCTATGTTTAGATGTGCAAATACTTACCATTGTGTTATAACTGCCTACGTATTCAGTACAGTCACAGCTGTACAGCCTGGGAGCAATAAATAGGCTGTACCATGTAGCCTCGGTGTGTAGGAGGCTGTACCATCTAGGTTTGTGTAAGTGCGCTCTATCATATTCACACAAGGACAAGATCTCCTAACGATGCATTTCTCAGAGCACATCCCCATCATTAACGGATGCATGGCTGTGTGAGGACAGTTTTAAAGCTAACTTCATTGTCGTTTTAATTCCAGGTAAATATTACATAGCCACCATGGCCTTGATCACAGCCTCCACTGCCTTGACCATTATGGTGATGAACATCCACTTCTGTGGGGCCGAGGCCCAGACAGTGCCACGCTGGGCCAGGGTGGTCATCCTGAAATACATGGCCAGGATCTTATTTGTCCATGACGTGGGTGAGAGCTGCCTCAGCCCGCACCACAGTAGGGAGCGGGACCGCCTCATGAAGGTGTATAGCCAACTCCCAGAGTCTGACCTGAAAACAGCCGGGAACAAAGACCTTTCCAAAAAGAAGGAACTGCATGAACTCTTAAAGAATGACCTGGGGCGCCAGGGTGAGAACCCACAGGACGCCGACAGTCACTGTGCACGGTACAAAGTGCTGACGAGGAACATCGAGTACATCGCCAAGTGCCTCAAAGACCACAAGGCCACCCACTCCAAGGGGAGCGAGTGGAAGAAGGTGGCAAAAGTCATAGACCGATTCTTCATGTGGATTTTTTTCATTATGGTGTTCGTGATGACTATTTTGATTATAGCAAGAGCAGATTAGTAGGCATTTGATACCTGGGGAGAAATTAGTAAAATTCTCTTTGATCTACTCCAATGTTCTTCCAAGCCAGATTTTGTTCTTGTATAATGTAGGGGTTATATTGTCTGTGCTTTTTATTTTTAACTTCAAAGTAATGTTGTGGCTACCTGCCAGGTTAAGTTAAGCAGGAGATCCAAAGTATCAAGGGTAGGAAGATAGAGAAAATAGGGAAGGACCCCTTTTACAGCTTACCAGAGTGTTGAGTGACTGGCCTCTAGTTTATATATCAATAATTATTCACCTCGCTGGCAGTGTAGATAACAAAGTATACCACTTTATTGCTCAAAATTTAAAACAAAAATGGCAAAATAAAACAAACTCATTTCCCCCTTAGTTCCCATTAGAACATGCTTTTAAAAAAGGAAATTAGTCATATGTGCCTTAGTGTGATTTATTAAAGCCCAATGATGCCTTTTTCAGGTATGGTATATTTCAACCCAAATCGGAAATGATGGAATGAAAAGTTTTGTCCCACATAAAGAAAGTCTAAGGGTTAGCAATTTAATGGGAAAGAGAGCTTTCTTCATAACGCTGATGTCATATATGTTGGTTATATTAATATAAACCTGAAAGATGAGGTCATTCCTGCATTTAGTCTTTGATTAAAATAAGATAGACGGCCTGACCCAAGCATTACAAAAGAGACCCATGTAACCAATAACATTTGTACCCCCTTAATATTTTGAAATTAAAAAAAAATAAGATAGATGAGATTGTCCTGCCTTTAGTCTTTGATTAAAATAAGTTGATTAGCAAGCCAGACTCATTCATTCATTCATTAACTAGTCACCAAACATTTATTAAATTTCTCCTACATACAATAAAGCTACATGATTCACATTTGCATTGGGTGTCATAGCAAATCTTGTACACAAGCTGATCCCTTTTTTTTTTAAGACAGAGTCTTGGCTGGGCGCGGTGGCTCACGCCTGTAACCCCAGCACTCTGGGAGGCCGAGGCGGGAGGATCGCTCGAGGTCAGGAGTTCGAGACCAGCCTGACCAAGAGCGAGACCCCTGTCTCTACCAAAAATAGAAAGGAATTAGCTGGACAACTAAAAATATATAGAAAAAAGTTAGCCGGGCACGGTGGCGCGTGCCTGTAGTCCCAGCTACTCCCAGTCCCAGGCTGAGGCAAGAGGATCGCTTGGGCTCAGGAGTTTGAGGTTGCTGTGAGCTAGGCTGACGCCACGACACTCTAGCCCTAGCGACAGAGTGAGAATCTGTCTAAAAAAAAGACAGAGTCTTGCTATGTTGCCCCAGCTAGAGAGCCGTGGGACTGCAATGTATGAGTGTTCCTATCTCTCCACATCTGTGTCAACATCTGTTGTTTTGGGACTTCTTGATAAAGGCTATTCTCACTGGAGATAAGTGATATCCCATCGTGGTTTTGATTTGCATTTCCCTGAGATCAAATGACTTTTAATATTGGTAAAATAAAATAAGTAATATTTGAACAGATGTCAAAAAATGTAAAGATCAGCATTAAGAGTATAGAAATATTATTTGTGTCTTCCAAATTAAAAAAGGAAATGCAAACTTTTTTCAACACAAAAGAAGACAGGAAAGGAGAAAAATTGAAGAAACACTTCACCAGACTGCTCTTAGCCATGCTTAGTTACTACATTCCCTGGGCAGGCGATGCAAACCAACGCAAACATGAAATACACAATATGATAGCAAAGTGGGAAGGTAAATGTTAGGGAACTATTGGGACAATCAGCCTGCTGTTTATAAAAATGAATTTCACATGGATTAAAGACTTAGATGTAAAAACAAAAACAAACAAACAAAAAGGCTTACAGCCATGGCCAGGCACAGTGGCTCACACCTGTGATCCTAGCACTCTGGGAGGCTGAGGCAGGATTGCTTGAGCTCAGGAGTTGGAGACCAGCTTGAGCAAGAGCGAGACCCTGTTTCTACTAAAAATAGAAAAGTTAGCCAGGTGTGGTGGCGCATGCCTGTAGTCCCAGCTATTCGGGGGGGCTGAGGCAGGAGGATCACTTGAGCCCAGGAGTTTGAGGTTGCCGTGAGCTATGACGAAGCCACTGCACTCTAGCTGGGGCAGTAGAGAGAGATCCTGTCTCAAGAAAAAGAAAAAGAAAAAAAAAGGCTTGTGAGAAAATTTAGGAGACTTTCTGCATGAAATACTCCACTTCAATCATTTTAAAAGGTGGTAGCTGCTACGAAAGAGGGGCCCGGGGTTCCTGAAGGAGAGTCACCAAGGGACTGGTTTGGTGGGTGGCCAGTCTGCTGAGGAAATGGTGTCCAAGATGAGAACTGAGGATGAGGAGTCGGCCAGGGGAAGAGCTGAGGAAAGTGCCAGATGGCAGGTCAGAGCTCAGGCTCAAGGGCAGAACAGGGCTTACTACATTTGAGAAAGAGAAGAGAAGTTCCGAGGCAGAACGGTGGGTCGAACCAGCGACCCACGAGAGAGGCATGAGCGAGACTGGCAGGGTGAGCAGGGCCAGGTCATGCAGAGCCTTGCAAAGTTTAAAAAAACACCCACTACTTTGTTTATTGTCTGACTGCATGAGTGCACTGAGGTGTGTCTGGGTTTGTCGAGGCCCTGACCTTTGTTCTTTCTCCTGCTTTAGCCTCTGTGTCTACTTTTCTGTCTCACACCAGCACTCTCCAGCACAGCCAGGGGCAAACCTGGCAAGTGGAGTGTCTTGGGCAAACTGGAAATGCAAGTTCCCGAACATTCGAAGCTATTGTGGTGAGGCCACTTGTAAAGTCACCAACTCCAGAGGCTAGCAAAGAGCCCTCTGCCTATTTCTTCCTCCCTCTCAGGTTACACCTTTGAAATAGGACCTGGCCATTCAAACTCCATGAGCTGTGGAGCCTCTCCAAGCCTTGAAAGATAAAACCCCATGACAGCCCCCCTTGCCTTTGTGTATTTCTCTCTCTCTGCTCCTCTCAGCCAAGGTTCCTTCCCGCATCATCCGGGGTTCCAGCAGGACACAGACGGTGTGTTCAGAGTAGAATAATTTGAGAAAGACTTAATCAAATACTGTCTTCAAAGGCGGGGGCAGGCGGCAGAGAATCCTGGCCTAGGCAAGAAGAGCTATTTCTGCTGCAGGCCTGAGAAGAGGCGGGGGTCACCTGAGCCGAGGAGGAGAGCTGGTGACTGCCGGTGGAGTGAGCGCAGCAGACCCCTCCGGGAGGGAGCTGGGGGTACATCCCTCCCTCGCTCTCCTTCCTGCCAGACCCCTCCCAGGGCTCCCCTGTGGCAGCTGTCACAGGACTCCGTTGCCGTTGCCTGTGTCCCCAGACAGAGAGCAGAGTGGGAAAGGGCTGAGCTGAATCTGCAGGACAAAGGACTGACATCCCGCACGTTTCCTCACTCTTTGCTTTCCCTCTGCATTGAAAACCTGACTTTCCTCCACCTTCCACTCCAGCGGCTGCCGCCAAGTCTACCCTGGACTTCGCAGTTGCCAGATCCACTGGCTGCCTCAGGCCTCTCTGCTGCCTTTGACACGCAAGTGCTTCCTCCTTCCCGAAACTCTTCTCTCTTACCTTCTGTGTTGCCGCTTTCTACTTCTTAGATGGCTAGTTCTCAGAAGCTCTGGCTGGCTCTCGGGCCTGCTCTTCTGGTAAAGGTCGCTGTCCCTCACAGGGCTCTGTCCTCAGCTCTCCTCCCCTGTGGTTTTTACCACCAAGTACATCCTGATGATTCTCAAAACAATGTGTCTGATCTTAATCTCCCCCAGGCCCAAACCCAGTACGATCTTCAAGTCCACGGTTAGCTCCACGTGACGGTTAGCTCCACGTGACCGTCTCCCAGGCCTTCACACTCAACATGCCCCTAAGTTCATTATCTGTGTTGCCACCTAGTCTGCTCCTCCTGTGTTCCTTGTGTCATTTAGTTGGACTACCATCAACTCCGTCACCCAGGCTAGAACTCGGGCAGTCATTCTGGATTCTTATCTAACCCAGTATCAAACCAGCCACTGACCCTGTCAATTCTACCTGCGAAGCGGTTTTCAAATCTGTCCACTTCTTGCTACTCCCCTCACAATTGCCTGATTTCATTCAGATCCCTGTCGTCTTTGCCTGGACTCTCACAGCTGCACCCTAACTAAGCCTCCAGTTCTTCCCCGTTGACTCTGTCTTCCTCGCTGCTGCCAAACTGATCTTGTGACTTTTCCACCTAAAACTTTTAAATGGCTAACTAAATACCTACAGGATAAAATCCAATTTCCTTAATATGATATAGCAGAGATTAAAAGTGTGTGTGTGTGTGTGTGTGTGTGTGTGTGTGTGTGTGTGGTTTCTTTTCTCATGCTCTAGGATGAGATGTCCCCTTGTTCTCCCCAGGTGTGTGAATTATCTTCTTGGCATAGAAAATAACCACCCTCCAACCTCTTTCAAAGGAACTAGTCAGACTTCTTCCACACTTTGAGGGTCTGAGACCCCTGGGAGCAGTCAGGGTCTTCATCATGGAAGGGGGCATGGGAATAAGACCTTTGCGGTCTGACAGTTGAGGAAGAAGCAAAGCTGACTTCCAACCCTGGGCGTGCGACTCCGGCTGAGCTAGGCATGACACCTTGAGTTTATATGAAAATGGGACACCAACGGGGGTTCTTACCTGAGAGGAAATTGGAGGTCAAAAAAAAGGGAAAAGAAAAGAAAAAGTCAGTGGAAATAAAGAATCAAGAAATGGATCTCGGTGCATGTGAGAATTTAGTATATGACAACAAGAGTAGCTCGAATCAATGGGAAAAAGCTATCCATTAGGAAAATAAAATAAAATCAGCCCCTTGTTTCATATAAGATACAAAAATTAATTCAAGATGAATTAAAGATTGAAATGCAAAAAAATAAAAAAATATAATTCTTAGGAGACTACACGTCAGAGGCAGAAGAGATCTCCTTACAAAAACCAGAAACTAGAACTATAAAAGAAAAAGTGGACATATTTGACTACCCAAAAACCAAAGGAAAAATTTTGTAATGAATATTTTGTAAATAAAGGTACATTAAGCTACAAATTTTTCCTATGACACACTAAAAATTTGTGATTTAAATATGTCCACAGCTGTGCCTTCTAGATTGTGTCCACCTCGATGATAGAAACTATATCTCATTTATTTTCCCATTCCATCATCACGCTGGGTGTTGTCCAAGGGCTACTGTGACCAAATACCATATACTGGGTGGCTTAAAACAGCTAAAAGTTATTGTGTCACAGTTCCAGAGGCTAGAAGTCCAAAAGAAATTTGTTGGCAGAGACATGTTCTGGAAGATTCTAGGGGAGAATCCTTCCTCGCCTTTTCTGGCTTCTGGTGGTTGCCCACAATCCTTGGTGTTCCTTGGTCTGTAGCTCCAGCGCTTTTGTCCGTCTCTCTGTCTTGACATGGTTTTCTCCTGGTACGTCTTTGTCTCTATGTCCAAGTTTCTCTTTTCTTAGATGGATGCCAGGCCCTGGAGTGGGGCCCACCCTAATCCAGCGTGACCTCATTTTACTGGAACACACCTGCAAAGGCGCCATTTCTAAATAAGATCACATTCACAGCTATCAGGCTTAGGACTTCAACACAGCTTTTTTGGGACACAATTCAACCCATAACAGGCGTGCATACTTGATAAATACTTTTTAATTTTTATCGAAGTCATAAAATCTTCATATTAAAAGAAAAATTCATAGAATTTTTAACAAGCAATAAAATTGTAGTGATCTAAGGGAAACTGTAATGCAAGCAAAATATACACTGATTTGTAGCCATTCGTGTCAATTGGGGGGAGTGAAGTAATAATAATAAAACAAGTAAATACGAGGGACATTAGGATGGGGATAGGGATTAGGAGAGATGTAATAGAAGATCTCTTTCCTTTTTACCTGTTTCCTTATCCAGGTCACGAAACCCAAGTATAATAAAATTTCTATTTTACACAGTTTGTGCCTTAATTGTATTTAGAGATAAACGACTCAGCACAGACTGAAGGTGCAAGCATTAGGGTTATTCAGACTAGAACACACATACTTAAATCAGGGAAAGGGCCCTGCTTCTGGGGGACCCCCAGACAGAGATGTGCCTACGGTTCAGGAAAGAATATTCCACATTGCTGTTGTTTTCATTAACCAGACCGCAGGAAACAGAGCTGAGTGAATCTCAGCTGGAAGGAGCACACAGAACTCAGGGGGAGAAACGCTTTGAAGGGGGCCTGAGTTTAAAAAAAAAGTTGAGAAACACTAGGCAAGTAGAGACGATGGCGTGAGTCAGAGACGTGAACTGTAAAACAACTCACTGTTTTCATGGTGACAATGAAAGTTTGATTCTTCTAGTCTAGGGGAACAGTGTTTTCACAAATTCTGACTGAGAGGTCTCCTTTCTGGCTAGGAACCAAGGAAGAGTTTTCTTCCCTCTATTTCTGGCCTGTGGTTAGAACTTTCCAGGTTCAGTCATTTACAGACTAGTAACTCCACCTGCAGGTCCCAAGGTTAGAAGGTTGATACATAAACCCAAAGAAAGTGAATTTCCTTGTTCTAAGATCTTGGAGATTCAAAGTAGGGGTCTCTCCCCCAACCCCTGAGAGTCTTGGGCTAGATTGAAATGAATTCTAGGGCAAAGCTGATGCTATCGTCCTTGTTTTCCTAATTAATTCAATTAATAAATGGTACATGACTATAATAGTAATTGAAGAGTTGCAAGGACTCAGGTATAGCTCACCGTTGTCCCTGTAATCCACAAAACCTACCTTTTGTGCCAGCTACATTGAATTCTTTTTCTTTTTTTTTTTTTTTGAGACAGTCTCACTGTGTTGCCCAGGCTAGAGTGCCGTGGCGTCAGCCTAGCTCACAGCAACCTCAAACTCCTGGGCTCAAGCGAACCTACTGCCCCAGCCTCCCGAGTAGCTGGGACTACAGGCATGAGCCACCATGCCCAGCTAATTTTTTCTATATATTTTTAGTTGTCCAATTAATTTCTTTCTAATTTTAGTAGAGACGGGGTCTCGCTCTTGCTCAGGCTGGTTTCGAACTCCTGAGCTCAAACAATCCACCCACCTCGGCCTCCCAGAGAGCTAGGATTACAGGCGTGAGCCACCGCGCCTGGACTACATTGAATTCTTAATGGTTTTGCGGGAAGTAATTTAAGCCGTAAGACTATCTGAGCCTTCATAGGTAATATAGCTGCAGAACATACAGCAATTGAGATTCTCACATCAGATAACTGGGCCAAGGTCCAGAGACCAGCTATTAGGCAGAGAGATGGCCGACATCCAGATATTCTTTGTCTCCAGAGTGGACTCTGAGCATTCTAATTCCTGCTGGGTCTTGGGCAACTGCTATAGGGTCAAAGTTACTGAATTCCGGCAGTTCTATCTTTTCATAGGGACTAGTTCTAACATTTGATTCAACCCTTCCTAAGAGAATTAGGTAGCAATTTATACTATTCTGCAAAATGTTCTGCAAATGGAGCAAGTACTATAAAAAAGATTTGCAATGAGAAAGAATTAAGAAGTGGAATAACTTTTCCTACTTTTATCAGGGAGGAAATCTTTCCCAGACGCTCCATAGTATTCCTTCTATAGCTCATGCGCCAGAATTTGGTCACATGAGAACCCCTAGATCCATCACCAACAAAGCTGTGGAGTACTGTGACTCAGTACTGTGACTTTAGAATAATCAGATTTATTCCCTGGAGCTGAGGAAGGGGTCTACTTTCCCCTACCACACTGCTTCTCTCCCAGTACCTGAGCAATTAGGGCTCCGTAGGCAAGGAAGATTTTGGTTGGGTGGTCAACAGTATGGATCACAACAACACCGGGGAAAAAAAAATAGAAAATAAGGCACCAATTAGTTCAGGTACCTACACACCGCTCTTTATGTAACAGGGCAAATATAATTTTGTTCCTGTCTTGCCAAAGTAGACATCATCCTTGAATGGGGAGCAAAAGTTCTTCTCTACGTCCACGTATGCTGCAAGTCGTGCGTTACAGATCCCGCCGCCACCTCTGAGGCCCATCAGCCAACAGCAGCGTGAGGTTGGCTCCTAGAGCCAGCTGAACGTCAGAAACTTAAATCTTCACTAATAAAGATTTAAATTTTACTTTAAACTTTACGACTTTTTCTCAGAATTTGTCTGGTTAAATAAATTGTAAAAGCACATGTAAGGGAGAAAAATAACTAGAATCAAGGAGATATTATACCAACATGAAAATCGGAAAAGAACAAAGCTAACTTAAACGTTGAGCAAGACTTCGAAACTATATCCTTTATGTCATCCTTAATGACTGAATGACCAAATACTACCCAGCTATGAGTGACAAAAATAATATAAAATGAAAGACACTGCCACAGACGCCAAAAAGCTAGGCTCTGTTGAGTACCAGGGGTTAATTCTATTTTTGAACATAAAAATATATGTGTGTGATGTGTATAATTTTATTAATAGAAAATCCATTCCTCCTGTCTCAACTCAAGTAAACAACAAATATTTACTGGACGTAGCTTTGAAGAGGTGCACAGTTACTGCTTTGTCTAGAGCACCTGGTCCAGTTCGGTCGGTGGGGCTGCGGCACGCAGAAAGCCGGCCTGAAACGCAGCCTGCAGCATTTTCACCTCTGTGACCCTGAACAGGTCCTTAATCTAGTTGATTTTCAAATTCTCCTTTGTAAAATGGGAATAACCTCTCTCCAGTATTTTTGTTCTTGGTTTGTAGTGATCCTTGAGACATGGTAGTTACTTTAAAGTTTATTAAAAGCAGTGGTTTTCAACATGTGGTCCTGGTCCCCGAACCAGCAGCGTCAGACATGCAAACTCTGGGGGCTCTGCCCCAAACTGGCTGAATCAGAAACTCTGGGGGGACCGACGGCAACCAGGGTTTTAAAACACCCTCCTGGGACTCTGAGGACTGTTCAGGTTTGAGACCCACTGGCCGCTGGGGAGGAGCACAGACAAGAAGCCAGACTGCCCAGGCTTAGAACCAGCTTGACTTCCTACTATCTTGAGCAAGTGATTCAACTTCCTGTGCCTCGATTTCCTCATGTGCCCCATGAGGATAATAGTTATACCTATCTCACAGGGCTGCTGTGAGGATGCAATGAGTTAATACCTATAAAGTGCTTAAAATGGGACCCAGCCCATATTAAGTGTTTAATAGGTGACAGCTGGTGTAATTAATCATAATAGTCCCATTGCAGTTCTTGTTCTGCTATGAACATTTCCCAGGCAAGGGTTAGCAGGGTGAGGTGAGGGAGGATGACTCGGCATCTCTAGACCTTCCTCCTGCTCTGTGGCTTCTGCTCCACTGCCATGCAAACTGGTTTGGAGAAACTTGGGAACAGTAGGAATATACAAAAAATAGGTCTTTGCCAAGAAATTGCTAAGTCTTGTCATGTTGAGACATTTAGTGAGCTGCTTAAATTATGTTTGAACTGTTTATTGCCATGTAGCGTGGCTTTTAACAAGGTTGAACTTGTTCTTATGAGTTCAATCCTATTTTTCAAATACTAATAGTTTTTTTTAAAATTTGAGAAGTAATTCATAAAAAGGACAAATATTATATTATTCCACTTATATGTGTTACCCAGAGTGGGTAAACTTCATAGAGACAGAAAATAAAATGGTTGTTGCCAGGGCCGGAAGGACAGGGCCGGGAGAATGAGGAGTTACTGTTTAATGGGTACAGAGTTTCAGTCTGAGATGATGAAAAACATTCTGGAGATGGGTGGTGGTGACGGCTGCACAACAATGTCAATGTACTTAATGCCACTGACCTGTGCACTTAAACATGGTAAAAATGGGCCGGGCGTGGTGGCTCACACCTGGAAATCTAGCACTGTGGGAGGCCAAGGCGGGAGGATCACTTAAGGCCAGGAGTTCAAGACCAGCTTCAGCAACATGGTGAGACCCGTCTCTGTAAAAAATAGAAAAATCAGCTGGGCGTCATGACTCATGCCTGTAGTCCCAGCTACTCGGGAGGCTGAGGCAGGAGGATTGTTTGAGCCCAGGAGTTTGAGGTTGCTGTGAACTATGGTGACATCACTGCACTCTAGCCTGGGCAACAGAGTGAGACCCTCTCTCAAAAAA
>NW_012146412.1:438636-448376 GCF_000956105.1 Propithecus coquereli | reverse complement strand
CATGCCCGGCTAATTTTTTCTATATATTTTTAGTTGTCCAACTAATTTCTTTCTATTTTTTTGGTAGAGACGGGGTCTCGCTCTTGGTCAGGCTGGTCTCGAACTCCTGAGCTCAAACAATCCTCCCGCCTCAGCCTCCCAGAGTGCTAGGATTGCAGGTGTGAGCCACTGCGCCCAGCCAAAAATGGTAAGTTTCATGCTATGTATATTTTGCCACTATAAAAAATGAAAAACGAAGTATTAATAATTACTAAAGAGATAATACACGGACTTGAAAGGGTAGAATATGCAGAAAAAATATTTTTAGAAAGAATCCCATAATTCTGAGGTGCAGGCTATATTCTATTCCTTGACCTGGATGGTGGTTACATAGGTGCTGATTTTGTAATATTCCATCAAACTGTTCATTTATACAATTTTATATCTCTGTGTTATTTCACAGTAGAAAGTTTGAACAATGTATAGGGAAGATAAACACAAAAAACATGAGCACACAAATCTATCCAGAGATAATCACTATCAATAATTTGGAATATCACTTATCACTCACTCACTCCTGGCCCCCTTATCTAGGAGTATCCCCTCCCCTAACTCCCTCCCCTCTCTGACTTTATTTTTCTTTTTAGCACCTATCACTCATCTAACAGATTATATATTTATTTTACATATTTATATTTTATTGTCTAGTGTCTATGTCCAACAGTGGAATGACATTTCCAAGAGGGTGGGATTTGTGTCTACTTTTTTACCGCTGACGCTCTAGGGTCTGCAGGTGTCTTGCATACAGTACGTGCGCCATGTTTACTTCTTGAATAAATGAATACTTGATTTGATAGGCAAATTTTTTTAAATTTAAACTTATTTAGTTATCAATGACGCAGAACTTTTTTTTCCAAAAGTGTTTTAGACATATTTACTTCTCTATGTTTTGTCTGATCATGTTCTTTGGCCATTTTTAAAAGGTAAGGTCCAAAGACAATGCTTTCTCTATATTGCTACTGCTTCTCCTCCAAACATTACTAACTAGTATGAGTTTCCTACTAAAGAGATTAAACCCTCTATTGCCACATTTTATAACATATATATTTGTAGTGTAAGGTTCACCTTTTAATGATCTTTTTAAATAAAATAATTTATATTTTTTATGTAGTTAAATCTACTGCGAGTTCTTCCTCTTAGGTGAGCTTGGTCTTAAGGCAGCAGCTTTTTATAATTCCGTCAATGTCCCAGAAAATCTTCCCTTTTCTTATTTCCATAGACCCCTCTGATGCTCACTTATCTGAAACTCACTCACTTCGGGCAGTGACAGTAAGCTATTTTCCTGTAAGGAGTGTCGGTGAGTTTTTATAGCAGTAACCACACGTGGATTTTGCCCTCATTAGGTTGTAACTGTCCACAAACAGTCGCGTGGGTTTATGGTGACATCCAGAGCCCAGTCCCACTAGGTTGGCCGTGGCTTGTATGGCTGATGGACTATTTCAGCAGCAAGGTACAGGGCTATCTCTTTTTCTGAGCTGTCTCTCATCTATCCTCAGATACCAATCACCAAATTAGAAGCCTCCCCTACTCCAACCCCAAAGGACTTCGTGGCCTCTGGCAAAAAGATGACAAAACTGAGGCACAACAATGTCTAAGCAATGTGTTAAAATTTACACAGTAGAAGACTGATACTCAAAGCATTTAATAACTTGCATGATGGGCACCAAAAACTGACCAATCAGAACAGACACGAGCATGCACTCTAACCAATCAGAACGGAGGCCAGCTGGGAGTAACCACTAGGCCCCACCACTGAGAACGGTCGTTGGCGGCAGGTCGGTCGGGGGCTCCGCGCCTCTGCTCCTGCAGGCGTTCTGTCCTCCGCGGGACCTCGTGGCGGCCCAGTCCGCGCCGATTCCCAGCCCTGCTTGTGCTGCTCGGCGGTCTCCCGTCCCTGCCAAGCCTTCCACACAGCCGCCTGTGCCCAGCTCTGAACGCCGCAGCGTCGAGAAGGAGGAGGGAAGGGGGAGGCGGCGGTGCTGGGGCGTGTGAGGCGAACCGCCTCCTGGAGGAAAGTTTCGGGAAGGCAGAACCGATCCGCAAAGCAGCTGTCCAGGAAAGGGTGACCGTGTTCGGCAGTCCCTAAGATCTCGAGAACTCTTTGGGAGGGAAGTAGATTTTATGCAAATATGTAGGATGCGGTTTCAAGATATTATCGTTATGATGATGCTGTTAAAGGGATGGTGAGCCCGGAAGGGTGAAAATGTCGGGAACACTGGAACAGACACGCTGAAAAGCCAGGGGACAGTTTAAGAACACATTTTCGGAGTCAGACAGAGCTCCACATGTGGCTCTGACATTTATAAGTCAAGTGCCCTAAGTGAAGCTTCCTTCCCGAAATCTCCTCAGTCCGTAAAATGGGTATACTAGTAGCGGGTAGCGGTGGGGTTGCAGGAACAGCCCCGAGCGTGGCGGACGGAGGTTCGGTCGATGTGGGCGCCGCTGCAGAGCGGTGACGTCCTCGCTTTCGTCATCACCAGTGGGGCGGCCAAAGCGAGCGCTGCGAGAAAGCCGCCTCCCCTCAGGGACGGGGCTGCGAGCTCAGATCACCCAGGAGCGAACGGGGAAATGGCAGAAAAGAGGCCGAGAGTTAATTCGGCCTCAGGGCAGGAGAGAAGCCCCGGGGCAGGGTTCGATCGTCCACGGATCTGAGAGGTCTGACGGCGCTCCCCGACCTTGGCACCTGGCACCGCGTCCACGGAGCGCCGACCTCCGCAGACCTCGGCGGTGGGGGCGGGGCGGGAGGCGGAGCTCGGGCGGCGCCGCGACGGGAGCGGCTGGGACCGCGACGGCGCTTCGCTCGCCCGCCGCCTGCGCGCGGCCCGGCTCCTCGGTCCCACGGAAGACAGTTTTCCCACGGAACGGGGTGGGGTGGGGTGCGGCTCTGTGGCCCCGTCCCTAACAGGCCACTGACTGGGGGTTGGGGACTGCGGTGGCCAGAGAATCGGGGAGCAGGTGAATAGGGCTTATGAAACACCAAGGCGGGTGACGAGAAGCATGTTTTTAGACTAAGAGGGCGTCTCGGCCTGTCACATTGTATCCTTTGCTTTTTCACTCTGGGAAGTTGAAGGCGGTCAGGGGGTAGTGCCCGCTGATTTTGTCCTTTTACACACTATCTTGATTAAATGTTTTTAGGTGACTGGTCAGAACTGGTGAGACGAGGTGAGGCCAGGCGAGGGGAGGTGTGTACTCTGGTGCCCTGTTGGAGGAAATGTAAATTAGTACAAACTTCTTGGCAATGTATCTCAAAATGCCTTGAAAATGGTCATCCACCTGGGTGCAAGCTTCGGAGCAGACTCCTGTGGAAAGCGTCAGAAATGGCTGATGAAAGGGAGCCGTCGGTGCTGTGTAGTGAGTGACAGGAGCACGTAAGGAGAAGACTGTAAAGAAACTCGTAAAAGTTTGATCAGTTGTTATATCTGGGGGGTGGGATTATGAAAAACGACTTACTTCATTTTACTTTTAAGACTTTCCTAAATTTCTCCAATATGTTACTTATAAGAAAAATATATTTAAAAATAAAGGGATGTTTAGGGCAGTGAAATACTCTCCTGGATGCCGTAACGGCAGATACGTGCCATTACACGTTTGTCCAAACCCATGGAATACAACACTGAGAGGGAACCTTGCTGTAAACTGTGGACTCTGGGTGACAATGAGGTGTCCGTGTAGGGTGTAGGTTCATTCGCTGTGACAGACGTGCCTCTCTGGTGGAGGATGTTGATAGTAGGGGAGAGGGCGGGAACATGTGGGATATTTCTGTTCCTTCCTCTCAATTTTGCTGTGAACATAAAAGTGCTCTTTAAAAATAAAGTCATTTAAAATACATTAAATAAAAATTCATTTCCTTCTTTCCATCCTCCTCTGCCTCTCTCTTTCCGAATCAAGAGCCTGGTTGTTCTGGTAATGACAGGCACGTGATGGCCCATTGTGGACTTTGTCCTTAGTCCTCCTCTCTCCCTTTGTGATTCTGCTGTGGGTTTGGACTGGGGTCACATGGCTTCCTCCAGTGTGACGGAACCCTGCAGGGTATGCCTCTTAACAGTCACATTTCTGGGGACAAAGCCAAACTAGGCAAGTCACCTCACCCATGGGGACACTCTGGGCTTAATTCAGCATTCTTTGCTTAAAGTTCATCTTGTTTCAGAGATCTCAGAATAGGCCCCAGGAAGTGGGAGAAAGAGGGGGGGGTGATAGTTTTCTTTTCTTTTTTTTTTTTTTTTTTAAGTGTAAGGATGGACTTTATTTTAAAAAAAAGTCTTTTGAGGACTACAAATTACAAAGTAAAAGCAGATCACTACATAGAAATCTAGTGAATACATTTTGCCTGTGCACGAAAACTTTATCAAAGTTATTCATTTAACAAATTCACCCCATTCACAATGTTATCAGTTATAATGCTCTTTTAAAGGTTACTATACCTTTATTTCAAATTATATTACACGTTATTCCCCCAGGATGAACTTTTAAACACCAAAGTCTTGGCTCATAAGAATGGCACCTTCAAAAGGGGCAGTCTCCACTCAGTTTCTGGTAGCATTATTCCAGGCTAGTTTCTCTCACCAATTAAAAAACCTTCACAATGTTCACTTTTAACACAAAGTCTTTCCTTCAAAAAAATGTGACTACATTTTTTTTCCTCTAATGTCTACATACATAGATGGGTAGCAGCAAGAAAAGGAAGATGAAAATTGAAAGGCAGCCATTAACATAAATGGATCAATTGTATAGAAGTATTTGGCTCATGGCAATTAAAAAATGGCAACTAGGGTATATGTTAATAGCCCAGATGCTTGAGTCATTACTGAGTATTTTAAGAGAATGAAGCCAGTCCAATATGACCAACTAGGAATATGTAATTACCACTGCACTTCACTCTTTACAAATTCTCTAAGCCAATAGGAAATCTAAGTTATAGCTAGATTCCCAATTAGAACATGCTGACTCTTAACACTTTCAACAATTTTTACAGGGTATATACATACATCTGTCATTTCTTTTACTCCAATTTCTTTATGAGTCCTTCCCTATCAATCTAAGCAGATTCTGAACATAAAATATTTTAAATGATAAGACTTTTCTAGGTACATTTGAAAATGGTTGTATTAAAAGAATACTCATTTGTTCCGCCTGGAAAGATACAAATTGAATACAGAAGTTTCTCAATAGGAAAAAGCTCAATGTTCTTCCCGCCACCTCTGCCACATTTGATTTCTCCAACTTTTTAAGTTTGCTCTTCATGGCTTCACTAAGGATGGAAACCATAGCAAACAAATGAGCTTAAGGACATCTGGAGTTAAAAATGCAAAAAAATGTTAACATGTAAGCAATGGTCTAAATACTCAAGATTCATGTTAATGAATTCAATTACTGTAGATGAGATTTTCATTGATGAGTAGGGCTCTGGGCATATCAAATTATCACACAAATCATTGCCTTTTGAGACTTTGGATGCTTTTACAGTTTAACTTGCAAACCGAATTTTTATAACAAATTATTTTTAACCAAATCATATCTTGAAAACTGTTTATAGAAAACCCAGGGAATAAAGTGAACGGTTCATTGTGGAAGGCCTTAAATTACATTATTACAGTAGAAAATACAGGAGGTAGAAGATAACTGAAAAGACTAATGTGGCATTAGATTCAAATCTATAGCTCCTGTAGCTACTTAAAACATGGTTTTAGAAACTAAACTCAACATTTCCAGTAACCATAGAAACAGTTAAAATAAAATTTGCCATGAAAGCCCTTATATCATGCTTGATATAGGGAGGTAGGAAGATGTAAGAACCAGGACACGAGACATGACATTTTATCTACAACTCCTGTTTGCTTTACTGAGGGTGTAGTTTCAAAATTCAGTCACCTTCTTCACCTTCAGACTCAGATTCTTCTTCAGCATTTTTGAGCCATTCTACAAACTTTTTCATTTGCTCAAGGAAGACACTTTTTCCCTTTGCAACATGTGCATCTTTATACCACTTCAGAATGGGCTCTTCACTCAGGACTTCAGCTTTATAAAAAAGCACCACTATTTTCTGGAAGGCTTTCATGAAATGAATGTTGTCATAGCAATACTCCCGAATCTTCAGTAACAGAGTCAGCTCAGACTGACCTTGAGTAGTGAAGGCAGCAAGTAGAGGGCTGTATTGCTTCAAGTGCTTGATGGCTTGCTCTGCTACAAGCTCCTCTTTTTTGTTCCATTCCACAGTGCTCATTACACTTGACCAGACTATTCCAATGACAACTGGTTCTGGGATGTTGTTTTTTTCGTCTCCTCCTTGACATACAAAATTATATCCTTGAATGGATCGCCACGGGACATCTGCTCTTGAAGTTCCTTCTGGAGCTCCTTCCGAGCTCCTATGGTTTGCTGATTCCGAACATACTCTGAAAGCTCTTTCAAGCCCGCTTCAGTAAAATACTTTGTGAAGTGTTCAACGCTTTGCTTATTGGCAGGAAAGAGTTCCATCAATCTGTTATCCATGCTGACTTTCCGAAGACTTGCAGCTACTGCATTGATATCTTTTTCATTTATCCATGATTTAAAGAGCTTTACAGCAAAAGCTGCTGAAACCCCTTCTTTAACCAGATTCTCATTATAAAGGCTATTGAGAATGGATGCATTAAGTGTTCCATTAGCCAGAAGAACACCAGTCAACATAGCCAGCTTGTTCCTCTCCGACTCTGAAAAACCCTTTAAAAACAGCAGCAGCTTTTTTACTTCATCTTCAAAACCTTTCTCCAGGTATTTGTAGTGCCTGATTAACTTGTTAAAAACCTGAGCAAATGCTTGCATGGTCTCTAGGTCTTCTTGTGCTGCAAACACGCAGACATCTGTACGCATCATGTCATCTGCCAATGAACCACCTGGGGCCAGCATTCCACCAGCCACCAGAATATCAAAGAGTGTTTCTGCATATCGACAGTGATCAAGTTTTGCTCCAGAAGCATCAAGAAATTTAGCTACTGCTTCCAAATCAGTACCAGTTTCAGTTAAGCCTTGAATAATACAGTCTTGAAACTGAGTAGGGTCAAACCTCTCTTTTTCATCTCTTTTTCTGGTTTTAAAACGCTGGCCTGATAGCGTTGGCTTTTGCTGCTTTTGATTATTCATAAAAGACACCCGAATTTAAGGCGAAGAGAAAAGAGCCTGAAATCCCCGATGTGGCGGCAACTGCAGCGGTGTCTCCTCTGTGACTGGAACTAACGCGAGGAGGAGAAGGAGGAGGGAAGAGCAGTTTTCTTATCCAGTAATATTTTTTCTTAGCAAATTAACAGTCATACCTGGTATCCTCAGTTGGATTTATCTTGGTTGATGAGAACATGTTTAGTCTTAGACCAAGAAGAAAACAATGTGTTTGAGCTTGACGGTTTTGCAAGAGAGGTTCATTCATTCATTCATTCATTCGCTCTCAGCTCCTCCTCTGTGTCACGCACTGTTTTAGGCGCTGGGAATGTATCTGTGAACAAATCAGGAAAACTTTCTGCTTTGATGGACGTTATGTACTGGGGGTGAGAGTCAATGGTTAATAGTGCAGTGAAGAAAAATGAAGCAGGGTCGGCCGGGCGCGGTGGCTCACGCCTGTAATCCTAGCACTCTGGGAGGCCAAGGCGGGAGGATTGCTTGAGCTCAGGAGTTCGAGACCAGCCTGAGCAAGAGCGAGACCCCGTCTCTACTAAAAATAGAAAGAAATTAACCAAAACAACTAAAAATAGAAAAAATTAGCCGGGCATGGTGGCATGCACCTGTAGTCTCAGCTACCTGGGAGGCTGAGGCAGGAGGATCACTTGAGCCCAGGAGTGTGAGGTTGCTGTGAGCTATGCTGATGCCACTGCACTCTAGCCTGGGCAACACGGTGAGACTCTGTCTCAAAAAAAAAAAAAAATTAAAACTTGATTTTAATGTGAAGCTGAGGTCGAGAAGCACTGATGAAAGGGTCCCTCTGACTGTTTCGAGAAGAGAGGAGCGGGGCCAAGGCTGGAGGTGTGCGGACATTTAGGCCAGGGGAGGGAGGAGGGTGGTGTGCTCTGCGCGGTAGTGATGGAGATGGTGAGGAAAGGTTGGATTATGGAAGTAATTTAAGGCAGACCCCTAATCCAGTGCTGCTACTGCTGCCGGGCCTGGGTGGGTACCGACCAACGTACCTAAAGCCTGTCTTCTCAGCTGGTCTCTATCAGCAAGAAAGGTGAGTTTTGGCCTCCCTGTTTACTTTGTGCTGTTTCTCAACTTGTTGAGAACCTGGATGGGGAAGAAGGTTGCTATTTATGGGAGAAAGTTCTTAGGGACTCATAACAAGTCAGTGTGTGCGCATGCGTCTGGCCACAGTCAGCTACCCAAGGGCAGTGGCCACATTGGTGGTCAATTATATTATTATATTTCACAGGGAGAAGACAGGGGCAAGATGTACCTATGGGAATGATGCCAAGGATATACCCTGGGATCTGAGGGAAGGTGAGACTACCTGGTGAAGAGGGGGTGGTATGATTGATGGATCATAAGTCCTGGTAGGGTCAAAGAATTGTTTGTCAAAATATCAAGTTGAACACCTTAAATGTATACAATTTCTGTTTGCCAATTTTACCCCAATGAAGATTGAGAGATAAAAAGAATTTCTGGACTCAGGAGAGAGAGAGAGCCGGAGGCCGGGTGTGGTGGCTCACGCCTGTGAGCACTTTAGAAGGCCAAGGTGGGAGGATCGCTTGAGGCCAGGAGTTCGAGGCTAGCCTGGGCAACACAGCTCTACCAAAAATAACAAATATTAGCCAGGTGTGGTGGTGCTTGTCTATAGTCCTAGCTGCTTGGGAGGCAGAGGCAGGAGGATCTCTTGAGCCTGGGAGTTGGAGATTGCAGTGAGCTGTGATCATGCCACTGCCCTCCAGCCTGGGCAACAGAATGAGACCCTGTGTCATACAAAAAAAAAAAAAAAAGAACTGAAAGGATAAAAGGGGATGAGAATTGAGATGTGTAACACTAAGACTGTAAATAGGTTGTTAGTAACGACAAGGTCTACGGCACGACCATGGCGGTGGCTGAGGGGTATGGAGGACACAATCACCGAAGCAGAGGAGGAAACAGTGAAAAGTGAGGAGAGTACTGAACTCGGAGTCAGAAATCCTGGGTTTGAGTCCCTGTTCTGTCACTGACTGGCTGTGTAATCTCAAAATCTCTACCATTCCAAGCCTCCGTGTCCCCAGCTGCAAAGTGCCAGTCTGGCAGGCAATGGAAGACCCTAAATGGCGTGATATATGTGAGATTGTTTCATAGGCTGGAAAATGCTCTCTCTTTGTGAGGGACTGTAACCACTGGAAAAGGATGCAAAGTAACCTTTTCTTAGTTAGTGAACCAAAGCAAGAGTCAACACAGCTCCAAACCTCAGTACCTGGGACGTTGCGTAAGCTGAGAGGCTACCAAAGGACAATGATACAGGAGCTGAACGGATGACTCTTTGAGACCTTCCTGTTGCCAGTCTTTCTGGTACTCTTTCTGTGATGAATAATTCTAGAAGTGTAGTGTTTAATGGCGTGATTCCCTTTTGCAGATGAGAGGAGCGGCTTTGGTGTCAGGGAGTGGGCACAGGAGCTGGGAGGAGAAGGATGGGTAAGTAATTCAGTCTTCCAGGAGAAGAGTGGTTACTAGATGTAACTTGTGTTGGAAGCTGTTTTGTTCAGTCGTTTTAAAGGAATCTGATTTACCTT
>NW_012146412.1:423356-424992 GCF_000956105.1 Propithecus coquereli | reverse complement strand
AATAAATTCTTCTCC
Organism: Propithecus coquereli; assembly: GCF_000956105.1. Classification (NCBI taxonomy): domain Eukaryota; kingdom Metazoa; phylum Chordata; class Mammalia; order Primates; family Indriidae; genus Propithecus; species Propithecus coquereli. The sequence goes on along the minus strand of NW_012146412.1, from coordinate 424,977 downwards.
TGGGACCAGATTGAGGGGACAGGTCCCGGGAGAACAGTGGGAGACGGATTTTACAGAGATAAGGCCAGGTAAATATGGATATCACTACTTATTAGTGTTTGTTGATACCTTCTCAGGATGGGTGGAAGCGTTTCCCACAAAGTTAAAGACAGCACAGGTAGTGGTAAAAAAATTAGTGACAGAAATTATTCCTAGATTTGGCCTCCCTTTAGCTCTGGGGTCCGACAATGGTCCAGCGTTCATCGCTAAAACCACTCAATTATTGGCTCAAGTATTAAAGATAAAATGGAAATTGCATTGTATTTATAGGCCTCAAAGCTCAGGGCAGGTAAAAAAAATAAATAAAACCTTAAAAAAGACACTGAGTAAATTAAAAGCAGAGACGGGCGAGGACTGGGTGAGTCTCCTTCCTTTCGCTCTACTAAGAGCTAGGTGTACCCCTTATATAAAAGGCATAACTCCATATAAAATCATGTTTGGCCGTCCGCCCCCACTGGTTCCTAAAGTGGGGGAGGACAAACTAGCGGAGTTAAGTGACTATTCCCTTCTCAAGTCCTTACAGGGTTTGCAGCTGAGCACCCAGAAAACTCAAGACCTGGTCAGGGCTGCGCACCCAGGCCCTGCTAACCCTTCTTTTGATAAAGTTCCATTCCAGATACAGCCTGGAGACCTCGTCTGGGTAAAGAAGCTTCAACCTGCTGCTTTGGAGCCCAAGTGGACCGGACCTCTGCCAGTAATCCTCACCACCCCGACGGCTGTGAAAGTAGCGGGGAAGCGCCATTGGATCCATTACACCCAGATCAAGAAGGCGACTCCAGACCAAATCCCAGAAAAACAATAGATGGCTCAACCCACCAAAAATCCGTTAAAGATAAAGTTATTAAAACATTCCTCTGGGGCATCCTAGTCGGTGTAGTGGGAGCGAGTCCCCACCAACCTATAAATTATACTTGGGTGCTCACGCAAACGGTAGATGACACTGTAATGACTCAGAATTCTACAATATTCTCACCTCTTCTTCATTTTGATTTGTGCCAACTCTTGGAGAAAAATTACAATAAACCTGTGGTAAAAAAGCCACCCTACCAGAAAATCCCTGAATGGGCTCGCCTAGAACCAGCTTATGGATGTAGATCTGTTAATATGGAAAAGGGCCTACAGGACATTCAATATTATAGTTGCCCTGCCACTGGCCCTCTGTACTGTCAAAAACAGGGACATTACCATTGTGCTAAATGGAACTATATGACTGTGGCTACTTAGATAAACAATGACCCTGATATTCTGCTAAAAAAGGGAACCCCTGCTTGTGCTTCCCTAAAAACTTGCAATCCTGTGACTATAAGTATTAAGCAATAAAAAAACCAAGCTTGGGCGTCAGGAAAAACTTGGGGATTCCATCTATATGTGACAACTGGAGGATCCAATGACCCGGGGGTCTCCCTCACAATACAGCGGTTCACCCCTGTTCGACAGTTCAACCCCATAGGGCCAAACCGGGAAATTTATTTAGGGCCCGAACTGCCGACTCCATCACGTCTCCCTATGACGATAACTGTCCCTATACAGAATCTGTTGCCAGGTCCTCGCCAGAAGCCTGTGCTTAATTTACTAAATTCTG
>NW_012146412.1:372491-422181 GCF_000956105.1 Propithecus coquereli | reverse complement strand
AGTAATTCAGTCTTCCAGGAGAAGAGTGGTTACTAGATGTAACTTGTGTTGGAAGCTGTTTTGTTCAGTCGTTTTAAAGGAATCTGATTTACCTTTGTGATGAGCTGAGAGCTTTACAATAAGGGGTTAATAAATGAACTAAGCAGAAAACCAGGGGCTAGCTAAATTATAGTTACATAGTTGAAGTGATACACTGAAAAAATAGTCTTTTGTCTAATAACTGCCATCTGCTTCTATAACCCTGCTTACAGCTTGCTTTAAGGATTATAATCTGCCTTCGGGCGCCAGAGATCTGTGAGAGCAACTATGCCCTGTGACCTTGTATCTTACAACCCAGACTTCACTCCCCGCTTTTGTTCCCTGAACACCTGCACTGTGCCACATAGCCTCCCTCAAAAATAATATAAAACCCTCGTAAAAACTTGAGATGGTGCCATCCTCTCGTACTGCTTTTATGCGGGCGGAGGTGGTCGCTGGCCAGCTAATAAAGACTCTCAATTTGGCTTCATTAAATTCTCCTGTGGTCTGTTCGCGCCCTCCACACTACAACACCTTCAAATACAAATGTCATGAAGACAGGTTGGAAAAAACACAAGCACTGGAAGAAGGAAGCTATTGTTTTGGAATGCCTTGCTGAGAAAAACATTTAGCACACCTGCTAAAGAAGCCCATGTGATATTAGAATATATAATCATAATATCTTAATATTTGTAGACACCATGTTTTTTCAAATTTACATCATTTGACTTTGTCCCTGGCTCTAGTAACTCTAATCTTTCCTATGCCCCCAAGATCTGACTCCCATCTTGCATTTCACCCGTCCCTGGCCAGGTGTGGTGGCTCACGCCTGTAACCTCAGCATTTTGGGAGGCTGAGGTGGGAAGATCACTTGAGGCCAGGAGTTCGAGACCAGCCTGGGCAATATAGAAAGTTAGGGTAGCAATTTTAATAATAAATAAAATCGAATTTATGATGAAAAATAATCATACGGGATGAGGAGCACATGAAATGTTGGTTAAAAGAACCGTAGATCAGAAATCATGAACAAATATGCACCTAATAAGATAGCCTTGAAATATGTGAAGCAACAGCTTACAGATTGATAGGCATTTAAACGTCCCCCTAAGAAACAGCTACATCAAGCAGGCTTTGGTGACGATCAAGCTGACCTGAACTCATATCCCTTTTTCCACCACTTACTGGCCGTGTGACTTCATTAAGTTACCTAGGCCTGGTGAAGCCCAGTATTCTCAATGTGAATAACAGGAATGATAACATCGGCCTCCCAAGATTGCTACGAGCTTTAAATGAGATAATACATGCAAGTTTTCCAGTACAATGTTTGGTCCACGATTGGTAATTTATAAATGGCTACGATAAAAATTATCCTTTGGACCCCTTGTCCCCACCCTGCCCAATCACCTGCTATCTCCCTGTCGGGTCTTTTTGATTTTCAATACAGGCTATGCCTGGCTTTTCCATCATCAAAACCCTAGGGATACAGCAGAAAGCTGAGACGAAATTTAGAGAAATGCCACATCTTTGTACAACTCAAGGGTTACAGTCAACTGAAACACACCCGGGAAGGCTGCGGGTTGTTCTTAGCCGCGCCACTTTGAGGCAGGGCCTGTGACGGTTGCCGGTGCGCCGGCTCTCAGCTCCGAGTTACGTGGCTGTGTGAGAACAGAGCCAGACCCTGTAGTCGTTCCTCCCTTCCCAGCTGGCAGAATGTCACGTCTCATCGGTAAGGCACCGGGGTGACACTGAAAGGACAGAGCTGCTGAAAGACAGTTCCCTTCCAGGCTCTAGCCCTCCGTTAACAGTATGGGGCATGAGAGCCCAGCAACCCCTGTGGACGAGTTTCTGCTGCCCCCAACACCTTGCTCTGCCTCCTGTGACTCCCAAGCAGGTGTGATCTGCCCACCCCTTCTGACCCTAGAGGCTGCTTCTGAAGACCAGCTCTAGCCCGTGCTCTCTGGCCGTTCACACCACTGGCAGGCGTGTGTTCCTGTAGCCAAAGCCTCCTGAAGACGTCTCCTAAGGCCTTAATCCCTTCTCGGTCTGCACTCTTTAGGCTAGAGGGAGAAGCGTCTTTTTACTGCACTAGCTACTTCCGAACCCCCGGGAGGCCTCTCTTACTCCTTTCAATAGTTAATCAGTTTCTCCTAGTGAACAATTCTTTATATTAAAGTTTCCCTACTCAAATATTGGTGTGGTTTCTTTGTCCTTGCTGGAGATGCATCTGATGTTTCTCTACTGAACTGCAGTTGTTATCAAAGATGCGTTACTGTATTAAAGTAACCCGTTCTCCTACCCACTGGAGAAGAATCATCGCCAGCTCATTTCCCAGACCTTTTGTGTCCAGAAATAAGGAGAACAGGTAGAAATAGGCAGGGTCAAAGAAGTGCGACGAAAGGGGAGAAGACTTAGCAAGAGCAGCTGAGTGGGTCTGCGTCATAAAGAGCTGGGAGAGCGAGAAAGATGGCGGGAGGAAGGAAAACATCACAGGCTGAGTGTGGGAGGGGATTTGGATTTGAGGAATTTGATGGGCTTATGAATTGTGTTTCAGGTGATATTCTTTGTGAGATCTGAGTAAAGATTGAAACTCGGTGTTTATTACTTTGGGTTGCAGGAATGTGCTTCCTCGCCTGTGACTCTGTGCGGAGGCCTGGCCACATAAGCACCTGGCCGCAACCAGGTTTTTACTGGTTAGTCTTTCATGTTAGCGAAACTTCTCATTTGCCCACACTTTTGTTTTCTGATTTCCGAGCACTGCTATGACTCAATAATGTTGACAATTCCGTATGTATCTGTTTTCAACCACCTAAAGAAGCATTCACTTCCTACAAATGCCCTCTTATTTGGCCCCAGAGAACTCTTTGCTTCTGACTAAATTCATTTAAAAAAAAAGAGTAAGTATTCAACTGGACACTGTCCGGCACAAAGAACACCAGCTTTAATCTGCGTGTGTGTGTGTGCGTGTGTAGGTATGTTCTCGAAAAGAAACACTGGAAAGACAAATCAGAAATTAATAGAATTTATTACCTGTAGTGGGGAGAAGGGATAAGGAGAGGGGACAAGGACGGAACTGAGCATTACGTAAATTAAAGTAAATTTTAAAAAAGAGCATCAGATAAAGAATCAGATAGATGTGGGTTCAAATTCCAATTCTGCAGCTAACCGCCACGTGACCTTGGAAAATTCCTTAATCTCTCTGGGCTCAGATTTATTAATAAAATGCACAGGGTTGTTGGGAATATAAAATGAGATGGCACCTGCTGAAATGCTTAGCCCAGCGCCGGGTGAATAATAAATGCCTGGTAAGTGCAACCTGCAGTTAGCGCTGGCTCAGCATGCAAGAACCATGACTGTGTGAACCATAGGAGATTCTTAAGCTTTGCAACTAACCCCTTTGCATTTTTCTAATCCCCGTGTTTGTTTTTCTGGAATTCTTAAAGAGAGCCCTGAAAAGAATAAAGATGTGTGTTTGTTCTTGGGGACAGCTAGAGTGAGAGCTTACTCCGCAACCATTTTGGGGTGGAATGGAGAAGCAGTCAGAACTCCAGGGCTTCGGGTGGGTGAGGGCAGCTTTAGAGAAGAAATGGAAATAGGATGAGTTCCTGGGGTTTGTCGCAAAGAACGAAAGAGGATCCCAAGACCGGGCCCTAGAGAATAGCCTAACAGAAGATCAGAGGGTGCTTCTCCGAATCCACCATGCATGTTTCTCTTCTTCCTCTCTTACGATCAGGGCAAAGCAGGGAGAGAGTGTATCTCTGTACCTCAGCGTGGCTTACAAATCCCAGGGTCGCCTTCCTTCTTCCAGTCAGGAAACAGCTCTCAAACTTCCCCCTCCCTCAATCAATGTTTCATCGTTTCTCGAACTGAGGAAGTCCGTGGTGCAGATTTTATAACCCAGACCAGACCTTTACCATCTAATGCCTCTTTTCAAAAGACGCCAAAGCCACTTTTCTTCCTGACATTTCAAGGCCCAGGTGAACCCAATCGCTTCCAAGCATTCTGTCACTTGGCTACCTCTGTGACCCTGGGCAAGTGTCTAAACCTTCAACTCAAACACAGATCTGACCTTAACAGAGAGCAGCAGCAGGACTGCACTGACCAACAGTGCAGCCAGATCTCTGTCCCAGGGCCAAAGAAGGCACGTACGACAGGTGGTTTTTCCCAGAATGTGTTCTGTTGCGAACTTTTAAAAATCTTCTATCGTGTGTGTTATTACATATTCTGCATTTGTAAGATTCACAATCGAGGTGAGTGCTAGCTTTGTAAAACTCCTTGGCTTTTCCTGTTGCAGGTGAGAAATGGCGTCTGCATCAACCAGGTGTCTGTTGTCGGATGCTGGCCAGCAGTGGCAGCAAAGGAATTTGTTGAAAGGTTGCTCACAGAATCAGTAAGAAGGCACGGGAAACAGGCTTAGAAATCAGCAGACACAATGTGGCCAGGGTGTCGCCACCATTGCCAACCAAGGTCACCATCCTTGGACACCGATCTTAATGTTAGCCCACTTCGGCCACCACCACGGATCCAAATATACTGTTCCTAGGATTCTGCATGGCTCAGAGTCGTGGATGGTGGTGCCCTCAAACCTATGTGGTCTCTTTGGCAGCCAGGGACAAGGGGGCAAGAGTTTTAGCCTTTTAGCTTCTGCGCTGTGCGTGTGTTGGCTGACAAGCAGAAGATTCAGCATAATTACACTGGCCGCCCGGCCTCTGGTGAGCACTTGAGATGCTGGTGCCAGAAGAATGCTCTGACTCACATTGGGGGATCCCTCAAAATTAGGAAGGGGGTGTAGATCCTGGGCAGCGAGGAATAAAAAAGAACGTCCGCTGACATGCCAGAAACTTGGTCGGTGTTTACAATCCAAGCCCTTCTGCTCCGCCCTCGCCCAGCACCCCTCCTGCTGGGCTCGGGCCTGCGCCAGCCCCGCCACGCCCCAGCACCTGAGCAGGTGCCTGTGCCCCTCCCGGTGCCTGGACTCCTGCCATCTACTGCTCAACTCCAGCCTCTCGTTGTTTTAACATTCAGCCTCCATCTCCAGGACTTCTGGCTGCAGTTCTTGGAGTCAAGTTTCCTTTCACAAAGCTGCAAGTTGCCAGCTAAGCCCGTCATGGATCTTGGCACTTGGATAGAAATGACCTTTTTTTCCCTCCCCTTCTTGGCTCTTCCTCTCAGGGTCTTCTCTCCAATCCCTGGACATGAAAAGAGTGTGAATTGAAGCTGGGAGATTCAGATTTGTTAACCGTGGACTCGCGCAAGTAATCTGATCTCATGAGCCTCGGTTTCCTTGTCTGGAGACAGGGAGGTGGTGAGCTGCTGAATCACGGTGATGATGATTTTAACACAAGTGTTTTTTTTTCTCAACTGTACTTCTCGGGTCCCTGACTTCTCTGACTCTCCTGCTCTTGGCCTGCTTTGTTTCTGTCCCTTTTGTTCAGTTTAACAGACTAGTCAGGAAGCCACAATAAAGATGGAACTTTTCCATTCTTTGCTTCACCCAGAGTCCTGCCACTCGACACTGTGCACACGTTGCCCCGAGTCGCTCGGCCCGAGGAGTCCGCCTTTGCTGGGGTCACCAGAGCACGGCAGAGGGGCTGGGCCCTCAGCATCTGATCCTCACCCTACAGTGTGGGAGTCAGATATCCCCGTCATTTTCTCAGTAAAAACCCAGATGATCTTGGTCCCATGATGCTGCTTTTTGACAACATGGACTGCGACTTCAGAATTGTGCCCTTGCCCCTTGGTTTTACCCAGAAAAAGGAAAAAAGCTACATAGAGGGATCTTTTGCTTATTTTATATACCGGACCATCCTCTTGCAGGTTTTTCCACTCTGCCTTTCCTGTATTGTTCCTTTTGGGTTTTCATTAACAATAGTGGCAGTCATGAAAACTGCCACCATTGACTCACAACTTGCCACGCGCCAGGCCCTTCAGCAGGTGCCGGCTCTGTCATCACAAGGCACCTTTTCCCCAGGAGGCCTGTCTAGCAGCTTCCATGGAGCCAGCCAGCAGGCCCCGAATCCCTTCAGCTCCTGCAGCTTCCTCATCTCCAGGGGCAGAAGGAGCTCTGCTGCCTTTTGGATTTTCTTCTCCCCAGCAGCCTGCACGCCTCCCGCAGTGTGCCGAGTGTCAGTGGCCTCGCTGAGAGGGATTTCGCAGACGCTGTGCAGAACCAAGGACTCCTTGGCCCCGTAGTATTCTGGCTCTCACGGAAGCCACGACGCTGAGGATGGCCGAGGAGGACCTGAGGTTCACGAGCCCCTCTGAGCACAGGCATACACTGGACTCCAGGAAACACGGCTCCAGCATAGTTCCTGGGCTTTCTCGGGGTTAGGAGAACAGGAGTGTGATTTAGGAGAGATTTGTGAAGTATCTGACTTCATCCCTTCGTCTTCGGCATGATTTATCCTCCCTTGTTCCAAATCCCAAGTATGGTTACACGTGCAGCCTCTCTCGTACTACTCAAAACGTTTTCCATTTCGATTTTTTAAATTTTCTTTTCTTTTCAGCTCCTCAGTGAACTTGATCCCATTTCTGTTTAAACCAAGTTTTCCTTGTTCTACCCTAACAAACCAGGGAACAGTTGGTTATGATCTTTGAAATATTAATTTCCTTCCTTCCTTTTCCCGTCTCTAAAAAAATACGAAGCCAGAGCTTTGGGGGAGTTGTCCCTGCCCATCCAGAAGCGCACAGACTGTCACAAGGGGAGCCATGACTGGGGGGATTAATGTGCTTTTTTGTTTTGATTTTTCACTGCTGGCTGGAGGAATCCTTTTATCTGGCGAAGGGGAGGAAGTGATCAGAATGGCTCCTGAAGAATTCAAAGAGAAAAAGAGTCAGTATTCAGTTTCTGACATTCAGAATAGGATTTCACAGCAAGACAACGTCTTGAACGCTGGGTCCGGAGTGAGAGAAAGGATTTTTCTCAATCATTTTGGCTCCCAGTTGGTTCAGATGACAGAGTTTCTCCTGCAAGGTAGAGAAGATAACTCTGCTTACATTTAGGTGTAGCCTGGACTCCGACATCAGGAATAAGGAAATCATCAAGCAGAGGACGTGAAAGAATTTGCTGCGCTTTCTTGTCCTGGGGGCTGTGGGAAGAGGAGGCAGGAACAGAAGCTGCGCAGGAGGGAAGCGTGAGACGTGGCTCGACAGCCTCCGAGAGGCGGAAAGCGGTGCGAGGAGCCGAGAGGCACGTAGAGGACAGGGCTCGGCTCCCTGTTGAGGACTCTGGGAGGGGGAGTCCGGAGGGGAGGCAGGGTCTCCTCCGCGACCGCGACCGCGACTGCAGCAAGCAGAAGGGGAGCAGAGGGCAGGCGCTTGCCGGGCAGTGAGAGCGGCTGCGCCACGGTCCCCTCTGAGGTCCGGTGAGGCAGCGCCGAGGTCCCCTGCCTCGGGAGGGAAGCGGGAGGGAGGGCAGGACTCTGATGGGTCCTTCGCTCCAGAGGGAGCTGGGCAAGGTGAGGGGTCAGGGCACAAAAAAGAGGGAGCCCAGGCCAGGAGCTCTGCCGGGTGTGGACATCAGCAGAGGGCACCACTGAGCCCCAGGGTCAAACACCCTCCCGAGGACCTGCTCAAAGCCAAGGTACCTTCTTCCCCCGACAGAGCTGTGGGCCATGGACTCCGACACCTTCTGAGGGGGACAGGAGAAGGCAACGGAAGTAGGTGACCCTGAGCAGGACTCAAAAGCGACGGTTAAACTATCGATTGGACTACGGTTGAAGCTGGATTGGGCATTTAGTTATATTTCTTCTCCTTACCTAGCAAACAACAGCAAATGAGATGACAGCACACACACAAACGTTTTCCCTGCACACCCAGGCTGTATGGCGAGCATGTCCGAGTCTGCCAGCCCAGACCGCGATAAAAGATCAGCCCCTTCTGTTTCAGGCCCAGTGGTTGCGGTTCTTTTAACTTTTCTTCTTATTTTACATTCTTGCCATCGTTCTTGTATTTTTATATCCCTCTGAAATTCTAGTCTATGTCCTCTTCTTCCTCTGCTTCCTCCTTAACATCAGCTACAAGAAGAAGCAGGAAAGCCTCACGGTTATCGAGCTGAAGTGTGACCTCCCTAAATTCTTACGTCGAAGCCTAAGCCCCAGAACCTCAGAACGCGACCGTGTGTAGAGAGGGGGCCTTTAAAGAGGTGGCTAAGGTCATACGAGGCACGAGGACGGCTCCACTCCAACCCGACTGGCGTCCGTGTCGGAAGCCACAGGGACGGCAGGGATGCGCGCGCACAGAGAAAAGACCACGCCAACATCCTCACCGAAAAGGTGGCCGTCTGCAAGCCAAGGAAACAGCCCTCAGAAGAAACCAGCCCTGCCCACGCCTTGACGCTGGACTTCCAGCCTCCACAACTGCAAGAGAACAATATTCCTATTGGTTAAGCCACCCAGTCTGTGGTATATTGTTATGGCAACCCCAGAAAACCAATACACTCACCTTCTTTTGTAAAAACATTATCCAGATAACAGAACTGTACAAATGAGTGTCCCTCTGGTCAGTGGGAGCCGCGTTTGGAGGCATCGTGGGCACGCTTTTCATAGAAATGGGCGTCATTCTACGAGGCCCCTGCTCCTGTGCCGACACGCTGTCGTCACTCAGCATACGAGTGTGGCTGTGGCGGGAGGGACCAGGGCGCGGGCTGGTGCTCAGCGGGGGCACATGATCTCTGCAGGCCCTGGCAGCTCCCGCCCCTCTGAGCCCAGGCGGAGTGACAGAGGGGCACAAAGGTTGCTCCTTTGGTTGGAGCGAGTGGTTGGAGCTGGGAGGCGTCCTTGCCCACTCGAGCCACTTTTCTGTGACAGATACTCTTTTACACTGAAGGGGAGGCATGGAATTAGTACCACGAAATGAGAGGCAATACAAAAACTGAAACGAGATCTTGAAAGTTTATCCCAGTACAAGCTATGGAGAAAAAACTTCCGGAAGTTTGTCATTTAGCAGAGACCTTCCAGCTGGGAGGGTGAGAGAAACCCTGTGACTGGTCATCCAAAGCCCTGGGTCTTGTGAATATTCTTAATGAGCAACGCTTGCTGCCAGCTGGAAACCAGCTCCTTCACTGACATCTGAAAATTGCTAATGGAAATTAGAGGAGGCCCCAAAACAAATCACACCCTGGGAAAACACGGATTATAGAAAATGTGCCCTACGCATAAGCCTAGGATTTCCTACTTTTTAAAATATTTGTGATGTAGATGGGGCTGATGCTAGATATTCCAGGAATGAGCCAGCCTGGATTGCTTAGCTTCCTGCCCCAGGGACCAGGTCTGCGGGAAAGGAGAATTTCCCTCTGCTTCGTGTTCAAGGTATCCCACCCGCACCCCATTATGTGCCCCAGTTAAGGACATTAGGACAACCCGAAATACTAGGCAGGGATAAGAGCATTAATGGGATTCCACCTGCCTTCAACCTCCACCCCTCCCACCAGGAGAGGCCAGCACTGACCTCACCCGCCGTCTCTCTCCCTCACGGTCTGATAATCGTGCACGGGGACTCGTTTGGAAGGAAGAGCTTTTGCCTCATTCAACCAGACTCCAGAGGGAAATTTTTCTCTAAAAGTGGAGATCTGTCCCATCTCCCGCCTGCCCACCTCCTGACTATTTAGGGAGTAGAATCCCAGGAGATGGTGCTGGTCCCCTGAGCCCATTTGTCATAACCGAAGCTCAAATCCTACCAGTTCCCCTCTCTGGGCAGGTTTCAATATGCCCAGGTCCTGCTGCTCAGCACCTTGTCCACATTTCTAATCCCGTGTTTATAGAAACAGCCCAGTTTGCCCCTTGTCCCACAGCCTTGGAACTCGGTTTAAGGGGAGGGAGTGAACAAGCCTTCTCGGCTGTCAAAGGCCTTTGTTATCTGAGCACTGCAACAGCAAAAGCAAATGGCCTAATCTCTTCCTTAGCTAGGCAGGGCCACGGCTGAGGCAAGAATCTTGTTTGTTGTGGAGTAATGGAATGCTAGAACCAGAAGACGCCTGGAGATCATCTGACCCACAGTGCACAAATGAGGAAACTAAGCCCCAGAAAGATAAAATAACTTGCCCAAGGTCATGCAGGCGGGAGAAATAACCCTAGTCATTCCAAGTTACTGAGCACCTACTACCTTACTATTGGGCAAAGATGTTACCTGCATGTGCCTTCCCACAACAACCGTGCAGGATGGGTACTGTAATCTTCCATTTACAGGAAGGAAATGGAAGCCTGGAGAAGCCAGATACTTGCCCAGGGAGCCCCCAGCTGAGCACAAAGCCAGGTTTCCAACACACTCTTGGCCACCACACTCTAAAGTTAGACCCTATTTCGGTGGGGTTGTCAAAATGCTGGATTGTCATATCTGAAACATGATTGGCACGTTGCAACTGCTGATTCGTAGGTGACCAGTACAACTGGGGGAAAAACCACCCGGCCTCCCCGGGGTGAAAGGATTATACCTCTCAGCTCACCTTCCCACAGGCCTCTCCAAAAACGCTGTGCGATGCTGACACACGAGCTGAAGTCGGGTCAGGTGCCAGTCCCTGTGCATTTACTTCCTGATTAGCTGCAGCCCTGGCCCTGTCGCTGCGGACACAGAGGCCAAGAGGATGTTAGCTTTCTCACGGGACGAGGTGGGATCGAGGCTCCCGCAGCCCTGGGGGGTGGCGCCCAGCCGGCTCGCGTCTCTTCCTGCCCCTTCCCGCTCGCAGTGGCCTGGCGGTTTTTCCTGCCTCCACGTCCCCACTGTCCCCAGCAGGCCCTGCTTCACGCCAGAACCTTTGCCCCAGTCCTCCCTCCCGCTGTCCCGTAAGGGCCTGTCCCACGTGCCGTTGCTCCCGGGCCTGCTCGCTGCCTCCGGGCTGACCGATGAGCGGGTCGCGGAGACGCTGGCGCCCTGCAGGCAACAGTCGAAATCCAGAGGGTGGTAGAATCGCCCAGGTTGTGAGCGGTCTGTCAGGGAGGGGGCGCCACGCAGGCCTGGGAGGGGACACGGGGCGGGAGCCTGGCTCTGCGTCCCTCCCTCCCCGCCGGGCGGAGCGAGCGCGACTTCCTGGCGTCCGTTTCCCACGCGAATGCCAAACCTAGCGGGACGCGGTCGCTCCCAGCTCTGCCCTGGCTCGCTCCGCATCGTCTTCCGCGCGCAAAGAAAACGGCAGACGCGCAAAAGCACGCAGGCTAGTGTTAAAGCGGCGCTTTGACACGCTCCGTGCGCGTCTCTCGTCTTGAGCACAGCCTGGAGAGATTAGCGTTACCGTCTCATTTTATTGATGAAGAAACAGATTCAGTGACTGGCCCAGATGTTCATAAGAACTCAGTCTGAGACGGGCTCGTCTGCCCGCGTCGTCCTCGCTGCTCCCCTTATGCAGGGACGGGCGTCCCTCGGCTGCAGCGCCCCCGGAGCGCGGGCCGCGGCTGGCTCTGCCGGCTCGTGAGAGCCGATTGTTTGATGCTCAGGAGCTTGACATGCCGATTGCTAGACACAGCGGTTATTAAAAATCAAACTATATAAACTTAACATGAAATAAATTCTGTTAAAAACACGGGTAATAAAGACTTAAAACTCACCACCATTATCTGTGCTCTTAGGGTCATTGGCGTCCGCTGCGCCTGCGTGGGCACGCGCTGTTCAAGGCCGGCCTGTCACGGCTCTTGCCGACTTTGCGTTCAGCGGTGGCACCTCGGTAGTTTGAAATCAGCCGCGAGGGTAGTATTTGCACAACAGAACTTGATAAACGCCACAATCAGGTTTTTTCTTTCTGGAGCGCTCCTGGTAAACCACTGCTCTAGTTCAGAACCTCTGCATCTTGGGGCTAAAAGAACCAGAGAAGACATCTGATTTGGTGGGCTCCAGTCGTGTTCTATACCGGGGAACACGATCTTGTCAAATGCCAGGCAGTAGCCTAGTGCATGACACAGGAAGGAGCAGACTTGGCCTAGCTGGTGTCTTAAGCCTTTAAGCTTTACGGCAGACTTTTACGTAGCAATAAAAAACGGAAACACAGTTTCCCCCGTGTCTCTGACTGTGGCTTCTCCCACACACGCACGGGCGTCTCTCCTTCTAACTGCCTCCCCATCACTGGTGCTCCCCAAAGCTCTGCTCATGATCCATCTCCTCTGTGGCGTGTCCACTCTTCCTGTCCGAGCTCCCTCATCCCGTGTCCTTAGCTGCCAAATGGGCGTGTATCAGGTGTGGGTTTCTGAAAGAGTCCTAATCACAGCACCTCTTTCCCCTTCTATATTCTGAATAAACTGAAAAATGAACGAGTTAAAATGGATACTAGAAACATATAAAAACCAGACATATTTCTATACATTAGCAATGAACAATCCAAAAACGAAATTAACAATTCCATTTACAAGAGCATCAAAAAGAATAAAATAGGAATAAATTTAACTAAGGTGAGAAGTTCTGCATCTTCAGGTTGGTCGATGGGTCTTTGCCGGTTTCTGATGCAGCGAGCTGATTTCACGGGATACCTGGCTGTTTCTGGTCCTGGTGCTGATCGGTGGGCGCTGTGGCCGGTCGGCCTGTGCGCAGCCGTCGTGGCCAGGTGCGGGGTTTGGCTGTGTCTTCCAGCCAGATCCCCGGGGCATCCGAGGGTGCCGGTACTACAGAACCCTGGGGCCTGTCACACCCTCCACCAGGCCCTGCCTTGCGTGGCCATGGCAACTTTTGCTTTGGGTCGCCCTAGTTACCTTTCCTTCCCACCGGTGGGGGTGTGGGGAGTGGGGTGGCGGCACGTGGAAACATCACGTGGCCTTGTGGGGGACCGGGAACCAGCAGCGCTGTCTCAGGCATGTCTCTCCGGCCACCTGCCTTCAACACGTCATTCTGCCTTTGTGCGCGTGCTGGAGGGGACAGGCACATTGTGCTGGGTGCAGTGTCCTTTGACTCTCCTCGAACAAAGGATTTGGATTATCTTGTCTTGTTCCTCTGTACCAAAATATTTCAAAAATCTTCACTCACCCACTTGCCAACTTTTTTGACTCTGGACCAGAACTTTTGTCACTGACTTCCTGCCCTTTCTCTTACATGTTGCCTTCTCCTCCTCCTTTTCTGTGGCGCGGAGATGCTGCTTTAGTCCATCTGGGGTTTCCTACGTGTGCGCGTGCACGCGTGGGCGTGCACGACTCGGAGCCCGCCGGCGGCGCGCAGGTGCCGGGCGGCCCGGGTGCCGGCTGCTGAGCAGTCACGAGAACGTTCCGTGGCCTGAGTTGTTAGGGCGGCCCTTGGAAAGAGCGCTGTCACAAGCAGGAATTCCTTTTCCCTCTCGGAAAGACCCGATTCTAGAACTACCGTCTCACTATGCACCCAAAAGAAGCTGACTTACAGTCCGAGCTGCGGGGGGACGGGGACACCGCTGGCATGCCCCCTTCCCTGGGCCCGGTCCCACCGACACCAGGTGTGGGAGCTCCAGAGCACCATGATTCAAGGCAAATGAAACTACGTTCATTTAAAACGTCCGAAAGTTACACACCGCCTGGGGTTACGGACCCCGCGGCGTCGCTCCGCGTCCCCGTCCCCGGCCGTCGCCCGGACTTGGCGTGCACCCGCGGCCCCGCCCCGTCCCCGCAGCCAGTGCGCCTCCCTGCGCTCGCGGTCTGCTCCGGCTCCGTCGCGGGGCGGCGGGGTCACCCTGCGCGACCTGCGGCTCCGGCCTGCGGAACGGAGGGCGGGAGGACGCTGTCTGGCGGAGCCGTGGCGAGGACGAGACGGGCCAACTCCTGCCAGGGCCCAGCGCAGAGCTGCCGCGCAGTGAGCTCCCCGCTGCGCCGCCAGGAGCCCGGGCGCCGCCCTTCCCTCCGCTGGGTCCCGTCGCGCACCAGCCACCGGCGTGCACTGGCGCTAACTTAACCCCTCTCGAGTCCGTTCCAGGCCCCTTCGCTGTATCGCTGTAGTCCAGCGCACTGTCGCCTCTCGCCTGCTTCCTGCGGCCGCCTCCTAACCGGCCCGCCGCCCTCCCGCACCCCTCCGCCTCCAGTCTGCTCCGTGGCCTGGCCAGAAGCTTCTCTGTAAAGGGCAGTTCTGCTCAAGCCACTCTCCCGTTGAAAATCGGTCACCGACTCCCTCTGTGGTCAGGCTGGAATCCGACGGAGCGGGTGGCCGCCCTGCCCCCTACACATCTCTCTTGGCCTTGCTGTCTCTAGCTCACCTCCATGCTGGGCTTCACTTATTTTGTGTTCTTTACAGACCCATTGTTCCCTTTTTCTAGATTCCTTCTACGCTTCCTCAGCCTTCAGAAGCTAGCTTAGCTCTCCCGCTCCGGGAACAGCTCCCTGAATCCTGAGTCTGGATTATGTGCCCCTTCTTCGAGCTCTCCAAGCACCCAGGATTTATTTTGTCCTAACAATTGTACCCCTACTTTATAACTCTCTCTTAAATTGTCTGTGTTCTCCCTAGACTGGCACCTTCTTGAGGGCAGGACTTTTAAGCTCTCCGTCTTGAATGTCTAGCACAAGGCTTAGTATATAGTAGGTGCTCAATAAGTGCTTGATGAATGAGGTATAACACGGTGGACACTGCTAGAGGGAAAGGAGCTTTGTAAAGGAACTGCAGATAGTTTGGTATAATTGGAGATAATGGTAACCAGCAGAAAGGAACAAAGTCCAGCCTTCAGTAACCAGCGCAGGCCTGGTCAGTCGGAGGGACACCAGCAGCAAATGACCAGGAAGTCCACGCTGACGCATTCCGGCTGAATACAGTTGTCTATATGCAGCTGGAGGATATAATTCAAGAGAGATGTACAGAGGCCAGTTTATAAGGGCTGTGTGTGTTGTAAGCTAAAGTGTCTGAACTTTCAGTGGGATGTCCCTGAAGATTTTTGATGTGAGTGACACTCGGATTTGATTTTAGGAAGATCGCTCGGGGGCTCCAGTGTGGAGGATGAATGGGAAGGAAGCCAGAATGGAGGCAGGAGACATAGGAGGAGGCTGCCAGCACCCATGTCGGACGTTGCAACTCACTGCTAGGTGCCGCGGGGGCTCCACAGAGAAAAGGGGGTGCTGTCCCTGCTCCCCGATCTTTAAGACACAAGGAGCCAGATTCTCCCCTGTGTGACTGCCATGGTAGGACTAACCTTGGGGGAAGAAGAGGAGCTTTCTGAAAAGTGAAAGTGAAACCTTCTAGGGCCAATCTCCCTCGCATCTCTGCAGCATCCTGCTGTATTCAGGACGGAATGTTTAAATTAAAGCCTCAAGCTATCATTGCATGTTTTTGAAACTTCAGATTCCAAGGGCTTTCTTGCCAGTTCCATCTGAGGGGACATATCTAACAGCGGGTGAAAGAGCTGTTCTGTAAGAGGCGCACTGGAATGTCTGCCGAACCCGAGAAGTAGGGCTTACACTGAGCCGACCGAGTCGTTCTACAGAACCATGTAGCTCTTGCACTACTTGCGCCAGAGTTGAACCTCACGTGAGTTTTATTCAGGTTCCAGAAGGTGATCTCATCGATTGTCGAATCTGTAAGTTAATACTTAAACTCCCATTTCTGGAGTCAGACCGAGTAGTATACAAATGTTGGCTCTTCCACTCACACAGCTGAATCTCTCTCTGACTCTCAGTTTCCTTATATGTGAAATTAGGGGGCAAAACAATAATAACCACTTCATAGTCATTGTGAGGATTTGATGAGATATTGCATTTAGAGTCCTGGGCACAGAGCTTGGCACATGGTAAACAGTCACACAATATTATTTAATTTAGAGTATCACTGTGCTCTTGGGCAAATTATTTATCCCTTTAGGCCTCAATTTCTTTTTTGATAAAGAGAAGATAATGCTCACCATCCTATCTTCAGTCCCTACTACAAAGCCTGGCACATACTGGATGCTTGAAAAACACTTCTCGAATGAGCGAATGGGGAGGAAGAGACGAATGTTCCGTGACTGTCTTACAAGACGGCCACGGGGCTCACGTGCGCGAGCTGGGGAGGCTGCTGTGGGCAGCGAGATGCTACTCGAAGACGAGCTGATGATCCTTGACTGCCACCTCTTCGGCATTTTCCGTGACATGTCTCGCATCTGAGACACTTGTGGTCAATACTGTTCAATGAACTCTCCGGAGGGTCTGATCATTTGGCCCCTGGAGACTCAGCACTCTCAGGCTGGCCGCCCTAGACTGGGCAGCCTTTGTGGGACCATGGCAGGGGCAGGCAAAGGGCCTCCTGACCCCTGAAGCGATCTCTTCATTTCACTGGCTGTGGCCTGATGTTGCAGAATTGGGGCTTTATTCATCAGTTTATTGCACAAGGCATTTGTCCTTGGTGAAAAACACACAACTCCCCTCGGTGCGAAAGTAGTTTCTTCCCGCCCCTCCTGCGGGCAGAGCTGGGTAGGCGTGCTGCTGCGGGAGAGGCGGAGGCACCGGGAAAAAGGTCATCCTGCGGACCCGGAGGCTCCAGCACGGTTCGTAGCCCATGCTCTGCCGCATGTGTGCCCTTTGGTCCTTCCTTTCCACTTGCTCCAGTGACCTCCATGAGGAAGTGACTCTGTCGGGAGATCACTGTAACTTCTAGAACAAACGGCGACTCGGAGTCCTTATAAAATGGGTGAATTATAAGCCCCCTGGGCGCAGCCCAGCTCCGCACTGAGCTGGCCCCAGGTCAGAACCAGGCTCCTCCACTCACTCGCCAGCTCTGTGATCCGGGGCAAGTTATTAAACCTCCTTCTGCCTCTTTGCTTTTCTTCTGTAAAATGTGGCAATAGTAATAGTTACCTCATGTATGAAAAAATGACCCCAAAACTTCTACCAGTGCTGTTAGAAGTCAGGATGGCAGTTTATCTTGATGAGGTGGTCACCGGAAAGAACCACAGGGAAGCTTCTGGAATACTGGTCTGGTTCCTCATCTGGATGCTGGGTACATGGCTGTGCTCAGTTTGTGAACATTCGTCATGCTGTGACATGCGCACCATTCTGTATCTATGCTTTCTTTTTTTTTTTTTAGAGACGGGGTCTCGCTCTTGCCCAGGCTAGTCTCGAACTCCTGAGCTCAAACGATCCGCCCGCCTTGGCCTCCCAGAGTGCTAGGATTACAGGCGTGAGCCACCGTGCCCGGCCTATGCTATCTTTCAATAAGAAGTTTTTAAGACATCCGTGTAAACTACTTGATGTATGGTGAGTATTCAGTTGGCATGTAGTGAGTCAGCCATTACTCTTATTTTCTGCTGAGCGATCACCATCTAAGACTTGAACATTGTTCTCAAACATAAGGAAAATGAAGAGCAAGAACAAGAAATGCTCACCGAAGGCAGCCTTCACTGAGTGCACAATGGTTTGGATATTTGCACTTAAGAATTGGGAAATTCTGCCAACTAGATTATTTTTGCTGTTGTTTCTTGTACTGGAAAGATTCCCTCTATAAATGCTAGAGCACATTTAGAATCAGTTGCATTTCCAGAATTTCACTTCTTAGGGGAAGCATCTTATTTGAAAAGGGGAGATTAGCTGAGTCCACCTAGCACTTTCCGGAAGATTGAGAAGGTTCAAACGGCCGTATTTGAGCTGGGGTGGCAAGGACTGTGAGGCCGTTGGAAATGATACCATCCCCGCGTGCTACCACAGCTTGGAAGAAAGGTCCTGAAAAAGGAGAGGAAACATCCCAGCAAAATGGCACTGGCTTGGCCCGCCATTATCATAATATCATAAGCTCAGTGTCTTGACCCCGCACCCCAGCAAGGTCATTTCAGAAACAACTGGACTTCGGTGACACGTCTTGCCTGCCTCAGAATGACTAAGGCCTATTTAAGCCTCATGGTTGGTTAATCATTAATGAAGATTTTTTGACAAACAAAGTAGAGCAAGTCAAGAAATAAGGGTGGCTAAAAATTAGCTCAGCAAAGATCAAATTTCTTGCACATGCAGGGTTTGGCGTTGCTGTTGTTTGTGGGTGTAGCGTGCAGAATGGAGGTGCACGGAAATAGGACCCTACTGGGGAAGCCAGTGCGGCTCTGAAGATCTTACTTGGGACCCTCCCCCGCCCTCACAGTCATCTGGAGAACGGTAGCCCCCATCACCTTTGCTGAGAAGGCTGCATTCCTGTCCCAAGGGGGCTTTACCTAGGAACAGTGGGGACACGCTGGCAGGCACATGCAGCTGCTAACCCCAGAGAGGAAAGGGTAGAAGGTTCCAGAGGCTGGAAGCTGGACCTGAAGAAGGAAGGGGTGGGCAACCCTACAAACTCTCCTGGGCAGGATCAGTGTTGACAAGCATTCCCTGGGGCCAGGAAGGCAGCAGGGAGGAAGCTTCCCGCCTGGGGGAGCCCTCAGATGCACTGTGCTAAAGACTGTCGTCTTCAGCAGGGTGAATAAATGCAGGGCCCCATCATTTTCTGAAAGTCCTAAGGAAGAAGGAATGATTTAGGGTTCTTACCACTTGAGTGTTGGCTCCCATCCTCTGTTGTGGGGACTAAAACTCTTCCTCCCACAGTTAATGCAGGTCCATAGACCACGCCTGACGCTGAATGGAGCGAAGGCTGGGCTGCTGCACACCCATTCTCCTTCTCCTCTGAGGCGCCTTGAACTGCTTTCAGGGCCGTGACTGTTTTTCCTCTGGGCCTGGGCCTTTCCTCTTATTTCCTCCTGGCTCATCTGCCCCAACTCCTACTCATTCTGCAGATCTCTGCGCAGAAGCCACGTCTCCCCCAAAGCGTTATGAACTCCCTGCCCAAGCCCGGGTGGGTGTCCCTCCCATGAAACACCGTCCCATCATGCCTGGGATTTTCCAGAAGGCAGAGAGGGTCACTTCTGTTGACTGTTTCTCCGGTGTTCCCTGTTAGACCGGCACAGTCGGCCCTCATCAATGGGTATTGAATGAATGGGCGAATAAAAGAATAAAAAGGCTTAAAACGGAAAGGCTTGATGGAATTGATATGGAGGAATGCACTCACACTACCGTTTTAAAAGGGGAAGGGAAAGGAAATAACTTTCTAGAAGAGTGCCTACAACATACCAGGCTTTTAAAGATTCATTAACTCATCAGATTTTCACAATGACCTTATGAGGTCAGAATTATTACCTCTATTTTACCAACTAAGAAACTGGTGCACAAAGAGGCAAGGAGGCTTTTCCAAGTTCAAATGACTGGGAAGCGGCAGAGTTGAGGTTTCTCTCCAGGCGTTCTGACTGCAAACCCTGACTGTTTACTAGGCTGCGGCGCTTGCTCATAGAGGTAAGTATTTGCGGAATCACATTTTTTCCCCAGGTTTATTAGCATGCGGACTTAGAAAACAGGAATACTGGGCATCTAGATAGGGAAGACTGATAAACAAAAGAAGGAGAAAGAAAAGGCTATAACCAGTCTGGTAGCTTAGACCTTGGAATTGAAGCAAAACATTTTGCAAAACTTTTTTTAATGCAAAACATTATTTAAACCTAATCCTATGTTTGACCTTGGGGGTTCAAAAATGGGGAATGTGTCAAGGAAGAGGTAGGATAAGGTAAGTACTATGTGTCAACTTAGTAATTTTTTTAAAAGTTGAAGATTCTCTCCATGTAAAAATGAAAAGAAAAACTAAAAAAAAAAAAAAAAGTTGAAGATGTATTTTTCTTAGGGTCATGGTGTCAAAATGTCATTTTGTCAAAACGGCTATGCCAAAATGTCAAACTTCATATGATTAAAAAAAAACAAAAAAACAACAAAACCCAAAACCAACTCTGATATAAAAGCTAAGTGCCCAGAATACTTTATAATAAAGATAATATCATGTAAAAACTGAGGCAATGTACAAGAAACATTAGGTTTTCTAATTGTTCTGACTTTCAACTAGATCAGTGCTTTGTTATGTTGTCATGACATACTTTTGGAATAAAAAAGTGGGGCACGTACTCTAGTAAAGAATCAGGACGTAGAGTTGACTTCCTATGCTGGCTGGTCAGCCTCCTTCAGAGTCTTTGGGACAGCCTCGTCGTCAGAATCCCTAAATCCGCCAGCGCACACATTTTCGCCAGCCCTGCTTACCGCTGCGGTCTTCCAGGTTGAGAGGAGGCATTTTCAGCCATTTTTTCCACTCCCTAAGTTACATATAAAAACACACAAAAAGCCAACAGGAAAGAGACTACACTCGTCGAAAGGCTTTGCTTTTCTTACTCGATTTTCTTACTCTACTCTATTTACCCATTTCCAGGGGCAGTGTACTGCCGGGAAGGATCTGGGCCTTGGAGTCTGAGTGCAGATTTTAGTCCTGGTTATTTCCAATTGTGTGACCTTGGCCAGCCCCCCATCTGCTGTGCCTGTATCGCTGAGTTCTTGCGAGGCCCACGTGAGATGATGGAAGCCAAGGAGCCGAGTGAATCTCATGGTGACAGCATTTATCCTCACTTGACATACTATTGACCTCCTCGTTTTGTCTGTTCCCCCACTATAATGTAAGCCGTACACGCAAAATTGTTCATTCTGTTGCTGCAGCACCTGGGAGAGATACAGTACGTGATCTGTACGACTGTTAATTCTTTTTCTAATGAGATGAATCTAACTCTGAATGTGATTCAGCAACTTGAAGTGCATCTACAGTTTTCTCTTAGAGTAAGAGGGAATCAGCAGATCTTGTTGCCCTTAAAAACATTGCCTAATGATCTGTCATTTTGGGAGGTTTCCCAGCCTATTCTGCCTCTAAAAGGGCCTTTATCCATTTTAAGAGGAAACGGGAAGTTAGAATTCCGAGAAATGGACGTTGGGAAGTCATAACCCACGTTCAATGTTAGGAAGGTAAAATTCTTACTCATGGGCAGACTAAATGGAACAATTTTTAGAAGGAACTCCACTGACAACCCACCACCT
Organism: Propithecus coquereli; assembly: GCF_000956105.1. Classification (NCBI taxonomy): domain Eukaryota; kingdom Metazoa; phylum Chordata; class Mammalia; order Primates; family Indriidae; genus Propithecus; species Propithecus coquereli. The sequence goes on along the minus strand of NW_012146412.1, from coordinate 401,422 downwards.
TCCCTCCTGTCATTCGATTGACTTTGCTGATAAATACCGTCTGAAGTTAGTGATGATCTCTAGAGAAAAGGGAAGTGTTCTGTTAACCCTGCTGTGCACTGTGAAAAGGAGAAACAAGGTGGCTTTGGTTTCAAACGCAGTGACCAACATCAAGGTCACCCGAGCACATTCACGAGACCACCAAAAAACTCAATGTCACATCAGCGGCCTCCATCTCAAGCTCCGAGTGTAAAGCTTTTGCAATCATAAACAAACCTCAGCACTGCCGCAGTGACGGGCTTTGCCACGCCCTGCTCCAGTCCAGAGGCCGAGTCGTGTTGGAATGAGCTGGCGTTTGCGGATGCTAGTAATTCACATTCCACTGTGCAGCTCAACTCAATGGTGATTCACAGCCGAACACATGACTATAGCTTGCCAATTTCCCCACCTGAAAACACTGAATTAGCTGATCCCTTCTGTGCTATAAGGGTTTTGTTAATTTTGCTAGAAAAAAAATAAATCAGTATAAAGAAAACACAATTTAAAATAAGGTCTTGAAATTGCTTTGAAGAAAGCTTTATTTTCTGCATACATCCTGTGAATGTACTGTAAATGGAGCAAATCTACATGAAAGTTTTTCAAGTACGAAGCAGCTAAAGATAACTAAACTACTAGCATGTCTGAAAACAGAACTCTAAAACTTTTTTTTTGTACATTTATATAGTTTGTTCTTAACCCTAAAAAAAAAAAAGTTCACATTTCAAGTTATAAACTCACCTCAGTAGTGTACATGAAATGGTTCTGAAACGACAGGGACAGACAGGCCCACGCGGGGACGCAGCTCCCCGACACTTCGCTGGCTATGTCACCAACGTTTGTTTCTAAGGTAGTTTGGTAGTTGCCATGTTAAAATACCATTTTCTTTCTTTCTTGCAAATAATTCACAGGCACATGTAAAATACAGTAGAGACTGGGTCAGAGTTCCACCCGGGGAACCTCTGTGACAATCTTTCTCACAGCCCAGGGGTGAGGATCGGATCCAAAACGCACTTTGTTGAATTGCTCGTTCCAACAGGTTCGGGGTTGGGTGCAGCTTGCTGGGCACATGATCAGGAACATTGCACAGTTACTTTCTGCCATTTAAGAGCGATGGCAGGGAATGTTAGGAATGCTTAAAGGCCTCAGCGGGCACTCAGTGATTTTATAGAATAGTTAAATAAATATCGCTTATACATAAAGCTCATCTCTCATCCCAAGATGAGAGGGTAAAAGGCATTTGGGGATCTCTTAATTTAAAACAAAACAAAAGTATTGGCTAAGGCCATGATCCTATTATTAATCCACAAGTAAGAATTCCACCATCAAAAAAAACAAACCAGTGAGTGGAAAGATTTTATGGATCTAACATGACACAAAAACCCAATTCTGTATCTGCTACCGTATTGCACACCTCACTTCCTTGATTGAGCCTTTAAAAAAATTCCACGTTGATATAGTTCATAAAGCAGATGACAGTCTTAACGTTTTACTGTATTTTACATTCACTCTGCTAAACAGAAGCCTTTACACAGGCACGAAACACTGCAACAATACATTTATTTCCTAATAAAACAAACCTCTTTAATAACAGTGAAACAAAATGGTATCATTTTGCATTAAACTACATACTATGAAGTTCTACAACAAAAAAGGACTAAAAACAAGCATTAGGAGATATTTACAAACTATCTTTTAACTCCTATAGGTCTCTCCTCCTCCTCTGGAGGTGCACACCCCGGTTTAGTTCACCTGCCAAGTGCCCAGCAACAGAGGAAAGCCCCATTCTACAAACACAATGCTTGCAACACCCTTGAGGACAGACATTTCGCAAGAAACATGCTAAGGCAGCTAGAAGCAGAAGTCTCTGCTGACGACAGCCTTTGGGGGTGTTGTCTGCAATAACATACATTCTTTGCCCCTGCAAACTCACACTTCAAAAATGAATAAAAGCATTAGAATGGGAATTAAAGTTTTATATTGGGCAATGCAATAGGCTATGCAAAGATGTCTTACACAAACCTATTAAAACCTTGTGCTTACTCTGCTATTGAAAATAGCACACATAGAAGATAATACCTCCCCACCAAAACAAACAAACAAAAAAACCCACAAGAAAACAAAAAACCCCAGCAAAAACCCAAGGAGAAGTAGTATAAAACCCACCAGCTGTTCCCTCTACCAGAGTTACTTGTTTGTCCTAGACTTGCCAAACACGGGGGTTGGTTTGGGATTTGGGGAGGAGGGGAGAGGGTGAGAGATGGAGGTGGTGGGGCATTTTTAAGGGTAAAGGCACACGGAGAATAAGCGCAGGGCGACAGTGGCAGGTGAGCACTTTCCAGTGTTTGGACTCAGGAAGTATGACAAGTCTTTTCAGTGTTGGCTTAAGGAGAGACTGAGTGTTTAACTTCTTTTAAAAACCAGAACCGCCATGGCTAACACATAGTAACACCGTCAACCCTTAACACCAGTGGAAATAGAGAGGTTTTACTCATTTTAAAATTGCACTTTCCAGTATAACCTTTAAAATAACGTTTTATGTAGTATTTTAAAGCACTACTGTATCTCTGAATATTGAATATATTTTTCAAAATAGTTCCCTAGCTGCTCAAGTGTGCTTTTTAAATCTATAGTTGATATATTATTGAAGATACTACAAAATAGAAATCTCTGGAGTGCAGAAGTTAAGAAAATAACCTTCATACTGAAAATATATCCTTAAAAAAAACAACAAAAACCTCTATACAAATGTGGTACGGCATACAAATTTTTAAAAGATGGTATCAAGGCACGAACCATTGCAAGTCTCTTAGAAATGTATGAACACAGGCCTGCTAAACTGAAAATAGTCTTAAAAAACTAGTGAAAACTTCATGTATATAAAATATTTCAGTATGGGATTTCATAGCATTCTTCACTTTCAGGCTGCATGTATGTGCGAATCCACCATGTTCTTTCTTCATAAATAGTAAAGCGTTCCTTCAGCGGCGTTCCCGCGGTTTGCCTTCGCTGTCAGCGCTCAGTACGTCTGGTAGACGTCGGGGATGGGGACCTGAATGGCGGCGGCGGGGAAGGCCTGAGGTATGTAGCCCGCGTAGCCCCCGTACACGGCGGCCGCCGCGTTCTTCTGCAGCGTGGCGATCGTGGCTGCGGCCGGAGCGGCGAACGGCACGTAGCTGGCCCCGTAGAGCCCGGCCGTGGGAATCCTCTGCACGTTGGGAGCCACCGTGTAGACGGGAGTTATCGGGCGGCCCTGAGGAGGGAAGACAAAAAGAATCCTTCCTGAACGCGCGTACGTACCTGTCGTCCGCTCATTCAACCAGCTCCTCCCCGGGAATGGGGCGCAGAGAGGCCAAAGCGCAGGTTTCCATTCTCAGGACAGGAAGGCGGAGGCGCACACACATAGGAGCAGCGTAAGGAGTAAGATGAGGCAGGGTAAGAGACACGGAAGAGGGAAGGTGGAGTGGCGCCCTCAGATTCCATGCGCGCGACCTCGTGAGAGCGAGAGAACGAGGAAGCCAGGGGAAAGCTGGAGCAGAGCTGCCTTCGCTGTGTGCGGGGGCTGGTTCCGGCGCCCCTGTGGGTACCGCTGTCCTCAGATGCTCAGCCCCTGGTGAGACAGACACGGTATTTGTACGCAGCCTGTGCACGTAACCCACGTATACTGTACATCATCTCCAGATTACTTACAACACCTAATACAATGTAAATGCCACATATATAAAAGTTATAGCGTATTTTTATTTGTATTTTTTATTGTTGTATTCTTTTATTGTTTTTATTTTTTCAAATATTTTCAAGCCACAATTGTTGAATCTGCGGAGGCAGAAGCTGTGGATAAGGAGGCCTTCTCTGAGCTGTACTCTGAATCTTCCACCCTCCATTCCACTCAATCGGTCTACGCCTCAGAGCGAGCTAGGGAAGGGAATTGAGAATCTACTAAAAATAAATATTTTTCCTAAAACATGGCCCCTATGTGCCAGCTGCCTCAACTCATACTTCACTGATGAAACACAGTCTGTTTCGAGAACAGAGAGGAGAGCAGCCTGTGCTAATGTAGTGCAACAAGGCATCCTGGTCTCCGAAGGGGCAGCGTCTTAAGCTACGACCTTAAAAAACTGTGACCATACACAATTTTCAGCCAATGTGATGGTTTCCACCATCTCCCACCTAAGATACGACACCACTAAATACGCAAACTGTTGTAGAGCTTAGAGAAGGAACCAGATAACTTGGGAGCTGGAGAAGACATCTCAGAAGTAGGGACATTTGAGCTGGGTTTTGAAGGATTAGGAGGAGTTTCCGAGTGAGGAGGAAGTAGGGACGGAAGGACAAGCCAAGTGAAGCTGCCTCAACTGCAGACGGCCACCACCGGCTCTGTGAAAGTCCCTGCTGCTTCCTTCTGTCCACTGGGAAGTGCAGTACACTAGATTTTCAGAACAAACAGGAGTCCAAGTGGGAAGACTGTGGTCAGTGTTTCCCAAAGTGCTTGCCGTGGAGCTGCTTTATGGAAAAGGGATTTTGGATAAAATAGTAATAAAACATTCATTTAACAAAATATCTGGCACGTCTTATGTTCCACAGAACACCCTGTAGTACAGTCTCTCTATGTCTTAATACATGTTCAAAATAAACAATTCAGGATATATGAAATGGGGAATTAGTAAAATTAATTCTTCCTGGATTTTTCTAAAGGAATTAGTTCCCATTTATCTTACAAAATCTGCAAATTAGAACCACAAAATTCTGTTCAAAGGAACTTATAACCTAAGAGTACTTTTTCACTTGTAATCAAAATAATAATCATACTAATGACAATCAGAACAACTAATAACGACTGAGAGACTATTGTCTGCCAGGCAGTAAGTGCCTCATTTGTATGCGAGTACTGAATCGTCACAGCCACCAGCAAAGCTGGCACCATGACTACATGGAGAAGTGTGGGTGTGTTAGATGTGTTCGGTGACTCGCACAAAGAGACACAGCTTTTAAGCCACAGAGCCTGCAACTCTGGAGCCTACACTTTTAGCCCCAGGTTATCTCGCCTCCTGCGACTCTATCCAACGGGTGTTTCGTGAGCGACCCTTTACGACCTGGGAGGGGAGCTTAGAGGAGGGAACACCGTGGTTCACAGAAAGACACAGCCATCTTTTCCACACGTGTGGACACAGGCTTAATAACAAATCAACAAAGGGAGGCCATCACGGAGAAGGTGACACCCGAGAGAAACTGCGCCATGTGCACAGTGCAGCACCGGGCCACGCACGCAAACGTGCACCAGCCCTCGGCCTGAAATCGCTAAACTCATGGCTTCTCTTTTCAGTCCCTGTGATGTCCCTTTTAGGGTGGCATTCACTGTGACATAAGGACAGAGCATAGGTCAGGCACTGGTCTTCCAGTCCCAACTCTGCCCCGACCAGCCATGTGGCGCTAAGGCAGTTCTGTCGCCTCCCTGAGCCTTACTTGTCTGACGCGCAGGAAGACCGCGCACACGGGAAAGACTTCTGCAGAGAGCCACACGCGGCGCAGTGCGTCCCCCCCGTACCCACGGTTTTACTCTCTGAAGTTTCAGTTACCTGCGGTCAATTATGATCTGAAAATATTAATGGAAAATTCCAAAAATAAACAATTCACGAGTTTTAAATATTATGCCATTCTGAGTAACACAATGAAATCTCGTCCCTCTCCGGCCTGGAAGCGAATCGCTCCTTTGTCCGGCGCATCCACGCTGCCTGCGCTCCTGCCCGCGAGTCGCTCGGCAGCCGCCTCAGTCATCAGGTCGACTGTCACAGTGTTCAAGTCACCCTTATTTTACTTAATATTGGCCCCAAAGCACAAGAGCAGCGACACCAGCAATTTGGATATGTCAAAGAGAAGCCATAAAGTGCTTCCTTTAAGTGAAAAGGTGAAACTTCTTGACTTAGTAGAAAAAAAAAAGTATGCCCAGGTTGGTAAAATCTCCAGTAAGAAGGAAATCTTCTATCCCTGAAATTGTGAAGAAGGAAAAAGAAATTCGTGTATATTTAGGGTTTGGTATCGTCTGTGGTTTCAGGCATCCACTGAGGTCTTGAAATGTATCCCCCGTGGATATGTACCGACGTCCAAGTGCGTTAATACGGCTTCATCAAAGAAAAGCACTAAAGAAAAATGCAATAGTGGTAGCGGAGAAACCGTTTATGACTTAACATCTTTAACTTCCAATTCGGGTGACGGTTCCCTGTGGTTTTCCCTGCTGTCAAAGAGGAATGGTTATCCTTGCTCTACCTACACCACAGATTTGCTGTGAACATTGAGAAAAGTATGAGAGATTAGTTCGAAGATGTAATTAAGCCTATACCAGCAAATATTTTTTTATTGCTTGCAAAGGCTACGTGAAATTTTTGATATAAACAGGAATACCCCTGAGCACCTGCAAGGCAGGGGAGGATGACCAAAGGGACCCCACAGGTAGGTTCTGAAAGCCATGCTGGAAGATCAGTTTCCAGTGTGACTCCTGCCCAGAAAGGTGTTCTTCTTGTCGATCAGTAGTGCTTAAAATCCCCCTTCCTCTGCTGCAATTCGGAAGAGAATTCAAAAGAGGTGGAAGGCAGAACATGTCAGAGAACCCGAGTTAAAGACCTCAGATGGGGACGCACAGCACTCAGACTCCAGAGACAGCACCCAGGCCCCACACGCCCGCAGAAGCCATTCTCAAGTTAAAAAGTAAGGGCTCTAGGCATTCTGCAGAATTTGCTCGAGGAGGAAAAATCTCCGTGGGAATCAATGGATTGTACTTCGAGCAAATTCATAAGCAAAGACTGTGAATAAGGACCCAATGGCAACTTCTAGTGCAGACTGATATGAGACAGGAATAGTCTGGGGCCCAGAACATGACCATGGGGCCTGGAATTTGGACCTGACCAGAACTGACACCACTTACCAAAGGTTCATGAGTTTCTCAGTAAAGAAGAATTAGAAATTATCGTCAGATACCACTAAGTATCGTTTGCAAGTTACCACAGATATTTATAGGCAGTCTGCAAGTAGTAACTACACCTAGCTGTCACTCTACAGTGAGTCACCTACAACCGAGTCCTTATTTTGTCTTTTGGAGGTCCGAGTTAAAGAACACTTGATGACATACTGATGGATGGATAACCTCCAACCAGCTTGGCCCTCTGTGAACAATGCAGTCACGACTCAGGCTCAGAGTAGGCAAAGGCAAGTCAACAGCATCCCGTTGAGGAGGTTCACAAGCCTGGCTCTGTTTCCAAATCATTGAGGAACTTGTACGAAATATCAATTCCAGAACTCCAGCCCAGGTCAACTGAATTGGAACCTTCAGAGGTTTGAGTCTAAGAATCTCCGTTTTTTAAACATATGCCCTGGATAATTCTCACTCACCTGGGTGAGAGCCCCTGGGCCCGATTATGATAACTGTGATTGGTGTTGGTGATTCTCTGCCTCAGAGAATAGCTTTAAAATAAGATTGTTTTTTCTGTTAAACAGACATACTCCCTATGTGCTATGCAAAGACACAAAGAGACCTAAGAGATAGCCTTTGGGCTGCAGGAGCTTCATTTTAACTGGGGAGAGAGAACACATTGGCAGCCAAAAGCTAAGTAATGACGTAGTAATGAGAAGTACAGGAGAGAAGATTCCCTAGGCCTGGTGGGTGGGGAAAGATTCTGTGAAGAGGTGAGACTAAAGAAACCATAGCTAAGAGAACACTGTGGGCCGGGTGCGGTGACTCACGCCTGTAAATCCTAGCACTCTGGGAGGCCGAGGCTGGAGGATCGCTTGAGGTCAGGAGTTTGAAACCAGCCTCAGTAAGAGTGAGACCCCCGTTTCTACTAAAAATGGAAAGAAATTAGCTGGGCAACTAAAAATAAAAAAAATTAGCCAGGCATGGTGGTGCACACCTATAAATCCCAGCTCCTTGGGAGGCTGAGGCAGGAGGATCGCTTGAGCCCAGGAGTTTGAGGTTGCTGTGAGCGAGGCTGATGCCACGGCACTCCAGCCCAGGTGAAAGAGCAGGAGAGTCTGTCTCAAAAAAAAAAAAAGAGAACGCTGTGAACAAAGATGGGGGAGGAGTCCAAAATGGTGAGATTAGTTTGGGAAGAGATAGGGGAATAGTGGGAGATGAGGTTGGAGGAGAGAATTACAGGCAGATTTTGTAAAATTTCATTTAATGTATGTATATATATTCTCTCTCTCTCCTCCCTCCACATAAATATACAAACACACACACTCACATATATATATGGGGTAAACGTTTTTTTAAAATCTTCCTTGAGCTGCAACTTGGAATGTGAAAATGTGAAAGAGCTCCCTGGACTTCGAATGTCAGCTCTTTAACAACGTGAGCTAGCAATTATCCAGTGCCATTTAAAAAAAATGGTCTGTGCAATGTTATGACACTGTGAAACATCACACATGTCATTTTCTCATATTGCTTCCCGTCCTTAGTACAATGATAATATTAGGGCAGTCCAATTATTATTTAAAATTTTTCTTTTCTGTTACGATTCACATTAAAAACGCTCTGTGTCACCCAACCCCACGGCTCTAACAGAGAGCTAGGCACACGGTAAATTCTCAGTGCTGGACACTAAATGCACGCGTGATAAAGAGAGGCTTCACACACAGATTACAACGACTGCAGCAAGAACTCAACCTGAAAGGGTGGCGGCGTCGACACAGCAGGAATAACAGCGGCGGCAGCGGCCGCGGCAGCGGCACTGGCTGGGTCTGGCTGCACGGCAATAGGGCTGATCATGTGCTCCATTGTGTGGATTTTGCCGTCTTCGATCATTTTAGGGGCTGAGGCTGCTGGAAACATGGAATACTGGGCCCCGATGGCGGGGATGGCTACTGCAAGAGAAGCAAAGAGGGAAGAACAGGTCAATCACTTTCAGTCACCAAGAACAGTCTATCAAGCACTCTATGCATGTTTACAAACCAAGTTTAGCAGTCATGGGCCTCTCTATGCTAATTAATGGTCTTTTAGTACAAGCCATGTAACCAGGTATTTGCTACCCAAAAGGAAGAGACGGCAGGTGGCAGGCAACTGCCCTGCTTGTCTTGCAAAGGAACCACAGGGTATGGAGGCTCCCAGTCGATCAGCGCGGAAGGGAAGCCTAGAGTTAGGCTTCTGCACCAACATTTTCTACTACTTCTGTAGGAAAAGCTCATTTTGAAACATATTCTCATGTCCTGAACAAGGAAGGGCCTTCTAACTCTGAGAAAATGGGCTCAGAATCGGCGAGATCAGAGGCTTGAGGCCCAGCATGTGTGACGGGGAGTCTGCCCGCTCCTTCTCACCCACCTCACTCATCGCCAGACTGACTGCCTTTTTCACTCTCGCCACTTTTTAAGAAGCAGGTGCTGCTGGGGGTTTCATTCTGAGAACTCAGAGACCTGTGTATCCTCCTCATCCTGCATTTCAGATTTCAACATCACCAATTCAAGGAAAAATACATAATTTAAAAAAATAGAGAACTCCCTAATTTCTTAATGTCCACTCATAGTAGTAAAGCAGTGAAGTGACTATTTTTTTTTGTGGGCCTGCCAATTCGAAGAATTTCTGTGACTAAAGTACAAAGGGCTGATTGCAACCAGAGATTCAAAAACATAGCAGTTATTAAATGTCAATGTCTGATAAGGAGATCAAAAGGATACTGGCCCTAGTTTGGGGGATTTGTGTATGTGCTTGCTGCACGTGTTGAAAGGATAACCAAAAAATGTGAAATGCATACACAAAGAACGCTTTCATTTATGGCTTTTCTACAACTGTAGGTACATTTATTATATTAAAGACTGACTTGATCAAACGTAAAGAGATAAATGGCTGTAAGCTAAACGATGGTACAGCCATTCAATAAAATATATCTAAAATCTTAACCAAATCTTTTACCTGCCTTTCCAATCGTATCTTCTATTGGTCTTGTGCCTAGATATTGCACTACTACCCTGGCGTCTCTCTTAAAATACAAAATTCTAATTTTCTGGATGATCAGAACCAGAATCAAAGGGATGGGGCCCAGAGAGGGCTGTGAGATTGAGCTACATGGGGTTGTACCAACTCTGAGCTGTTCTGGCTACTGGCCCTCAGGGCCCAGAACGCATTTTTAAATGGCTAAAGATTATTTAAAAGCTCTTTTCTCTTGTTCAACCTTAGGCTACTGTAACTTGTCAATAGAAATCCCTTTCCCAACAAGTAGAAGCAACAGTTGCTATATCCAGGTTCTGTTTTATGGAGCTTCAGAGCTATAGGATCAATTTTACACTGCTCACAGTCCCAAAGGCATTTGTTTGTTTATCTTTTTAGAGACAAGGTCTCGCTGTGTTGCCCAGGCTGGAGTACAGTGACATGATCACAGCTCACTGCAGCCTCGATCTCCTAAGCTCAAGTGATCCTCCCGCCTCGGCCTCCCAAGTAGCTAGGAACTACAGGTGTGGACCACCACGCCCAGATAATTTTTAAAAAATTTTTTTATAGAGATGGGGTCTCACTATGTTGCCCATTAAAAAATTAGAGAATTCTCTATTTTCTTAAATTATGTCTCCGACTCCTGGCCTCAAGCGATCCTCCTGCCTTGGCCTTCTAAAGTGCTGGGACTACAGGCGTGAGCCAGCACACCCAGCTGCCAATGGCATTTATAAGAAAATACAGTCGAAGGAGTCACTTCGCTGCAAAGATTACATAATTTTTACACAGGCAAAAAAATCTTCATTAGATTCTTCAAAAGAGGGCTCGCTGGGAAACTGCTCTTTGGCCCCAGGAGGCCAATGTGAACCTGTGTCCCAAATGCTTGGCTCCTTGACTCTAGCTAGGGGAGGAAGTGCAGTCTCAACCAGAAGAAAACCAGAGTAGCTAAGCTTTAAACAGCTCTCCAATCTACCCTCCGTGAAGCCAGCAAGAGGTCTAGAGGAGGATCATTCCAATTACCCACGGACTGAACTTTCCATACGTTTGGATGCTTGTGTGGTGTGTGTTATTATCGAATTTGTGCTAGACTCACACAATGGAGTTCATGTTCTTTGCAGGTTTGAATCCGAAGACCTGCCTCACATTAGGTGACCATGGGCACTAATGACATTGGCACACTGGGTTGTGGGGCCTGGGGTGAAAGTGAAGTTCAGGGTCCCCAGCCTGAAATACTTGGGCATCCCTACTCCCGATCTACCGGCCCCCGGTGGAAGAGGAAATGAGTGCTGGAAATCAGAATCCAGGGAATGAGCAGCTGCAAAAACCTGCACTGCTGCCTTGTCCCAGGCATTCTTGTCTGCTCAGACCATGGACAAACGGTGCTGTTTGCTCCTGAAGGGGAATATTCTACCTTTCCCAACAACTCTCAGAACGGGCAATAGCTGCACCCTCTGGCTTCTGAAGGTTGAGGTAGAAACAGGCCGAGTAGGGAAAAGACAGGTTTTAGCTAAAAGACACAGAGAGCCTCATATTCTTCTGTTCTTCCCCCAACCCCAACCCCCACCCTTTGCCTACCCAGCTGAAGATGCAGAAAAAGCCTAACAACTGGTGACATCCATTTGAAAAACTTACTGCCAGAAACTCTGATGCGGACACGGCGAGAGCTAGGCCGTCCGCGTCGTCCCCTTAAGTTCCAGCTTTGTTTTTGCCTAGTCTCTGGCTGCCTATGAGAAGAGAAGGCCACGCGCAGATGTGAGAGCCCGAGACAGACTTGGACTCACTTCAAAAGAGGGCCGGAGTTTAGGCTGAAGGGACACATCCTCCATCTGGTTTATACTGACCTGTGCCAGGTTTAATGGCAACTGGATTGACGGTAGAGATTTCCAAATTCGGCACAAGTTCATATCCTTTTTCTTGCTGCTTTCCTTTTCCTTCATGATATCGGCTATATATACCGCGGCCAGCAGAATATCCCCCAAGGTAGGAACCCCTGGGCCCTGGGGCTCTGTTGCCAGCCGCACCTCGCCCTCGGCCTCTTACGCTGCCTGCTTATAATAACAACACAAAACATGGTGAGCACCCAGCAGCGACGGCACAGGAGGCAGACCCTGGCTCATGGCTCTTGGAATGTGGCTGTTTGCCCCGAGTCTAAGTTGCAGGTGGCTATACCTTTAATGCGCTGGTAAGTACGTCTCCAACATCCTACTTCAGCCTAGATTTGCACCCTAAGTGTAGCTGCATGGTCCACGACTTCCTTAGTGCACATTCGCCAGGTGAGCTCCTGAGACTGCATTTGCAATTTCAGCAAAGGCAAACATTCATAGACTGTATCAAAGTTAGATCTGGAAGGGGATCTGCTACTCTACCTTCCACGTTTCGTGCTTGAGGAAACAGGCCAGGGGATGTTAAAGTGACTGACTAAAGCCACAAACCCAGTTAACCAAAGAGCAGGACCCGGCACCTGGGTGTCTTATTTTCTGGCGTAATGCCTGGTCTCATTATATCCTAATCAGCAATTATAAAATACAACAAAAAACATTGCCCCCGCCTTAAGATTTAATATCACAATCAGGTTTTAAGCTAAGTGCCAAGAGACTGGCCGACTAGCCCCAAATCTGGTGACCCCGGCAAGGCAGAATGCAAGAGCTTGCACACCCCATGATTTTACCGTTCACCCCACAATGATCTGCACTTCCTTCAGTGCTACAGAAGTGACTGCCTTAAGCGCTAGCAAAGAACGGAAGGCAGAACAGCCACTCAAAGGAGCAGCTCAGCACGTTACAGCCGGGACGCTGCGGACACGCGGACGGCCCCTGCCCAGGAGGCGGGCTCGAGGACGCCGCCCGGGAGAAGAGCCCCACTAACCTTTCACGAAGTAGTCCCTGTTGGGCCCGACGAGCGCGTTGTAGGGGTAGCCGTAGTAGGCCAGCGTGTAGGGGTCGCAGGGGTACACGTAGCTGGGCTGCGGCGCCGCCGCCTCGGCCGCGCCGCCGCCCTTGGCCGCCTTCTGGTAGCGCGAGTACTGCTCCTTGTCCACCGGCTTGGCCAGCGTGACCTCCAGGCACGAGCCCTCCAGCTCGGTGCCGTTGAGGCTGTTCATGGCGCGCACGGCGTCCTCGCGGCTGGCGAAGTGCACGAAGGCGTAGTCGCGGATCTTCTTGACGCGCTCCACGCAGCCCGGGTTGAACTGGCCGAAGCTCTTCCTGATGGTGTCCTCGGTGGTCTCGATCATGAGGTTGCGCACGTAGAGGATCTTCACGGTCTCCATCACGTCCTCGTCCACGTCGATCTCGGGCTCGGCCCAGTCCACGGCGATCTGGTGGCCCCACAGCTGGATGCGGCCAGGCATGAGCTTGCGGCGCGCCATGGCGGCCGCGCGGTGGCTCTCGTACTCCACGAAGGCGAAGCCGCGGTTCTTCATCTTGTCGGCCGCGCTGGCGTAGACGATCACATCGAGCACGCCCTCGGTGACCTTGGCGATCTCCTCCAGGATCTCCTCGCGCTTCTTCGTCTTGGGGATGCCGCCGATGAAGAGGCGGCAGTTGTCCACGCTGCAGCACACGCCCAGCAGGCGGCCCGGGCGGATCTCGTGGTTGTTGAGCTCGCGCACGGCGCGCTTGGCCTCCAGCTTGTGGCAGTAGGTGACGAAGGCGTAGCCGCGGTTCTTGCCGTCGAAGTCCATCATGAGGCGCAGCTCGTAGATGCGGCCCACCGCCTCGAACACGGGCACCAGCTCGTCCTCGTACACGTCGCGCGGGATCTTGCCCACGAAGACCTCGCAGCCGCGCTGCGGGCGCGGGCCCTCCCAGCCGGGCGGCGGCCCGCCGTACTTGCGCTGCCCGTTCTCCTGCGCCAGGCTGTAGCCCGTGCGCGCCATCAGCGCCCGCAGCGCCGCCTCGTTGGGCGCGCCCGCCACGCCCTCGGGCGCCTGGGAGCCGGCGGCGGCCGCGTCGCTGCTCATGGCTGCGCTGGAGTCCTCTGCGGTCATCGCGTGGAAGGCGCCCGCGGCCGGGGACCTGGGGAGGCAGAAGGGAGCGTGAGTGGGGACCGACCCGGCCGGCAGCTGGCGCTGACTCCGCGTTTTCTTGCACCTTGCGCGGTGCACTTTTTAATAGGCCATCCGGTGGTTAAATGAGAAATGGGGTGGAGGCGTTTTGGAAATGCGGCAGACCTAAACTCATCTAAAAGAGTCAAGCTGTCTTGCAGCAAAACCCAGAAGTGACTCTGGGGGGAACGAATACCGGAATGAGCAAGTATTTCCGCTTCATTGGTACCCCGACAGCGTTGAAGTTTAAGAGAACCTGCTGTCCTCGTTGGAGAAGACCTCATGCTTCTTGCAGCAAGTGGCAAGATCTTTTGCTTGATGCCTGCACTGTCAACTTAGATTGATTTCCCTTAGTTATATGGCGTTTTACAAACCTCACTCATTTCTTAGAATACAGCCTTTTTCTATTCTATTTATTTTTATTTCTATTCTGTTTATTTTAAGGCAGTCTTTTTCATTGTAGAAATGGAACTAGAGCAATGTGTTTATAGTGAAGACTTTATTAAAGGAGGAGTTATATAAGATAAATACAGAGCTGTGTACTGAAGCTTTTTACAAGGAAGAGATGGAATGTCCACACTGCCACAGACTTGGTCTGGGAACTACAGTAAATCTGATTTTTACGGTGTCGTTCAGGCAAAATTCCTGGTATGAAGCATTCATGGGTTTGGAATCAGTCTACAAAGAGCTAGATTAACTTCAAACTGGGGGACTTGGGAAGCTACGTCTATCTACCTGGTAAACTATACTGTCGTTTTCAGAGAGCTGTCACCTGCATTCTCTTATTTAATCTTCTTAACTTACATAAGTGGTAAATGGTATTATCATTAGTCCCAATTTGCCCCTGGGGAAATAGGCTTAGAGAGCCTGAGAAAATCGCCCCATTTCGCACAGCAAGTGGCAATGTAAGAGGACTTGATTCCAAGTCTTCTGGCTCCTGATTCTGCGTTCTTTCTTCTAAACCAGTGCTATGCAACAGAATTTTCTGCGATGCTGGAGAAGCTGTCACCTAGCCACGGGTGGCTACTGAGCACTTGAAATGGGGCTAATGTGACTGAGGAACTGAATTTTAAATTTTATTTAATTTTAATTAGTTTAAAATTAAATAGCCACACATAGCAGTGCAGGTCTGAACTGTGCCGTCTCCCTCATACAGTACAGGCTCCGTGGAAGTGATTCCAAATGCTACACTAGGGTCAGCGCCAAGTGCTGCAGGCTGCACTTTTGTAATGAGAGGCTCTGACTGGCCTTTTGAAAAATGAAGTCTACTTCATTTTTTGGACTATAAAAGTATTAAATTATATAGAAAATTAAGAAAAATAAACAAGAAATCATTCTTAATTCTCCTAGCCAATGAAAGCTAGTTTTTTTTGGAGGGGGACGGAGTAGAGCTTGGCTTTTTACAAATTTACCTCCTGCTACTTTATTTTATAAATATTCTTCTGTGTTCTTAAAACTCTTTGTAAAAACATCATTTTTACCCGAAGGATGGACATATTTGAAACACGGACTTCGGTGGGGGGGGGAACCAAGGGCAACACACGTAACCTAAACATCTGTACACCCATAATTTGCTGAAATAAAAAAAAAAAAAACATCATTTTTAATGGCTGCATAAGGTTTCATCAGTTAATTAGAAACTGGAGCATTATTCATTTTTAAAAATTTAGTACCAGGAATTGAATACAAGATTATTAAGGGAATTTTCAAGGACAATTAAGGTGAGTTTGATCATCTAAAGGAAAAAAAAAACTATAATGACATAAAACAAATCTGAGATATTTATTTGCCAAATTGCCAAAATAGTCCTGTTTCTTTTGCTATAACATCAAGAGGCAGTAGTTTGGGGTAAGCATGTGGCCTTTGGAGGCAGACCACATAGTTGTGTATGAATCCCAGCTCGTAACACTTCCTAGTTATATGATCTGGAGCAAAGATACTCAGCTGCTCCATGCCTCAGTTTCCCTACCCGTAGAATGGGAATAATCATAGTATTAACCTCATTAAATTTAGATGAATAAAAGTGTTAACACACAAAGCACTTTGAACTGTGCCTCTAACATTGTAAATGCTCAAGAAATGTCAGTTAATATTTTTCAACCAAACCTCTGAGTAAAACTTCAGACTAATTCTTTCCATAAGACCAATTTTCTCAGTTCTTTAAAAATATCTGCTGGATGTGGCTTCTATTCTTATTTTTTGTTTTCTTTGCTATTCAAGTGCTTGGAAACTAGTTTGACAACATCTCCAGTTATCATAAAGTTTTTTCTAGTATAAATTTAAAATGAGACATTAGTTCCTGTAGTTTCAAGTTGAAAAAGAAATTTCAGTATCAGATTTGAACACGAAGATCTTTCCCTCCCTAAAAATGGAAGATAAGGCCGGGCGCGGTGGCTCACGCCTGTAATCCCAGCACTCTGGGAGGCCGAGGCGGGTGGATTGTTTGAGCTCAGGAGTTCGAGACCAGCCTGAGCAAGAGCGACATCCCATCTCTACTAAAAATAGAAAAAATTAGCCAGGCATGGTGGCTCATGCCTGTAGTCCCAGCTATTGGGAGGCTGAGGCAGGAGGATCGCTTGAGCCCAGGAGTGTGAGGTTGCTGTGAGCTAGGCCGAGAGGCTCTCTCTCAAAAAAAAAAAAAAAGGAAGGTAAGGATATATTTTTAAGAAGACTATTTGTACTAAACACATATACATTTATAATCTGTAACCTGGCAAGGAAATGTCAGGTACATATGTAAAATGAGGCAACTTAAGATTTTACCTGTTGTACCACATAAAACATTACCTGACTAAAGTCCAAAGGAATATAGAACTTATGGCTCTGCTGAGATAGGTGGAGTTTGACTTTTTATTTTCCTAATTGTACATTGAAGCTACTGTTTACACAAAAGCAGTCTAATGGTCAGTCTGTGGAGTCATTTCCAACCCCAATAATTTAATGAAAAATTATGTTTGCTTTCAGTCTGAAATCTGATGTCAGTAACATAATTGTCTCTTTAAAAACTTCAAAATAAGACTATGAAGCGCCTCTAACAAGTCACACCTTGTTAAAATTGTCAGTAGTGAAACCTTGGGTCCACTATACCAAAGACAGAGAGACAACTCAGTGAGGACTTCTGGACTATCACCTCTTCTGCTGATCTGTCTTGCTGCCGGGTGTGTTATCCTAAACCTCCTTTGGTGCAAGTACTTCCATGATTTCTGAATTTGCAGAAGTTGGTCTCTCAGATCACATACAGGGTCCAATTTATAGCTCTGCACTCAGAGGTCCCACGTTTCTGTTCTAAGCCAGCTGTGTATTGGACATCGTGTGCACGGTGGCAGTCCATCTCACCTTGTCAGTCCTCCTGGTGGTAGTTACCGCGTACGCCCTTTTCCACCTGATAATCCGCACCTTCCATCTAAAACATCACCCCAAGTCAGCAGGAAGTAGCCCGATGACGTCAACCCTCCTCCCATAGACGTGGAAGGGTAAAATTGACAGTGGGGAATATGTAACAGAGAAAATGGCCTGAAAAAGGGTAAAAATGTTTTCTGTCTCTTCAAAACCCTCTCACCCTTTCTGAGAATTAAAACCTACATCCCTGCCTCAGGCCAGTGGTCGGGAGGAGAAGGAGAGTGTCCTTTGTTCTTTGTGCCACAGGAGATGGCTCAGGGGAATTGCCCGGGGAGGTCAGGAGATTGTTTTAGCCAAAGATGGATTATGGGATTAATCAGAACCTTTAAAAGCTCTGTACTTCTGCTCTGAGGGAGGATGTTGCTACTTTGAGGTGGGAGTCTGCCAACCTCCTCATTGGCTGGCAAATTAATAAACTTTCCTTCTCCTCAAAACAAAAAAACCTTCAAAATAATTATAGTTCATTTCTTACATCAATGAGCCAAGAAAAGCCTTGTACTTTCCTGTGCTTTCATCATCTCAAATAAACAAACCATGTTAGTGACCTTTTTCCCTTTTTTCTTTGGCCACTAGGAAGTTCAGAATTGACTATTTCATCCCAATTTTAGTAATCGTAGGGGACATACAATATACTTTCATGTTCATCTAATTTGGGCTATAGATTCTTTTTTTTTTAGTTTTCTTCTATATTCCCAGTGCCATGAATTGAGCTATTTGCATAATATTATTCATCTTATTGTTTACATGTTCTTAAAAGCCATCTCACATAATTTTAGGGCTAGCAGAAGAATAAATTAATACATGCGTGCATATATATATATATATATGTACCTAATTTGCACCAGATATTGATTAATGTAATATCTAAATTTCCAAATTTACTGGGTCTTTTGTACTAACTACAAATATTGCTTAAAAAACAAATGAGAACTGCAATGAGATACTACTTCACACTCATTAGGATGGCTATTATAAAAACAATAACAGCAAAAAATAGAAAATAAGCATTGGCAAGGATGTGGAGAAGTTGTAACCCTCATGCAATGCTGGTGAGAATGTAAAATGGTGCAGCAACTGTGGAAAACAGTATAATGGTTCCAAAAAAAAATTAAACATAGATTTACCACATGATCCAGCAATTCCACTCTGAGTACCCAGAAGACTCAAATGGATATTTATACACCAATGTTCATAGCAATAGCCAAAAGATGGAAACAACCTGAATGCCCATCAACAGATTATGATAAACAAATATGTACCACAGAATATTATTCAGTCTTCAATAAAATTCTGATACATGCCACGACATAGAAGAACTTTGAAGACATTATGCTAACTTAAATAAGCCAGGCACTGAAGGACAAATACTGTATGATTCCACTTCTATGTGGTACCTGGCGCAGTTAAATTGTTAGGCAGAGAGTACAGCAGTGGTTGCCACGGCTGGGGGAAGTTAGTGTTTAATGGGTATGGAGTTTCAGTCAGGGCTGATAAAACAGTTCTGGAGATGGATGGCGGCGGTGGTTGCCCAACAATGTGAATGTACTTAATGCCACTGAACTACACACTTAAAAATGGTGAAACTGGTAAGTTTTGTTGTATATACTTTACCACAATAAAAGAAAAATTCTTTAAAAAAAGTGAGAAGGTTCAGAGATGCAAACATGACAAAAATAAGAGTCAATAAAGTTAGGATTTCACTAGAGTCCATTAAATGGTACACCGAGCCAGGCAAGTGCATTCAAGAAAATCTTCCAGTCTACAAATTCTATCCTCTCCACCATCATGTCTAATATACCATTGTTAAATAAACGGTATGGTGTGCTGCTCGGTGAATTCTTAAGGCCAAAGGCTTAGATATATTAAGAGATAAATGATGGCCGGGCGAGATGGCTCACGCCTGCAATCCTAGCACTTTGGGAGGCCAAGGCAGGAGGATCGCTTGAAGCCAGGAGTTAGAGACCAGCTTGAGCAACATAGCAGGACCCCGTCTCTACAAAAAATAGAAAAAAAGCCAGGCATGGTGGCATGTGCCCGTAGTCCCCGCTACTCGTGAGGCTGAGGTAGGAGGATGGCTTGAACCCAGGAGGAGTCTGAGGTTGTAGTGAGCTATGATGATGCCACTGCACTCTAGCCAGGATGACACAGTGAGACTCTGTCTTCAGGAAAAAAAATGAGAGAAATGACTTACTAATTTAATGCCCTGAAAAGGGCAACGATACAGCTAATAGTGCCCTTCTCTTAGAGACGTAACAGAATGCTTATTACAATTGTACACGCTTTAGACCAGGGTTGGCAAACTATAGCCATGGGCCAAATATGGCCTGCCATCTGTTTTTATAAATAAAGTTTTATTGAAACACAACCATATCCTTTTTAAAAATGTATTACTTATAGCTGCTATTGTACTACCATGGCAGAATTAAATGGTTAAGATACAGACAGCGTGGCCCACAAAGCCTCAGATACTTGCTATCCGGCTGTCGATCCAGGACTAGGAGATGTGCAGAGCACGTCCGCGGGGCACAGTAACCTAGATTCTGCTTGCTCGAGTGTAACAGTCACTTTTCCCTCCTTCGCCCATGCTGAGCGATACCTTCATTTCACGACCAATTTTTAAATTCTAACATTTAAAGAACAGTCTTCTTGAGTTGCCTGTTTCTCCTCATTCTAAGCTGTATTTCATTTCACTCCAGTGGTCAAATTTATGAGACCTGGAAGAAGAAATATCTAGTGAAGGTTGTTGGCTCAGGTCCTGACACACGTAAAAGGTAAATTTCTGAGATTCCAAAAGAGACACGAAGGGGTCTGATCTCATCCATTCATTCAGCAGATGTCTATGAGCGTCGGCTCTGTGCCAGGTGCTGTGCCAGCTAATGGTGAGCCTTGTCCTCGTGGACCTGACCTCTGAGTTCACTGGATTATGCTTCAAGGACCAAATAGTTGAGAATTAAGGCATTTTATACTCATACTCACTGACCAGAGACTGCTTCAAAAGGGCTGTACCTCAATATTGTTAACAATTTGTTTCTAATAAGGCCAGGGTTCCCCAAGTTAAAGGCCCAGCCACCACCAGAATTTTGCTTTTAAAAATTAGCTTAGAAGCCTGAGAGAGTCTGAGGAATAGTGTGAGTAAGTATACATTGCATGACGAGATCCTTGCTTGGGGTGGAAGTGTGGACACAAAAGCTGCAGCTGTCTGTGAGTAAGTCAAGATACCTAGATAAGCAGCACAGAATCCCCCAGTCTCATCCATTCAACAAGTGACAGTTGTTAGATGGACCGGGCTGTCTTATTCAGGCTCCCTGGCGTGTGGCACATGCACAGTCTCTGGAGTCAGAGAGCCCTAGGTCCAAATGTCGGTTCCTCCACTTACTGGCTATGAACCTTGTGGAAAGGCATTTAACCTTGTTAAGCCTCAATATTCTCATCTTTAAAATGGCGACGATAATAGCTAACATTTATTGAATATCTATTATGTGCCAGGCAGAGTGCTATGATCTTTATGTGTATTAACTCACTCCAATCCTCGCAGTGTGCACGTGGGATGTTATCAGGATCTTCACCGCACAGAAGAGGAAACTGACGCGCAGGGAGAGTGAGTGAATTCTCCGTCACTGAGCGTCACGGCTGCTGTGTGAGCCCGACAGTCTGGTTTGTGCTCATGCCACGGCTGCCCCTAGACGATTCGCGCAGCAGGGCTGTGATGAGGATTAAATGAGATGATATGTGTAAAGTTCTTAATGCAGAACCTAGCACTAAGAGATCGAGGAATGCTAGTGTAAGAAATTTGAACTCAAAAAAAAAAGGGCATTGAACTTGAGAGAAGAATCTTGCCCCTATGTAGGATTCTGTGTTTATAAGAAAACAGGCAGGAGGTTACCCCAGCCAACTTTAAACCAGTCGTATGAGAAGTCTAGTCTGTCAGTTCTGGTGGAGAGTAGTGCATTGGAGGCTCCCAGATTCCATTCCCAGAAGAGAGGCTGCCTGGCAGGTGACCCTCCACTGGTGACGTGCCTCAGGCACCAGGTGTAAGCCTGTCTCTCACCTAACCCTCGGCTATAGCACTTTGCAGAGGCGCTTCCAGAAAGAACCTGAAGAGACTTGCCACACTGGATGTGAAAGGTCCAGCTGTCCCTGTGAACGCCAGACGCCCTGAGGTAGGACCCACCCAACACATATCCTCGCGCACACTGGAAACGTAGCAGTCTTCTCCAAAGCCTGTTGGCATTAAACAAACATGGCACTACATTTGAGACAAGTCATTTACTCACAGTTTGGCCTATAAAACAAACATAGAAAAATATACTTGAAAGTCAAGCTATTATTATTCTGAATTATTAGCTAGAATTTCTGTTTGCTTTGCTTTAGGTCAAGTTTGAACTTGATGGGTTAAAACAAAATTTCAGGGCAAACTCAGATGTGGAGTAGAAATCATCAGGGATTTGAATGCCCTTTTTAGTATTGGTTCAGAGTACCTTTCGTTAGGATTTTAACTTTGAACTGGGAAGTTTTAGAGGGCAAGGGATATCACTGTACTCCTGGGAAATATTTCCAACGTTTATAGATCCGTCTTGGTCTAGGAACAAAGACAGGCCTGAGTTTACTCCAGAATTATTCAGACTACAAGTTAACTTTGGTTCACAGCTCTTGAAGTGAGTATGTGTGTCTGTGTGTTTTAGATGAATATGCAATTTGGAATTCTTGGAGAGTTTTATTTGTAGATCAACTGAAAAATAGCAATTTACAAATATACTTGGGGGGGGATAGTGTCTTCTAACCACTAGCTGGAATTTAATTTAGCAACAGGTTTTAGAATGTCTTTATCCAAGAGGTAATTCTACCTCTGTTTGTGGTTAGATTTCTATTTTGATGTTCCTCATTCATACCATAAAATTGTCTTTTCTAATAGTTACTTCTTAAGCATGACCTAAAACATAAAATGTACAGACACAATAAAACACATACCATAGTTATCATGAGCAAGGGCCCTGGAGTCAAAGAAATGTGAATTCAAGTCATGACCAGGCCACTTACTGGCCGTGTCTCCTGCCCGAGGCCAATCACCTCAGATCCATTCCGCACCTCTACGTTGGTTCTAGTACCAGCACCTGTTTCTGAGGACCGGTTCCAGTGTTAAATGACACATGGATTGTCTGGCACACAATGTGTTAAAAAAGGTCAGCAATTATTGTGACTATTACTTTAAAGCATGTCACCTAAAGGCCACAACTCAAGTTTTAGAGGTGTTTGTCACAAAAGTTGAGAATAACTTTGTGATTTACAGAAAAATTATTTTGTAAAGGAAGACGTCCCAAATCAGGAGGCAAGAAAAAAAAAATCAGGGAGAAAAAAGACTAGCTTCTGCAAAAAGTTTCCAAGATGTGGCCTTACCCTGAGCATTTTCTCTTGCTGCCCTGGTCCAAGTTAGCACCACCCACTGGAGCAAACCTTAGAGCGCACTCCCAGCTTCGGCGCGGGGTGCTTCTGTCTCCGCAGAGCTTGAGAGTACGAGGAGCTCTGGGCAAAGTGGAGGCAGAGCCCTAAACCATCAGCTGAAGACTCCGAAACGCAGCCTCTTGTTTTCTATCCCAGCCGGTCACCTTACGCTGTTTAAAGGCATGGCCTTTGGGACACGTAAAAATCTTTCCCTGACTCTCCTTTCTTTAGGTAAAACCCTGAGAGGGTGAAGAGACAGTGGGATAATGACCTTCTGGGCCGTCCCTTCTGCCCACCTCCAGCTACTGGCGGAAGACTTCGTCCGGAACGGGCCTGCGCTGCGCTGACGCTGCACACGCCGTCACGCCAAGCACGCGGCCTGCGAGCGCCCGTGGTGGCTAAGAGAGGGAAGCCAGGAGGCTCCCCTTCCCCGCATCTCCATCAGCGCGTCCCTGAGAGTGGGCGTTGCGCTGCGGGTTCTCAGGGACACCCGCTGATACCACAAGAGGGGTCGAAGCCACCTGCCAGAAAGAGCGAAGTAGGGGGATTTTCTGCGGGTATTTGGCAGCACACAAATACCTGTTAGGAACCTGTTATCTTGTTCCCTTTAAATAAGCATTACTCACTTTTTCTCAACAGGTTGATGGGGTAATACTGACCAAAAAAAAAAGAAACTCGAAAATTCAGCCTCCTGGGCTGACGTTTTCCCGAACAGTGAACAAACAGTAGGAGGCACTTCTGGTTTCACTCCTTATCGTGGGACCTTTGACCTAAGCCTTTGAGGGATCTGGCAGGGAACAGAAAGGCCACTGGCTGAGAGACACCAGAAAGGAGAAGGAAGAGGGAGAAGCCACAGTGGCTTGTATCATGTAAGCGCAGCTTGAATTTATGTAGTGTTTTGCAACTTATAAAATTCTTTCACATACATTATCTAGTTTCATAAAATCCCAGAATTTGAGCTGCAAAGGGAATTTAGGTATTATTTAATCCAGTTTTCTGAGCCTGAGCCCTGTTGACAGTGGGGGCTGTCCTGTGCATTGTAGGATGTTTCCTAACGTCCTCGCCCGCTACCCACTGGATGCAGAAGCACCTCTAACCCCGACGACGTTGTGACAACCAGAAATGTCTCCAGACATTGCAAACGTTGAGGGTAGGGTGTTTGCACAAAATTGCTCTCTGTTGAGAATTACATATTGAGTCTATCTTGGAGCTATGAACTGGAATTATATACTTGCACGTGGTAGGTATTCATTAAATAGTAGGAGTTTTTAACTTTTTTTTTCTTTAGTGGAGACACGGTCTTGCTCTGTCACCTAGGCTAGAATGCGGTGGCACAATCACAGCTCACTGTAGCCTCGAACTCCTGGGCTCAAGCAATCTGCCTGCCCCAGCTTCCTGAGCATCCTTGACTACAGGTGTGTGCCACTACGCCTGGCTAATTTTTATATATGTTTTTTAGAGATAAGGTCTTATTATGTTGCTTAGGCCGGTCTCGAACTTCTGGGCTCAAGTCATCCTCCCACCTTGGCCTCCCAAAGTATTGGCATTATAGGCATGAGCCACCTCACTCAGCCAAAAAGTTGGTATTTTATACTGTCTGCCCTCAGCATGGGCTTGGTGTCTTGATCTGCCTCTTACTGTCAAGGCTGTCAAGACTGAAAAACGTGCAACATTTTGCAAGGCTCCAGGTAAATGTCTCTAGGATATACCACACTATACTTACTTAATTCGGCTGAAACCCTATCAGTTTAATTTTTCAAACCAAACTGCTACCACTATACAGCTCTGTCAGACTGAGTCTGTTGTCTAATTGATTTGTCAACGCAGGCAAACTCACAGGCCTGGGTCACACAAACACTTGTGAAATCAGCCTAGAGGGTCTACCGAAGTATCAAAGTGTCTCATTTAAATTCAGAACCTGCTACTTCGTGGACACATGAGAACTGATGACAATCTGGTTTTTAAGACTTGGACCATTCTTGGCCGGGTGCGGTGGCTCATGCCTGTAGTCCTAGCACTCTAGGAGGCCGAGGCGGGCGATTGAGCTCAGGAGTTCGAGATCAGCCTGAGCAAGAGCGAGACCCCGTCTCTACTAAAAAAAAAAAAACACAAAGAAATTATCTGGACAACTAAAAATATAGAAAAAATTAGCTGGGCATGGTGGCGCATGCCTGTGGTTCCAACTGCTCGGGAGGCTGAGGCAGGAGGATCGCTTGAGCCCAGGAGTTTGAGGTTGCTGTGAGCTAGGCTGGTGCCACGGCACTCACTCTAGCCAGGGCAACACAGTGAGACTCTGTCTCAAAAAAAAAAAAAAAAAAAAAAAAAAGACTTGGACCATTCTCAAATGGCATTACTGGTTTCTTCAATAATGTAATAACCCTCACTTAAGAGCCATACTTTTTTTTTTCTTCTTGAGACAGGGTCTCACTGTGTTGCCCGGGCTAGAGTGAGTGCCGTGGCGTCCCTAGCTCATAGCAACCTCAAACTCCTGGGCTCAAGCGATCCTCCTGCCTCAGCCTCCCGAGCAGCTGGGACCACAGGCATGCGCCACCGTGCCCGGCTAATTTTTTCTATATATTTTTAGTTGTCTGATTAATTTCTTTCTATTTTTAGTAGAGATGGGGTCTCACTCTTGCTCAGGCTGGTCTCGAACTCCTGAGCTCAAACAATCCACCCGCCTCGGCCTCCCAGAGTGCTGGGATTACAGGCGTGAGCCACTGCGCCCGGCCTTTTTTTTCTTTTTTAAAGACACATTGTGAGCAATCACTGAAAATGTGCTCTTGGAACACAGTTCACTGGCACTGGAGTCAGCCTCGGCACCGCTATCTGCATATGCGTTCATTCACTCACTCATTCAAACACTGATTGAGCGCTTGCTGCGTGCCAGGCTGTGGTGGGGCTTTGGGGATTCAGTGATGACTACTGCACAGACCTCAGAGTCCACAGTCCAACCAGGGTGGACAAAGAAGGAGGGAGAGGAGAGATAGCAGAGGAACACCATGAGCAAAGATGAGTATTTGCAAAAATGCTGGAATAGTCCAGAATGGCTGACATGTAGGAGGTGGGTATGGGGCGGAAGAGGAGGCCCCCTCTCCCCAAAAAAGATGAAGCCCGATTGTGAAAGGTTTAAATCTCATACTTTCTGTGGTGGACAATGGAGAGCCGTGAAGCCGTAGCTGTGTCTAGAAAGGACAGGTTGGGTCCTCAGTGAGAGGATGAACAGCTCTCGCACTAGGGGTTATTCAGAGGAATGTAAATGGTTTCACCGATGCGTTCATGAACTATTCTGTTAAGCAGGCAGGAGGTGTGAGTAGTGCTTGTAAGGGGGTGGGAGACCTGCAACCCAAGAATTAAAAGCACGAAATAAACCTGAAGGTTCTGTACCTAGTCAACTTTAGTCTAGAGTATGCTAGGTCAAATCTACTGTTTCTTGAAAATGTCATCCTTTCATGATACATATCGCTACTGCCATTATTTTTTCTAAGTCTTTCTTCTACGAGTAGAATGTAAATACCAAGAAAGCAGAGTCCATATCTCTTCTTGGTCACCACAGGGTTCTCAAAGCTTGGCACTTAAAAGACAATAAATATTTATGAAATAAATAAATGGATTTTGATTTCCTTCTCAGTAACCTCATCAATAGCAATAAGCATTTAGAGATCACTTATTTTTGTGCAAAGCACTGTGCTGGAAACAATGGCAGCGGGTGGGGATGGGAACATGCAAAGCCACATAAGATTGTTCAGCCCTGAGAGGTCACACATATTCTTTCAACAAACCTTTACTCAATGCCCAAAGTAGGACACCAGCTTAGTTAAGTGTGCAGGCAACAGCAGAGAGGAGTCAAAACAGACTGCAAGGAGTGAATGATCCAGCTATAACATGTAGGCTGAAAGTCTGTACATTTCTGGTTTAATTATATTTAGAGATAAATGGAAATTATGCAAGAGTAGAAGCTCTACTTATCCTCTTACACTTAGAACTATGTTACCATATGCCACATTATTGCAAATATAATACACAATGATGTCATACAATGCATTAAAATGATGAAAATCAAACTCCATCTTATTGAGCATCTTGATGAGTGAGACGTTCTGCTGATTGCCATCATTTAGCGCCGTGAGAGAATTTCAAAGAACGATCCTGTTCCCACTGCATGTCTGGTATTTCTACAAAAGTGGCTGTAGAGTATATTTCACTTGTGTGCTAAGAACAGAGCAGTGCTAAAAGAGAATAGATGACTTAAATGCAATCCTCCCTACAGGGAAGGAGATGGACTAGAAATAATCTCTCAAAGAGTTTCCTTAATGCATGGTTTAAAAACTCCTGAGTTAAGGACGGCTACCATTTTTTTGAACGCTTACGTGTACAAGACACCTTATGGAAGTTATTTGACTTTTCATGACATTCTATGAGTAGTAGTTAAAATGTGCGCTCTAGAGCAAGGGGTCAGTAAACTACAGCCAGTGGGCCAAATTTGACCCTCTGGCTGTTTTCTTAAAGTGTTACTGGCACACAGCCATGCCGTATGTTTACATACTGTCTACGACAGCTTCCATGCACCAGCGGCTAGTTGAGTGGCTGCAGCAGAGGCCGCATGGCCCGCAAAGCCTGCAGCATTTGCTGCCGTGGACTACAAATGTTTGCTGACCTCTGCTCTAGAGTCAGATTTCCTAGGTGGGAGCCCCCAACTCTTCAACCATGTAGCTGTATGATAGTGGTAAGTTATTTGAAATCTTAGTTTCTCATTATCCTTGCTTGTAAAATTAGAATAGTGGTAATAATAATCACTATCTCAAAGTGTCACTGTGAGGAATAAACGAGATAATACATGCCAAGTGCTTAGAACAAAACCAAGTATACAGTAAGGGTCTGATAAATGATAGGTACTACTGACCCTTTTTAAAGATCAGGAGATTGAGGCTCAGAGAGTCAAATAACTTGTCCAAGGTCACAGAATTGAAGTGCAGGTCGATCTGACCACAAAGCCCAAACTCTTTCTACCATGTTACTCTTCCTTTGCTACTCTCGGGCTTACAGCAGCTTAGGGTATAGCCAGTGCTACCAGAACAGTGCCCCTGGCGCGGACACGGATATCCGTGTTGAAGGGAACCCAAGCGCAGATCCGCAGGCGAGTGGGTGGGAACCATTCCTTTCCACCCTACCCCCTCGCTCTTCTCAGCTTTCAAAGAGTTCTGCCAACTGTCCCCTGGCCTATTTTTGGCACTTTGTAAGGCAGTTAACATATTCAAATGATATTTTTAGACTTAAAAACCTACTGAATTCAATTCTTAAACAGAAATGTTGACGGACAAGAGTTGGCATAATCCAGACGTCTGAGTGAGAATGCGGGACTAGGAAAGACAGCGGCTACCCACCCGTCTGGGACCGGACCGCCAGCTTCCTACCCTGGCGCCAACACTCGAGAAACAAATGCTGCCACACAAGTCACTTTATCTCCCTGAGCCTCAGTTTCACCATCTGTAAAATGCTGATAGTGTTATCAGTAACAATGGTGGAGGATGAAATAAGACAATGCATACATGGTACTCAGAACAGACCTGGCTACAGTACCTGCTCAGAACCCTCCGTCATTATTATTAATAGTTTGGTTGGTCGAAACAGTGAAATTTTTCAAGGATCTTCTCTTTGTAGACAACTATATAGTCACAGTTTAGAATCACAAATTATCTGCCTGACAATATAATTTTAAAAAGTAAAATGTAAAGAACCTGAGGGAATTTACTCCCAAATTTTTATGAAGAAACTGAAAGGGAATTTATATAAGTATTACCTTCTATATTTATGTGGGAAGGTGCTTTAAGAAATCAATCGTACATGTGAAATATGTGGTTATAATGATGCACTTTTAAAGTGAATGATGCTATATTCTCTTTTGTATTTTTCCAATTGTGTAAGTATTATGTTCTTTTCATCACTACTTAGTATTCCCGTGTGAGAGCTTTGTGTCTACCCACTGAATGTAATAGGTCCTCAATATTACCTGTTAACTATATTAAAAAGATGGATGCAAGCTTAAGAAAGAAACCTAGGCATAACAGTCTCAGAAAAACTTTCTGTGCCAGCATTTGAGTACATGAACTGGTTGTTTGATGGCTG
>NW_012146412.1:366346-368706 GCF_000956105.1 Propithecus coquereli | reverse complement strand
AGATACTTGGAAAAAACAAAGTTGTTCTATTTACTTCTAAGGAAAGATACTTACAAAAAGGAGAAGGAAGAGAGGGAGGGGAGGAGAACCAGTTTTCCCGGTCTCTATAATTAAACTAGGCAGTTAAAGTTAGTTGGAAATCATTAAAGGTTACTTAGAAAGCAGAACTATATTAATTAAGAAACTCATGAAATATGCACTTAAATTAAGAACGGAAAACAGAAAACACATATCCAGAGTTCTACTGAACCTAGAGTGTTTAAAATGAATGCTCAAGCTCAAGTGTTAGGAAACCCAGGATTTTCTAGGTATAACAAACTCCTGTGACTATTGTTATAATTTAATTGCTGTTCATGTCTCATGTACGCTGTACCTTCATTGTGTGTACCTGGAGTTAATACTTCAATTGAAAAACTAACATACCAGTAAAAATGCCCCTGACTTGAGCTAATCATTTATTCCCAGTCTCACAGAGAAATACTGGATATTCTTTGAGTTAATAAAGTGTGAAATTACTTTAATGCTTCAAGGGAAACATAGTATACCAGTCTTGCAAATTGTTTTCAGAAAGCATGGCCTATCTTATCCCATTCTGTATCAGAAATTTTAATTGGCTCAGTTATTTCCTCTTTCTCCAAATCCCCTCTTATGGCAAAGAGAAAATGAGGACCTACAGCAGGCAGCACGGCTGAGGATCTAAACCCGTCCCAGTGAAAGCCAAGAGAGGGACAGGCTGGGTCAGTTTGTTTCATAGGTCCTGAAGTTAGATTTTAATGGATTTAACATCACTTTATTTGGAATTTATACACCTAACTGCCAGTAGCAAGCGCTGTAATGCTGAGAGTCTAACCGAGAATCTGCCCACGTGGGGCACGCTGGCACTGCCAGGCGCGCAGGTGAGGCGTGGCTGTGCGCTCAGACCGGGGGCACGGCCACCCCGGCACGGACACTCAGTCCCAGGTGAGGCGGCTTATACTGCAGGGGGTCTCTTACTTCTCAAGCTTCTGCAAGGGAGGTCTAGACAGACCTTCGTATTTTATATTTCAAATACAGCCAGGTTCTGTCCACAATAAAACAGAACTAGGACAACTGTTTTGGAAACACGGTTAGCACATAATTGTGGCTAATCTAGTTTTGTTTCTTAAAGCAGCATGAAGAGAGATTTATTTCTGTACAAACAATGTTTTTATCTGCCGTAGCCCACAGTTCACAACCACACTTAGTGTGTCTTCTCTCCTTCCCTCTGCTGCCAAAGGTATGCACCTACACAACACAGCCCTCCACGCACACACGCGCGCACGCACCCGTCTTTTAGTCTGAAACGCTGCCCACCTCTGCTGTTTTCTTGCTGGGATTTCTTCCAGCATGTTTACATCAAAACTCTTGCTGACCCCAGGAAGCGCCTCACTGCTGTAACCCAGCTACAGGTGCCATCAGCTCCCCAAACGCTCCAGCTTCATTTCACCTGTCTGTTGGGAAACCACCTAAGCCTAGTCCAGGAAGAAAAATAATTCATAACAAATTTTGGGTGCAAATATTTGTGTCGTTTGCCTACCCAGCTGACACAGGCCTTTACCGAGACTTGGTGGGAATGAAAAGTACATTTTTAAAGGAATCCTGGCTTTACCTTACACTAAGTACAAAAATTAACTCAAAAGGGATCAAAGACCTAAATGTAAGAGCTCAAACTATAAAAATCTTAGAACAAAATCTAAAGGGAAAGTTTCACGATATTAGATTTGGCAATGATTTCCTGGATGACATCAAAAGTTACAGGCAACAAAAGAAAAAATAAATAAATTAAACTTCATCAAAATTAAAAACTTTTGTTTATCAAAGGACACTGTCAAGAGAGTACAAAGGCAACCCATAGTGTAGGAGAAAATATTTGCAAATTATATATCATATAAGAGATTAATATATAGCCTATTTATAAAGAACTCCTACAATGACAACCAAAAAAGAAAACAACCCAATTAAAAATGGGCAAAGGACTTAGACATTTCTCTAAAGAAGATATACAAATGCCCAATAAGAACATGAAAAGATGCTCAACATCATTAATCATTAAGGAAATGCAAATCAAAGCCACAAAGATAAACCACTTCACATGCATTATAATTTAGGCAATTATCAAAAAAACAACACAAATCCTAGCACTCCGGGAGGCCGAGGCGGGCGGATTGTTTGAGCTCAGGAGTTCGAAACCAGCCTGAGCAAGAGTGAGATCCCGTCTCTACTAAAAATACAAAGAAATTAATCGGACAACTAAAAATATATAGAAAAATTAGCCGGGCATGGTGGCGCATGCCTGTAGTCCCAACTACTCGGGAGGCTGAGGCAGAAGGATCGCTTGAGCC
>NW_012146412.1:363110-366296 GCF_000956105.1 Propithecus coquereli | reverse complement strand
TTTTTTTTAAGAAATGGGGTCTCCCTATATTGTCCATATTGGTCTCAAACTCCTGGCCTCAAGTGATCCTCCTACCTCAGCTCCCCAAGTAGCTGGGACTGCAGGTGAGAGCCCCCACGCCCAGCTCATGTTAAATTTCTTGAATGTATGCCAAAACAGATTTAGAAAGTGAATTTTTCCAAATATAAGCTTATGTAGTCATTATGATGGTTTGTAAATGTTCTTTTCCTCCTAATTTTAAACTATACTGCAAGTAGTAGTTATATAGTAGCAGTATAGGCTAGTACTACTATGTCATTGTACACGAGTACATGCTCTGCAGGGTATGTTCTGTTATTGCCTGTTGGTGGTATGTCCAATAGTAGTATATAAGAGTATCATAGGTCTCTTTGTAAGAAAATGGGAAATCGCCTGTCCTGAAACAAAGGCTCTGAAATAGAGTGACATAGTCAAACATTAGCTTCAGTTTTAGGTATGACCTGATTTTATTTGGTTAACATTAGTCATTTCAGTTGCAACTATGAAACAATATCTGCTACCAAAGAAAAAAACCAGATCCTGTTTAATATCCTGATGGCCTTGTAGTTCACCGACCAGCATCTCAAGGTAGTGGTTGCCGTGAAACGGCATTTGCCCAGGAACATGCTTGACATTGAATAAACCATGGGTTACTCTCTTCTAGAAATGTTTAAGTTGAATTGAGGTATTTTTGAAGTTAAATATATTTACAAATACTATAATAATGTTTTATGAAAATGTAACTATAACTAGGGTTTTTGTGAGAAAAAATTTAAAAAGGAAGTGAACTTTCCAGTGGGAGATAACTTAAAGATGATACACATTAAACTAATCCAGAAAATATCTTCCTTTTCATTGACTAAATGGTTAAATGTTGTTCTTCCTTTCTCTAGCTTTCTAGCTTCATTTTTTTCTCCGGTGATATTTGGACTTTTCTATTTTTTTGGCATATAGTGAGAAAAAATGATACCTTAATAAATAGGTTCTTCTAGCAAAAGTATAGCTAAGGTTAAACTCTAATACCCAATAGCTTAATTCTTTATTATAAAATCTTGGAAAAGAAAGGAAGAAACATGATTCCATTGGAATGAGAAGGAACCTGGGTCATCCTGTGGTAGGTATTTGTGAATTTCGTGGGCTGTTTTATTAGCTTCATTTGTTTTTAAGTCTTTTTAAAGGACTTCATTAGAAATGGGACCATATGAGAGAGGTCCTTTAACAACAGAAAAAGTAAAATTCATTTTCTATTCTGAAGTGATTTTAGATATCTTAGGCTATTTCCTTCTACACTGTTTGAAATGTTTAAAAAAAATTAAAACAGTATGGCTTATATTCTTATTTCATTAGCCAGAATTGAAGCTTCTCAAAGGCAGAAACCTTATTTTATCCAGGGAATCTTATTTTATTTCATATTCACTATCTAGCACTGAATAAAAGAATGTTTGAAAAAAGGAATGAATGAATGGAAGAATCAATGAATGAGTACAACTGTCTTTTATAAGAAACATGGTAGGACAAAGCTACAAAAAGAATTTTTTATCATACATAACTACCACTAAACTGCTCTGGACATGTTTTTCATTGATCCATTTATACAGTAAATTTTGTGGTTTACCTGCATCTAGAACTGTGTACGATACTCATACCAAGTATTGCCTGGTGGCATGTCTGCAAAAGGAGTCCATCAGCGAAAATACAGGCCAGCTCAGGTACAGAAGGAAGGTGGCGTTTCTAATACAGAAGCATAGGCAATGTCAACTGGAAAAGCCACACCAGCCCCTGCTGGACTGTACTGAATGCCAGTGTTAATGCCCCTAGGGCCTTCTTGGTAAAGCGGGCACTGGTCAGGTGGTTATAAAATTTCCATAATTTTTTTGTTCTTTTGCCTTAGCTGATATAGTTAGCTTCTGTTATACTATCTCAGGATTGGGTAGAGATTTTTTTTTTGCCATGGGGAAATAGGCACATAAATTAGGCCTGAACATGAAGGCAGTTTTTAATTGCTCTTTTATTTTAAGGTAGTTTGAGAGGCTGAGAATTACAGTGTTTGAGTTCATGCATACTGGAGCTGGACTACTTGAGTTCAATACTACTTAGCAGCTGTGTGACTTTCAAAGGGTGACTTAATCTCCCAAGCCTCAGTTCACTCAGCTGGAAAATGGGAATAGTAAATATAACCATATTTAGGGTTGTTACAGATATGGCATCAGACTATATAAAATATGTTATTATAAACACTCAGAGTATCTTAAACAGGGGCACTTAGTGAACACTCATACTAGTTACTGGGATAATTGATCATTAACTTTAATTCACTAATTTAAACATGGATTCTCTATGTGCTTAATTTTAAATGAGGGATAAAGATTCTCTGATTTAAGTATAGAAAAATCGACCACTGAACATGGGTGCATTTGCCTCGTGGGGCTACCTGTGAAAAGACTGAGGAAGGCACTGGCATGGGGACAGGGTCCCCTTCTCCCTGGGGTGTCTCTGCCCCTGGGCAGTCCTCCACTGTGCAGCAGTGGGTCTTGATGAGTTGGAAGTAGGTCTCAAGTCGGTCTGATCCTCCCTATAATACAGCTCCACAATACAGGAGTATGAATCTAAGGCCCTCAGCCCACTGACGCCGCCCCGTATCTCTCCGTCCACGTTCGTATCTCTCCGTCCACGTTCCGTGAGCGAGCGCCGCGCTGGGGAGAAGCGCCCGCCCGTGCTGCAGACGGGCAAGCTGGAGACGCCGAGCACGGAGTCTGGACTTCGTGGGAATCATCCCCTACGCACACCACCACCTTTCCTCGGCCCTTTCTTTCTCCCTCCCTCTCTCTCTTTCTTTCTTTTATTTCTAACCAAAAGAAAAACCTTTTTTTTTTCTTGTTAATTTTTTTTCCCCTCTCTCACCTCAAATTCTCATGTAATATCCCTGGTTTTCCAATGTAATTACCTTGGTTAATAAGTACCCCAGAATAACATGCAGGAATGGAGCAGTGATACTGTCTGATTAGGTGTTTGCTTTAATCCTTGGTTTTATTAAAAAAAGAGAAAGGAAAAGGAAAAGAAACCCAAAACATTTTTTAATGAATATTCTCCATTTGAACAAAATGTAGCAATATATGGTTTAAAACTAGGAAAGGGAAGAGAGTGTGTCAATTAAAAACTACTTAAATG
>NW_012146412.1:349349-352301 GCF_000956105.1 Propithecus coquereli | reverse complement strand
AAAAAAAAAAAAAAAGTATGTATATATACACACAATTTGGTCTCTCCACCCTCCTGCTTAAACCCCTACACTCTCTTCCCATTGCCCTTAGAGTAAGTCAGTGTCCTTCGTAAAGGCCTATGAGGAAGAATCCAGGTCCTCCTGCAGCCTCATCTTGGGTCACTTCCCCCAGTATGAACATGCTGTTCCCAATACTTCAAACCCTTAGCAATCCCCCTGCCGCGCCCCTGCTTAGCCAGCTTGTACCCATCCCAAACTTCAGTCCTTCCAGAAAGCCATCTCTGGAGTCCCCTGAGGTGTGTTCCCCAACATCATGTTATGCTTCATAACACTAGGTTGAGCTGTATAAAAGTGCCATTTTGTAGGGCAGAAATGGTAGAATGTTGACAATTTTATATGCTTTAATCTTACAGTAACTGCCATAGTAGTGGTCATCTTGAGTCCATTTTAAACTCTACCAGGGCAGAATCTAGATCTGACTCACAGCTATAATCCTAGTGCCCCACACCCAATCCTGGCCCGTAGTAGGTGCTTAACGGTTTAATTAATGTGGGATGTTGTTAATGCCTTTTTAATTCTAAGAACATAATTGTTGTATTGTCATTAATAGTTAAAATCATGCTTTTATTCAAATGCTATTTTTACATTCCATAGGAATGAAATTTTTTTAAATGGAATAAAAAATCACTTTAATCACTTTCATTTCTGTTATTTCTGGAAAGCATGAATTCTAGTAAGTGTGATATATATATCATCAAGAATACAATTTAGCTCACTGGTAAGGTATCGATTTATGGATTTTATTAAAAGCTCAAATGTTTCTCCCTGCTTGGCAGAATGAAAAGAACTCTGAAAGGAAACCAGATAATTTGGATTTATCTCCTTTTACAGCTTTTGCCATGTGACAGCAAATCAGCTAAGGAAAAAAGACAAAGTGTGCTGGACTTGAAACTGAGCAATGTTAAAATACACTTGCCCATGACATTCAAAAGGGATGCATTCTGGAACATTTCCAAATCACCTTATCCAGCTATGCCATAGCTGTGCCCCTCATGAAATGAACACAGACCAAGCCTAAACCAAGTTGGGATGGTAGACAGGGTAGGCTAAGCTAATTCACAACCCAAGCAACTTAATGATATTAATAGTGGCAGTAATGGTTAACATTCATGTTTATTATGCACAAGGCACTGGGCTAAGTATCCCACATATATCATCTTATTTAATCCTTGCTACAACTTCATGAAGCAGGTTCTATAATGAAACCAAGGCGAAATGAGGCTGCCCATTTGGTAAGGTCCCTTAGCTGTGAGTGATAAAGCCGGGATTCAAAGCCAGGCCTTTTATGGAAGAATCCAATTGCTTCTGCTCCCCAGTTTGGAGGAGTAGAAAATTCAAATTTGTGCTGTCACAAAAGTGACAAATGACTATGTGTACACACCGCAGCTTCAGAGTCACCATGAGACACCAAAACTGAACAGCAAATTCAGTTGAATTGTCCAAGCCGACCGTCGAAGAATCTTTTCAAGAGCCCCAGTATTCAACTGTAAACAGTAAAAGATATTCTCAACCTGGGCTGGAAATAAAGGTAGGAGTTCAACTTGATGGGCGAAGAAGAGTAGAGAGTGTCAGATGTGCATAAATATCACAGGCTCAGAAATACTTGGTCTTCCAATTTGTTCCCTAGATTCTTTTTTTTTTCTTCAGACAGAGTCTCACTCTGTTGCCCTGAGTATAGTACTGTGGCATCAGCTCACAGCTCACAGCAACCTCAAACTCCTGGGCTCAAGCCATCCTCCTGCCTCAGTCTCCCGAGTGGCTGGGACTATTGGCGCACACCACGACGCCTGGCTAATTTTTCTATTTTTAGTAGAGATGGGGTCTCACTCTTGCTCAGGCCGGTCTCGAACTCCTGAGCTCAAGCAATCCTCCCACCTTGGCCTCCCAGAGTGCTAGGATTACAGGTGTGAGCCACCATGC
This sequence comes from Propithecus coquereli, assembly GCF_000956105.1. Classification (NCBI taxonomy): domain Eukaryota; kingdom Metazoa; phylum Chordata; class Mammalia; order Primates; family Indriidae; genus Propithecus; species Propithecus coquereli. The sequence continues at coordinate 350,321 of NW_012146412.1, read as the reverse complement.
CCGACCCGTTCCCTAGATTCTTAAAAAATCATCACATTTTAGAAAGTTTTTGAGAAATCAGAGACTCTATGAAATGAATAAATAAGTCTGCAATTTCACTTTCTATTGGTTAGTCAACAATCCTTAACTGGACAGTTCTTTCTCACTAACATTTAACAAAATTACCTACCTCTTTCAGTAGCAGAGAAAATGAACATACTAACATTCACACCGTGGAAATATAATTTAAAAAATAAGCACAAATTACTAAACCTTTCCATATGATTCATAGGTGGTAGTTATGAGATTATCACTCCCCTCCCCCTTCCATCTTTGTGCATTGACATTTGACCCTTTTTATAATATGCACCTTGTACCAGTGAAACCTTCGGCACCAGTTAGTTACTCATTAAACTCGGGTGCCAAGGGCTGACTTGTACAAATTATGCTGTTAACTGCAGAGCCGGGCCTGTGTGTAGAAGTAGAAAAAAGCAATCGTCATAGCTGTGAAATTCTGTCATATCCACAGAATTGAACTACAAATTGCAGCAATTCGTGCCTGACCTCTGATCTGTGAAGTTAGTCTAAACCTTTGAACCTTAGCTTAGAACTGAGAACCAGCGTTGCGTCTACTGGGGAAGATGGCAGGTGACCCGCGCTGCGCTTGGCTGGCACTGCGACTGCACATCGCCCCACACCTGCCTCCTCCAGGAGTCCACCAGAGGAAGAGACACACGTAACAGGAGTCTCGAGAGCGGTAGACGACTCACAAAATGGCATTAGGAACAAATCTAATAAAAGTAGAAAATTTCAGGGTGCAAATCTTTTTAAATGAATGTGCCAAAATTAGAAAAGGGAATCTGAGATCATTGAAATGATTAGACTTAGTGATATAGGACCTAAAAAATTCTCTTTACAAATTAGACAAAAGTAGAGTTAAAAACTAAATATTTAAAATAATTTTTAACCAACTGGCGCCATGTCTCACTTAAT
>NW_012146412.1:346170-349299 GCF_000956105.1 Propithecus coquereli | reverse complement strand
AAAAAAAAAAAACCACAAGTGTTAATGAAAATGTGGAGAAATTGAAACCCTTGGGCACTGTTGGTCAGAATGTAAAATGGCACAGACACTAAGGAAAATAATATGGTGATACTTAAAAAAATTAAAATTAAAAACCAGAAATACCACATGAGCCAGCAATTCTACTACTGGGTATATATCCAAAAGAACTGAAAGCAAAACTCAAACAGACATTTGTACACCAATGTTCATAGCAGTATTATTCACAATACCTAAAAAATGCGAACAAGCCTATGTCCATTGATGGACGAATGCAATTCATTGGATTGTTAGAAGCTGCAGAGTCTGACATGACAGTTATTTTTATCTTATATGACAGGAGAGGAAATAGAAACTTAGAGAAGGTATGAAGATTGCTCAAAAACACAAAGCACTATCACACTAAACCCTGGTCTAGCTTGTGCAAAGAACCCTTCCTTGTGTTCCACACACTGAAAGTCTGATTGAAATACTATTGACCTCTTCTGTGGGGGTTAAGAGGCAGATTTATAAGCAACATGTAGTTATTTCGTGTGTCTTAACTCCTAAGATGCTCACATGCATGCAGCAGTGGTTGTTTTCCTTTTAGGCTACAAAGATGTAAAGTGTACAAAAAGTAAAGATTTATGTTGTGGGTTCCAAATGACTTGACATGTTGTATATACCACTAATGCCCTGTATGCACACCAGGTACGCATTGTCTAAGCAGCAGCTATCTTAGTTGATAGGAATGACAATTTATGTTCTTCCTTAAGTGGAAAAGAAAAGATCCCAGGAGGTGTACTCACCAAAAACTGCCAATTTGATTTGTCTGGTCCTTTGTAAGAAGTAGAACAAGAGTATATAGGAAAATTCAGGCAGCTTGCTTTGGGTTTCTCTGTTCAGTTTTTAGGGTACCCTTTGCGGCAAATCCTAAGGGGTAAAAAAAAAAAATAATAGAAATGTTTTCTATTTCAATACAATTTTCATATGTGTATTAGAAATTAGGGGGCCATTTTTTTCAGAAAATGAAATACCATTACTCTATTTATCATGTTCTCTACAAACCAAGAAATGCAAACCTTCATCCTATTCTAGAAGAAACAGGGAACAGTAATAAGAAAATGGCCAATTTCTTCTACTTGTTGTATTTTTCCCTCCGCCTTTTTTAGAGCATGCATGACTTCAATATGGACATAATGTTTAGTAAGGAATACAGATGTAGCCTATATTTTATGATTATGAACCCACAAAAAGAAGAGGTAGTGTCTTTTATGGAGATGATAATAGTTAGCTCACGGGCCTCCCCAGCCCATCCGGGGGCTTATGCTACACATCACTAACAGTTTGTCACACTTATCCTACAGATTCCAGAGAGGGTCCCCGAAACCACTGAAACAAGTATTCCAGGTATCCCCTACCAATTAGAGTTGGTATGAAAGAGATTTACTATTCTGCCCTAAAATATATAGTTTAGACTCTTTTGAGGATGTTCTTTGCATGGAGAGATCTATGCAAAATATGATTTGGGGTTCCAGGATAATCTTAAAAGTCATGATATAGAAAATATTCAAAAGAAAAGGATTTAAAGTTCAAGACAAAGATATTTCAGATGAGGCATTAAAATATATCCTAAGCACAAAATTTTATTTTTATTTTACATGTGGAAAGATAATCTGCCTGATTCTCTCAACTATTGAGAGTCCTCGTCTACCATCCAAATAACTTACAAAAGTCCAGATGTAGGGTTCACACAGCACAGCGGCTGCAGAGCTGGACCGGGAGCTAGAAGGCTGGTTGTAATTCTAGCTCTGCTGTGCCCTGTTCTGTGATTTTAGGCAAATCTTTTCACCATTCTGAGCCAAAGTTTGTTCCCCTTCAAAAAAATACAGGAGTTTGATTATCAGTAGTTTTCAAACTTTTTTTTCATTGCTTTTTAGTGGTAACACTCTTTCTTCTACCAAAAATCTAACTAGATGAAGAAAGAAACAAAACTGATAAAACAGGAGCTGGCTGAGTGTAGCTAGGGGATGAAGTGGGGAGGCACCTCTAGCTCCATCATTCACTGTGGCCCAGTGGGGACACTATAGGACCTTTAGGATTCCACAGAGCACAACTGGAACCTTCTGGATTAGATGGGCTCTAAAGTCAGTTAAAGCTCAAAATTTTTCTGCCATAACTATCTTCATATTGGAATGACTGGAGTTCAGGGGCATTTGTAACCTTATGAGAATACAAACAATACTTAACCATGACATAGTTTTAAGCCTTATTAGTAATATCAGTGATCTCCTAAAACGAAAAAAAGCCACACCTCCTATAAATTACAGAGCAATACTCCCATGTTTATTGCAGCACTGTTCACAATAGCCAAGAGTTGGAATCAACTTAAATGTCCATCAACAGATGAATGGATAAAGAAATTGTGGTACATATACACAAGGAATATTATATAGCCACAAAAAAAATGAAATTCTGCCATTTGCAACATGGATGGAACTGGAGAACATCATGTTAAGTATTAATAAAATAAGCCAAGCTCAGAAAGACAAATCTTGCATGTTCTCACACTTTTGTGGGAGGTAAATATCAAAAACAATTGATCTCATGGAGACAGAGAGTAGAATGATGGTTACCACAGGCTGAGAAGAGTAGCAGGGAGTGGGGGGATAAAGTGGGGATGGTTAATGGGTGCCAAAATATATTAGTAGTTAGTTAGATAGAATGAACAATATTTTATAGCACAACAAAGTGACTATAATCAATGACAAGTTAAGGCATACTTTAAAAGAGTGGAATTGGAATGTTCCTAACACAAAGAAATGATAAATGCCTGAAGTGATGGATGCCCCAATTACCCTGATTTGATTCATGCCTGCATGCCTGTATCGAAACAGCACATGTACCTTATAAAGATATGCAACTATTATGTACCCACGATAATGAAAAAGAAAAAAGAAGGCCGGGCGCGGTGGCTCACGCCTGTAATCCTAGCACTTTGGGAGGCCGAGGCGGGCGGATTGCTTGAGCTCAGGGGTTCGAGACCCCGTCTCTACCAAAAATAGAAAGAAATTAATTGGACAGCTAAAAATATATAGAAAAAATTAGCCAGGCATGGTGGCGCATGCCTGT
>NW_012146412.1:343566-345935 GCF_000956105.1 Propithecus coquereli | reverse complement strand
GTCACCCAACTCTGTGAAAAGATAATTCCCTAAATGCTGCATCCTGAATGATGCCTAATAATCAACATCACAGTGTTTGATAAAAACTATGAAAATGAATGTGCAAATTACAAGAAGGTATGTTATGAAATTAATTATATAGTGTCAAGACAGTAGAATAAAATTTAGACTGCTACATCACTCATTTACTAGCTAAGTGAATCTGGACAAGTTTATTCCACTTTTCTGAGCCTCGGTTTTCACGTCTATAAAATGGAGATAATTCTTAGCAGAACTATTGTGGAGAACAGAGAAAATATTCATGAAACACCATTCCTGACACATATTATTTGTGCAGAATTGTGAGTTTTCACTCTTTCTACAATGGTAAAATTTCCCCCTTTAAAATGTAATATCAAGGTAATACACATATAAACTCCATAAGTTGAAAGCAAATTATTAATATGTAAAGGAAACGAAGGATTCATGTAGTTGTGTGCTATATCATAAAAAGAGAAAGAAAGATCAATTTTTTTTCTATTTTTTTTGTCCTATTGTTTTGTCACCAAAACCTTCAGATAAAACCCACATGCCATGGCTGTCCTGCAGCTTCACACTCCTCCTGACACAACACCGGGTACCCCAGGGTGCTCAGTTTGAGAAGTTGCGCTCTCATGGAAACCCTTGATTTTACTACAGAGGAAACTGTCTCACCGAAGGTCACACAGTAGGTAGGAAATATACTGATGAGATTTGTGGGGCAGTTCCTAGAGAAATGAATTGGTTTCCAGACACTAACTGTGTGCAGCAGTCACTCCAGCCCCTCCCTCCCGCGCCGTGAGACTGCCGTGGGCTCGCTCACTGCAGCACAGTCATGCGAAGACCAAGTGGGGAAAATGCTGCAGATTGCAGGAGAAGGAAAAGCTCTACTGAGCATAATGTTTTCAACCATGTGAATCTTACTGCTCCTGACTCCCTCTTCGACAAACGGCGAGATTGGAGGGCAAATGTTTGTTGGATGCCCCTGGCATTATCTTAATTTGCCTGCCCTGAGTTTTTTGCCCTATCTTCTTTCTGTGTCTTGTCATACCGCATGTAGTTTTGAAAGCTGTTTTAAATCCATTTTTGGAATGAGGCAGGGCACATATAAATACATGACATTAAAAATTTATTTTTTCCAAAAAGATGCTCCAGTCTAACATCAAGTCATGTCCTGTTTTACTTCTTTCATCAGAAACCTAGGCTAAAAATAACTTTCTCACCTCTACTCTCCACCAAGGAATGAGAATTCCATTTCTTAAAAACAGATCCTGGCTGGGCACAGTGGTTCATGCCTGTAATCTCAGCATTTTGGGAGGCCCAGGCAGGAGGATCACTTGAGGCTGGGAGTTTAAGACCAGCCCGGGCAACATAGTGAGACCCTGCCTCTACAAAAAAATAAAATAAAGAAGTTAGCTGGGTGTAGTAGTGCATACCTGTAGTCCTAGCTACTTAGGAGGCTGAAGTAGGAGGATCACTGGAGACCAGGAGTTCGAGGCTGCTGTGAGCTAAGATCTCGCACTGTACTGGGCAATAGAATGAGACCCCGTTTCTAAAAACCAGAACAACGACAATAACAATAACAACAAAAAACCCAGATCCTTTCTTAAGATAAATCAATTGCTCAAACCCAGGGATGCTAACACATGGGCGTAAAGCTACCAAGAGACCAACAGGATGAGGGCCAGATACCAGAGTTCTAATTCTCATCCTACAATCTGCATGGTGTGACCATGGGCATGCCATGTAACTTTCTGGGTCTCAACTTCCTCACCTATACATGAAGCTGATGTTAATACCTCACATGAGGTCCTAACAAGGATTAAATAAGATACAGCATTTGAAAGCATCTTGTAAACAGCCAACCATCAGCTCCTACTTGGACACCTGTAGTAGATTCTCAGCTGGCTTCGTCCTGTCCACTTGGGCCCACTACAATCAATCTAGGTCTCCGTGCAGGTAAAGTAACCTTCAAAAAATATACAACTGGGGCCAGGCGTGGTGGCTCACGCCTATAATCCTAGCACTCTGGGAGGACAAGGAGGGAGGATCACTTCAGGCCAGGCATTCAAGACCAACCTGAGCAAGAGTCAGACCCTGTCTCTACCAAAAATAGAAAATAATTAGCCGGGCATGGTGGCACACACCTGTCGTCCCAGCCACTTGGGAGGCTGAGGCAGGGGGATCACTTGAGCCCAGGAGTTTGAGGTTGTAGTGAGCTATGATGATGCTACTACACTCCAGTTGGGCAACAGAGTGAGACTCTGTCAAAAAAAAAAAAAAAAGTATGTATATATACACACAATTTGGTCTCTCCACCCTCCTGCTTAAACCCCTACACTCTCTTCCCA
>NW_012146412.1:306305-340641 GCF_000956105.1 Propithecus coquereli | reverse complement strand
CTTTACAAATTAGACAAAAGTAGAGTTAAAAACTAAATATTTAAAATAATTTTTAACCAACTGGCGCCATGTCTCACTTAATCTCTGTTATAAAAATACAAACCCATAGTAAGCCACCTTTGGGAAAAAGGCCATCATGGAAAACCAATTGTACTTTCCCTTGAACCTGAGCTTATCTTTCAATACTAAATATTAGATGTAGCTAATAAATAAGTAAAATAATATGCATTTCTCATGTATACATTTTGTCAAAACATGGATTCATCATAATGAAAAGGGATTTTATTGTGAGGTAAAAAGGGTTCCTTAAGAGGAAAGAGTATCTTTCTTTTGAAGAATAGCTTCTATTTCAAGTGCTATCCAAATGACTCCATTTCCAAGTAGAGAGAATTAAGATACAATAAAAATTCTATTTCTCTGGTCATTTGAGTTAATATAAAAACAAATGTTGAACAGCATATAAAACATAACTAAACGAAAATGAAACTAATTTCAATGCTTTAAAGCATATAACCTACACTTAAATAATTCCATTTCATAAACTTAAATATTAGTTTGAAACAATGATTGACACAAGAGTCTCTCTTTATACCAGAACTTTTCTCTGAAAGTAAATGTCATTATTGTTAACCTTTATGTATTAATTATCACAAGCTAATTACATTAATTTTTCTTATTTTTAATCATCACATCTTAAAATTATAGTTTTCTTCTTTAAAAGACTCAGAAATGACTTTGGAAAACAAATGTGGAAATTATTGATAAATTCCTGCTTCATCCTAAGTAGCAGCAAATTAGGAAAAAAAGACTTTATTTTGTAAAGATCCATATTTTTCAAGTGTGTAAAGTGAAAACCTGCTTAGATAAACCGATTTTTTTTAATGTTATAACTTAAGAATTTTGGGTTTTTTAATGCTAATACTAATGAGTGGACATAAAAGAATTTTGGTTTTACTGCTGGTAAGGCAAATTGTGTAGCAGTTGAAATTTTTATAAACGTCCAAATTTTCTTTTTGTCTTCAATTAAAAAACAAACAAAACAGAGCATTTGTTTATCTGGCGTGATTTAAATCGCTTTAACCAAACACAACCGTCTTCTCCTCTCTTTGATTAAAACAAATAAGGCTTCCCTACCTTTCCAGTCTTGAAATCTGGCTGCAACAGGCTACCTGTAACAAAAGCTTTGCGCTTAAAGCAACCTTTGGTCCTGATCCCGGAACCTGCGTCGCTCTGGTGGACACGGCACAGGTCTCCTCATTGGCCAATGGAGTGAGCTTTGGCCACTTAAATACCCTGGGAGCCATTTGCTAAGGGCACCTGGAATGAGCTGGAGTGGGTGGTACAGAAAGCAGGGAGGTGTTAAAACTGCTACACAGAAAATGCTACAGGGCAACCAGAAACGTCAAGGAAAACCTACTGCAATGAATGGATTTGGGGAAGGCCCAAGGAGACAGAAGCTTTGGCATTTCATAGGGACAGAAATTTAACTGAAATATTTTATTCAAACTCCCATCATGACTAAAAAGAAACATTTTTTAAAACCCAGCACCCTAAAACCAGATGAATGCCCATAACCTTGTACTGCTTGATGCAGATAAAGACAGTAATTCCTACCTCATCCAGGTTGTCCTGGGGACTAAATAAATGAAAATATACATAAAGTATTTGGAAAAGCTCGTGGCATGTAGAAAGCCCTCAAAAGATGTTCCTATGATTTCTCAGAAATGTTCTGCTTTTAGCAAATGTTGCTTTTCCTTCTCGTTCTACTTGAGGTAGGCAATTTGGATAAGGTACCCCTTGTCTTCTCTCCTAATCACCATTAACAATCATGTTCATGGTAAATCTGGTGGAAAAAATATATATAGGCAAAAATTATTAAACCCTCATTTTATTTTACTTTATCAATTTGGAGCTGGAAATGGATTTACTGGTAAGAAGTAGAGAAAAGCAAAAGAGGCACAGTACGAAAGAGGAGGGATGATAAAACATGATTTATGATAATCAAAGCATCTGTACATAACAACGGCCCGGGAGGGCCTGCAGCACTTAAGCCGAGTAAACACACTCCTTTTCCAGCACTTAAGAGATGGAAACTCACTGAAAGTCTCTCTGGAGGGTGAGTTTGCTGGTTCAGGCAACTGGGGATCAGAAAAGGGAACAGAGGAGGCACTTGAGGGGGTCCTGAAAGCAAAGTGACATCCGGGTGCTCTGAACTAGGATGACAACGAGCTCCACAGCACACAGGAGACAAATGAAGGTCTGTAACTCTCCCTAAAGCAAAAATTGCACATTTGTGGCCCTAAGTTTTCCCTTAGCGGTTTCCTGTCACTGTTAACCTTATTCGATTAGACTGTAGCAATCTGAAGCAACTATGGTTGGAAGTAAAAAGGGCAGAGCGACAAGAGAGTTTCCAATCTATTCACCTTCCCATATTTTTAAAGAAAGTTTTATTACTCCTAGACAAAATAATCTAAAACTATCAATAGTGACTATAAAAAATATCAACAATAAAGGGTCAACATCCTAAACAAGTCTAAGATTATAATCATGTTAAATATTACATAAAACTAAATTGCTAGGTTCTGACTGACGGAAAACTGAAGCAATTCTTGGTTACTAAGGCAGTGTTTTCAAAAACTACTGATTTCAGATAAATGTAAATTCCTCTTGACTACAAATGGGATTCAGATAATCTGTTTGGGGGTGTGTGTGTGTGTTTCTCACTCTTTCGCCAGGGCTAGAGTGTCGTGGCGTCAGCCTAGTTCACAGCAACCTCCAACTCCTGGGCTCAAGCGATCCTCCTGCCTCAGCCTCCCAGGTAGCTGGGACTACAGGTGCATGCCACCATGCCCAGCTAATTTTTTCTATTTTTAGTTGTTTGGCCAATTTGTTTCTATTTATAGTAGAGACGGGGTCTCGCTCTTGCTAAAGCTGGTCTCAAACTCCTGAGCTCAAACAATCCACCCACCTCGGCCTCCCAGAGTGCTAGGATTACAGGTGTGAGCCACCACGCCCCACCAGAAAATCTGTTTTTATATAAGAGTAATTAAGTATATTACATAAGAAAAAATTCTGGATGATGGCACGTTTTAAGCTTTAGAAAGGGAGTATTTGGGCTTTGGAAGTTCGGTGTAAGTGTGTGTATCTGCATTCTTATTCCAAACATTTCCCAAAAAACACAAAAACTTAGAAAACAAACCATCTCAAGATGATAAATTTTAAGACTAAGGAGGTAAGGACAGGCATCTGTTCACTGAATACCTGAAAACAATAATTACAATTACAATTATAGCCAGCCCGAAATAAAAATCAAGCAAATTCTTCCTGCCTTGGTTTTGAACAAAGGTACTTTAAAAAATACATGCACATTTGCACACTAGTTTTCACATATTCAAACAATATAGAAAAATACACAGAAAAAGTGAAAGTCACCCCTCTACTGACATTAACAATGGCTCTTTCTACATAGCCCTGCATGCAGGCAAATGTGCAAGATTTACATAGACAGCATCATAGGAGACATGTCCACCCTACAAGGGCCATGTTAGTTTCTGATAGATCTGGCTTGCAATAGGCTTAAGTCACCCCTGGAAAAATGATCTTTGTCTTCACAAAGCACCTTTGTTTTACTTTTTCTTTTTCTTTCTTTTTTTTTTTTTTGAGACAGAGTCTCGCTTTTGTTGCCCGGGCTACAGTGAGTGCCGTGGCGGCAGCCTAGCTCACAGCAACCTCAAACTCCTGGGCTCAAGCAATCCTCCTGCCTCAGCCTCCCAAGTAGCTGGGACTACAGGCACGAGCCACCACGCCCGGCTAATTGTTTATTTCTATTTTTAGTTGACTTGCTAGTTTTTTCTATTTTTAGTAGACACGGGGTCTCGCTCTTGCTCAGGCTGGTCTCGAACTCCTGAGCTCAAACAATCCTCCTGCCTCGGCCTCCCAGGGTGCTAGGATTACAGGCGTGAGCCACCGCACCCGGCCAGCACCTTTGTTTTAGAGTAGAGAGACAGCAGGCAAATCTGAGGTCTGAGACTAAAAAAAAGAAATACAGACACAAAATAGAAGCTTGGGACAATATAAGCTCTAAGGGAGATTTGGAAAAATGAACAAGAGACACGACTCAGACATGTCTGGGAGAGGAGTAAATGGAGCACAGGTAAAATAGGATATATAATTATATAGGATATTTTAAATATAGGTAATATTTATTAAGGCCACCTTGCCATTCTAAGAGAACATTATTTTTTATTTTAATTTATCTAAAGGCTAAGATATAGCCAATGTAAAGATAGTGTGGGTGTGTATTTGCATTTGTATGTCATTTCCCAGAAGCAGATTTGACATTATTTTGAATTTCAAAACCTTTGCTGAAATAGTTGTTTATTGTATGAATGAATGCATGTGTACATGTGTGTGCGCACATACCCACACATGCACACTGAGGTTCTAGCCTCCAGCTGACCAGGTGTCACACCCGGGCAACGAGGTCATGTCACTGTATCGGTGGTGTCGGCTGTAGCAGCTGGCCATGAAGCCAACGAACCAGCACCGGAAAAAAGACAGGGCATAGAGCAGAATCCGCAAACCTGCAGGATTAAAGTACCATAGTATTTTCTTAAACAATGGACATTGCCATATCTGGAGTGAAAGGTTTGTCTCACAGGGACATTAGGAAGGCTCTGAGGGCTTTCATTTTAAAATTTAAAATGATGTCCTCTCAATTGGTACAACAGCTTTAAAGAGTAAAGTTTTAACAGTAACTAGCATTCGTCTATTTCGTCCATTCTAGGTGCTGGCATGGTTCTGGGTGTTGGGGCTGTAGCCACGAGCAAAACATGAACATCCCTGCCCTGGTGAACACTATGGTCTCATGGGGGAGAGAGAGACGTTGAATGAATAAATCAGTAAAATATGCAGTATGTTAGGGGGTGAGAGAGCTAAGAAGAGAAAACGGCAGGGAAAGAGAACAGGAACCCACGCGTGTAGGGAGGGAAAATTGTGTTGGCATGGTCTCTGATTTATAAGGGAAAGTATATTTATTACTTAGTCGTTCTGAAAACTAAGCGTGTGAGTCCATTAGATTTCTCATGGGGCATGCTATTAAGCTAAGCAAATATCTAAGCTCATTTAAATCACAAGTCGAGTACTTCCTGTTTACATGGTGGCAGCCATTCAGCGTGGACACAGGCAGGGCAGCAGACATCTTAATACAGTAACAGGAGCCAGGTACAGGGCGTTACGGAAAAAAATACAAGAGAGAACATGATGCTTTTGGATGACTGTTTTGAAGTTAAAGCCAATTTCCTATGATTTTCTCAGGTTAGCAGGAACTTAGAGGGTTTAAACTGGCCCGGTTGGGCTGCTCTGGGATCTCCAGTTACCTTCACTCTATCTCATTCCCATCCCCTCCGCCCCCTTTAAACCACAATCTTTAGGCCCATCCTGACTGCTGGTACACTTACTGAACCCCATGCCTCAGAAAGGCTCACCGCGGCCGGGACATGGACGCAGAGAGAGGAAGGGGGGGTGGGCGTGGATGCGGGCTAACTTCTCTCAGGGTCTAGGGTTCCAGCACCCCATCCTGGATGAGCTAATCAAAAGCCATGCAGTAGTAAGTGTTATCACACCTACCGCGCAGCCTGCCTGTAACTTCTCAGACAGAGCGAGCGAGAGAATCAGCCGATACGTCAGACCAAGTAAGTGCCCCCGACGTCCAACCAGCTCGTTCTCTTCCAGGCTTTACTCGGTCAAGCAAGGGACATTTCTATTTTTATGCTTACATTTAGATTTGTCACAAAAGCACAGTCACTGTAAGTGTTCCCCACTTTCCTGTATGATAAGCAGTCACGAAGAGCACCCGTGTTTGTTACACGCAACACAGACACGGGCATGTTCGGTGAGGCGCCACCTCATCACCTCCATCTGTAACTGAATACCTGCAGCTGACCCCTATATGGCCCTTGTCCTGCCCCTGGCACTGTTCCAGGTGCTTGGCATATACTAGCACATGCAATCCTCATAAATATGTTGATGTAGGTACTAGTATCATCACCATTTTATAGATGAAAAAACTAAGGCACAAGAAATAAAGTAATTTGTCCAAGACCAACAGCCTGCAAATAGTGGAGTGAGGATTTGAACCCAGGGCACTCTGGCTCTTTGAAATCATACTTTACCACCTGGAGATGAGTAGCTAATCTCTCTTTCCTCCTAATCATCTATGTCTCTGTCTACCTACCCACACTTCACCTTGCTGCTCTGACAGCCGCCCAGTGACAGGCATTTTCGTGCTGAACAGAAAAAACTTTGGAACTTTGGAGATGGTGTCTTTGGAGCTAGGTAGGAAAATCTTTAATGGTTGAAGTGAAACAACGACTTAGGAAAGCCACAAAGTATCATTTCGATCTAAAGAGAATTCTCTTTCCATCTTGCACCTAAACGCTTCCTCTATGCTAGGCAGCACTCTGCATTAATTCCTAGAACTCCATTAGCTAGTACGCTGATCTCTTTCTGCCCCTCTAACACAGCAAATGGGAGCACTCCTTAGCTAAGCAATGACCAGTCTTGGCTCCACATAGCCTGTGGTAGTTTTAACAGATTTTTTATTTTTAAAAGAGGAAGGTCAGAATAAATACTGAATGCAGGTAGAGAGAAGATCCCGATTACAAAGTCATAAATAATGTGTACAATCCAAGCCCTGTGTTCCACCTTTGCTAGAGAAAAGCAAGCTACATTAAGTCACAATGTGAAAAGTAGTTTTTTCCTCCCTTAGAATGGCAGTCAGGTAAACAAGGGCTCAGGAAGTGTGTGGTTTTGCCAAGTATTCTGCGAGTTTATTCTTTAATAATTAAACGATGTTTTAATAATTTCCTCAAAATTACCACAAAAAAATCCCCTCCCATTCTGGATTTACCAAGTACTACGCTTTTCCATTCCAGCTGGGGTTTACTGAGCACTTTCCACAATACTGCGAGATGTATTCAAGCTGCCAAGATCTGGGCCATGATGGGGTAACTAACTGTGAACTAATAATCTTTTTTGGGGAGATAATTAAATGCCAAGCAATTAGAACATATAGAATGCAAAGCAAAATGGAGCCATGAGAGCTACCAGAGTCAGGCCAAGGGCACGGCCAAGTTTAACTGGAGTCCCCAAGGAAGCCTCCCTGGAGAGGCGTGGCCAGCCCCCCCCCCTTACTCACAACGGCATGACCTTACAAACACAGACAATCACAAAACCCTACAGCTTCAAAATATGCACTTCTCTGTATTTGTTTACTTTGTGATTTGAAAAAAAAACCTCTTTCCTGAAGAATCTTCCTATTCCGAAAATTTGGTATTACCAAAATTGGAATAAACCTTACACATAATATATTGTATACGTACGTTGTCATTACCAGGGTCTTGATAAGCTGGCAAGTAAGTAAATAAGCTACGTCTACTCTAAAAAACTGAGAAAATTTTATTCTGAAGACCTTTGGGTTCAGTTCTTACTTAAGCTTAATTTCCTATTCAACATAGTCTTTTACCACTTTCAAAAAGGGCTCTTAGTTTTTTGAGAAATAAAAGTAGATATGATAAAATTTGAAAAAGAATATGGAAATAATAGAAATCATGCAAAAAATTCTAACATTAAAACTTCAGCTGCTCTAGATCTGTAAACCCTGGTCATTCATGATTATGGTGAAATTAGAAACATGAGGACATCTTTAAAAGGCCAATTGCAAGGCTGATCAGTTTAGATGGGATGCTAAAATTAGCAAGGAGTGTAAGTTCAGGAAAAAGAACAACATAAAATACCACTGAAGCAAATAGTTTAGAGACAGCGAACCTAATTTTCTATGAGCAAACGGTAACTTTGCAAGGCATTCAATTTTGAATTGGTTGCATGAGTCATTCGATGACTCAGTAAATGGTTATTGATCACCTACTGTGTGTGGCTTTGTTCTAGACCCTGGAGAATGAGTGGTGACAAGACAGATACGGTCTGCCCATCCTGCTGCGGAAACATAATAAAAACAAGCAAATGCGTATGTTTGGGAGAGGGGTCATTGTGATAAATGCGTTGAGGGAGAAGTAAGCTGGGTTAGAAGGGAAAACCCTGTATTTGGGGCCGTATTGGTTAGGGCGGTCAGGAATGTCTTGCTCCTCTGCTCCCCACAGCGAAGTAAAGACCAGTCTGAAGACCTGGAGAAAAAGCATTCCAGATGGCAAGGAGAACAGGCAGGGGTATATGAAGAAAAGCAAGAAAGGGATGGGGTGGCTGAAGTAGAGGGACAAGGCAGGGGTAGGAGGGGAGACTTACAGGCCCAGCAAGGACTTTAGGTTCCCCTTGGTTTATTAGAGGATTCTGAGCAGAGAAGTGATGTGCTTTGATTTTCTCTTTATTAAGATCACTCCGGTGTGGAACAGAGATCATGGGCATGCAGAAGAGGAAGCAGGGGACCGGCCATCTAGGGATGGAAGGATGGTGGCTGACACTAGCATGGTCGTGTTGGGGTGGTGAGAAGAAGAGATTGGCTTTGAGCTGTATTTTGAGGACAGAGTTTAGAGAAATGGCTAATGGAGGGCAGCATCCAGGATGACTCTGCGGTCTGCAGCCTGAGCGACTGGGAGAGGGTGCGCCATAATGCCATGTCAGGAATATGGGGCAGAACTTAGTTTTTGTTATGACATGGCTTTCAGTCACAAGCAGTAAAAACACGAATATTGGCCGGGCGCGGTGGCTCACACCTGAAATCCTAGCACTCTGGGAGGCCGAGGCCGGAGGATCGCTCGAAGTCAGGAGTTCAAGACCAGCCTAAGCAAGAGCGAGACCCCGTCTCTACTAAAAATAGAAAGAAATTAGCCAAAACACTAAAAATATATAGAAAAAATTAGCCGGGCATGGTGGCATGTGCCTGTAGTCCCAGCTACTCAGGAGGCTGAGGCAGGAGGATGGCTTGAGCCTAGGAGTTGGAGGTTGCTGTGAGCTATGATCACACCACTGCACTCTAGCCAAGGTGACAGAGCAAGACTCTGCCTCAAAAACAAATAAATAAATGACTGAAATAAAATTAGCAAGTATTTATTAATGGATAGTGTTAAAATGTCACACTTCAGTAAGACAAGTACGAATTGATCAAAGCCCTTCTAAGGAAAATTTTATAGCCTATTTGAAGAGCCTTGGAAATATTCATTCTCTTCACTTAGCAATAAAGTCATTAAGGATCTCTCCTAAAGAAATAATAAAAAATGAAGTTTACACACAGAAATGTTTACCTCAGAATTCTTTATAATAAATTGAAAAACTACATCAGTCACTAAAATACATTTATGAAGAATTTTAATATCATGAGTAAAGGTTCATGATATGTGAGATTAAGAAAAAAGACACTAGAGAAAACTTTATGTACAGTGTGATTTCTCCTGAGACTATGGAAATAAAAATTAGAAAAATATAATAACATATTAATAGTAGTTGTTTCTGGGTATTAAGAATATGAATATGTGTGATTTCAAATATATATGAAATACATATATGTTAAATATCTGCAACATATATAACTTTAATCAGCAAATTTAAATGATTTGATAAAATAAATGTCTTTGTTCTATGCCCCATTCTCTCCTTCTCAGCCCGTCACTAAGTTCTGCCAGTTATTTCTTTCCCTTTCTCGCTGATTTAGCTCAGCACTAACCACGCACAACCCCCCGCCCCTTCCCAACACCGCTCCCTGCTGACCATCCTGAAAGCGGTGGGAAGAACAGTCTTCCTTCAGTACGGTTGGGGTCATGTTACTCCCATGAAGGGAATCTGACGTGATCCTTGGTGATCCATATAATATTATTAATACAAGCTTTTCATCATGAACTGCAAATCTTTGGTTCACTTCTGACTACAAACCACTGCCTAATTTCCCGTTTCCTTCAACCTCAATAGACACACACCCACTCGCAAAATCTCCAAGACTACCTCTCTTCTTTCTCTATCTACCAGATCCTTGTTTTCCTTTATGACTCCCCTCTGTAATCGTCATCCTCAAGAAGGCTTTTTATCCAGGTACCTGCCTTCTCCAAACGACTTCACTGACTGCCACATTACTTCAGCATTCCTTCTTTTCTACATGTTTGGCAATTGTGTGTCTGTCATTTGCAATCAGTCTTGCAAAATGGTTGGGAATTCCTGTTTTATCACAACATTGCCTCAACAGCAAAAGCTTCTAAGTGTACACAACCTATGATTCCACACTTGAAGATTAAAACTTATACACAAAGTTTAAGGCTGTCTCTTGTTAAAAAAAAAAAAATGTCTGTGGCAATGGCTCATGCCTATAACCCCAGCACTTTGGGAGGCCGAGGAGGGAGGATCCCCTGAGGTCAGGAGTTCAAGACCAGCGGGGGCAACACGGGGAGACCCTGTCTCTACAAAACAAACAAAAAAACAACAAAATGTTTGTTTACATATTTGTCATTTGCTTGCACGACAGGCTGATAGTTTCTTACAAAGTATAGCCAAGGCGTTTGCTTTCAACCTGTCTCTCCATCCAGTGTATAAACACCGAAATTTACTAACTTGGGTGCTTGATAATTGTTACTGACAAAATTTCCAAACTATTGGTGAAATACTTTTTGCTTACAACGTGGAGCCAGAAGTCATAACAAGAAAATATACTTTATGAAGAATCGTTGTGAAACAAAGACCTTAAAGCTCAATCCATTTCCCTGTTTGGTGACAAACTCTGGAGACAGGAAAGAAATGGCGACGGAGCAGCTTAGCACAGCACACTAGCGGAACTAGCGTAAGAATTATGCTAGAACTATGCTAGAACTATTATGTGGAACTGTCGTAAGAATTATTGAGGATTACTTTGATCTGAAGTATTAATGAAAATGATAGGGTCAGTCATGACTCCTAATAATTCCTCAAAGAGATCTTAAATTGGGACAACTTATTCCTGTGAGAATATACTTTTATAAAGAGAAAAATGGACACATTCCCAAAACACACAAGCATTTGATATACAGCAACTGCTTATTGCACTTCTGTTGAATGCTTGTCACTAATGCATTTATTGGAAGTAAAACTAAAAAAATAGCAATCATGATTAATTGAAGGACTAGATACCATTAGTGGTGCTTAGTTCTCTTCCAGAAATGAAGTGGGGAGAATTACGTGTAAGAAATCTCCATTTTAGACTCCTTCCATGGACATACGTATGTGCCAGAAGATGCATTCGTTAATAATTGTATTTCGCTTGGAGAATTAAACAACCAAGCACAGTAGCTAAGGTATAAATTGAGAATTCATCAAAGTTTCAAATTGAACTATAAACTGGTCCCAATCACCCTTTTCCATTTTCTAAGAGCATTAAATGGAATTTTAAAACATTTATTAAAATGAAACAAAGACAAACTACAAATAGGGGTGGGTTGTTAATGAGTCAATTTCCTTAATATGCCAGAGCTCTTACATATCAGTAAGAAAAAATACAATCCAACAAATATGAGCAAAGATATGAATAGGCAGTTTGTAGAAAAAGAAAATTTTAGGCCGGATGCCATGGCTCACGCCTGTAATCCCAGCACTTTGGGAGGCTGGGGTGGGAGGATTGCTTGAGGCCAGGAGTTTGAGATCAGCGTGGGCAACGTAACCAGACCCCATCTCTACAAAAAATAAAAATAAATTTTAAAAATATATAAAAAAATAGCCAGGCATTGTGGCACACACCTGTAGTCCCAGCTACTCAGGAGGCTGAGGTGGGAGGATCCCTTGAGCCCAGGAGTTAGAGGCTGCAGTGAGCTATAAGCAGACCACTACACTCCAGCCTGGGCAACAGAACAAGAACCTGTGAAGAAAGAAAAGAAAGAGAAAGAAAGAGGAAGGAAGGAAGGAAGGAAGGAAGAAAGGAAAGAAGGAAAGAAGGAAGGAAAAAGAAAGAAAAGAAAGAAAGAATTCTGTGGCTAATAAACATAAAAATATGTTCAATTTTATTCAAATTGAACTTTGTTCAATTAAAATAGATGGAAATCTAAACAATGGGTCCTATCAGATCAGTGAATATTTTAAAATTTGATGGTACCTAGTGTTGGTGAGAGTTTATGGAACAGGTACTCAACACATATGACGGTGGAAATATAAATTGGTATAAAGAATTGTTACATGTCTGAAGACAGAGTAAAATTTTTCATGTCCATATTCTGAGCTGCCTAGCCTACGGCTTACTTGTACATAGTAGATGCTCAATAAAATTTTGTTAGATAAAAATGCATTAATTTTTCATTTGCATGAGAGAACAATCTAGCTTCAGTTCTATCAGAAAAAATCTGTTTATATTTTCAGTAGTAAAGATAATTATTAATATTTGTATAGTGCTGTATAATTTATAAAACTCACTCTTGTCCATACCTTATCTCAGATTATGGGATAATTAAAATATTTATCTACATTTGGAAAGGGACTATGTGTAAGGAGTACTTTTTGACAATGTTAGGACTTGTAATGGTCACAGATTTAAATGGAAGTTTTAAAAATAATCTCCCCAGTTTCGGATCCTCAGAGGAAATGGGGTTGACAAACATTGGCTTCTGATGCCTGTGAATTTAGTTCAGGCAGAAGGAATTCCTCCATGTGAGTACGATTCAAGAGAGCACACACATGTTCTGTTCAACAACAAGGGCATTTACACAACATTTATTGCATGTCTCTAGGTAATTTACGTGTTGCTTGATCTTGATAATCCACATACATTTTTAGCCAATCCTTAGCCTCTAGACACTCTTGGTCTCTAGACACTCACAGAGACCCGGTTTATTTTGGATTCCTGAAGTCAATGCCAGTACTTATTTAAAGGGTCCTAAGATTTCAGTAGCCACCAAAAATTATTCTCTGTGTTCCCCTAGAAGGCGGAGATACCAGGAGCAACCTCACAATGCTCAGGGGTCATTTGGAAGCTCTCGTAGATGGCAGAGGAACCTTCATTGGGGACTGGCAGATAGAATCAAATGAGACAAAAAAGACATAAGCATGAGTCAGAGTCTCAGGAACTGAGATGTCCTTCATGTTCTCCACCATCTGATGATAGTGATTTCAACTCTAAATCTTCCGTTTCTTTTCTAACAAAAACTAGTGTCTAGATATGATATATAATTATACACACCCCCTTTACACCTGTCTCAGTACATGTGGTTGACTTGATGAACATGTCTTGGCCCTCTTGAAAATGATCACTTAAGGTGCTAGTGGTCTCTTATTCTGGCAGGCCTGAAAGTTTTGGCAAATAACAGATGGCCAATAAAATTTACGGAATGATAATACAGACCTACAAAATGTTTTTAATGTAATGGCTCTCATTAATATATTCTCAGCAGATTATAAAAACTTCTGTTGGACAGTTAAACGTTTAAGGAGCCCAAACCTGGAAAGGTATCTGTGCTGCTGACCCCAGGCCACTCCAACTTAGAGCTCAGAGCCAGCCAGTCCACTCGGCACCCCGAGCCCCGCCTTTCACATCCTGGTATAACTCTTCATAAGCATGGCTACGCTAGGAATAAGAATGGCATACTCCAGTATGAAAAGATTTAGTCTTCCAAAAAATAAATCTACTTTTAGCCCATCCATGGTGTATATATTCACCTTGATGTATATGCCAGAGAAAGCTGATTATCAATTTGTATACTAATGAGTTTTCTTCACTTTTTCCTAAGTATAACCTAGTATTTTCTAATTTCTCGCATCTACTGGGCCAGAGAAAAAAATGGGAATACACATCTTTAATGCTGCTTAGTGATACTTTTGATAAAAAGGAATGAGAGAGAGAGAGAGAGAGAGAGAGAGAGAGAGAGAGAGAGAAAGGAAGGAAGGAAGGAAAGTTGGTTGGTTGGTTTGAGCACTCGTTTGTACTTATTCTACTCATTAGAAGATCTTGAGAAAAATCTTTTTAGAATATTGTACTTCTTCCTTAGGTAAAATGGTAAAATAGGAATAATAATTTCCCTCTAACCTCAGAGACGTTGTGAGGGGAAAAATATAAAGTAAGAGTAGAAATGTTCAGCGTTTTCAGGAAGAGAAGCAACATCATTAGCCAGAACTTATTATTACTAAAATAACGCCTGCCTCTTATTTACACATGAAATGTTAATATCATTTCAAATGGCAATGACATCAAACTATTATCTAGCTATAGTTAAAATATTTCTATTACTAAAATATTACTTTGTCTGAAGGTTTTAGGATTATCTTAGCTAATACGATTCATAAATATTTTCATTTTCATATTAATATTAATATTATTTAAATATTTTCATTTTAAAGGAGGCTACTGAAAGTTTCATAATGAGGAATAATCCACATTTTTTTCCTTCTTGCAAAAGTAATGGCCATTCTTTGACTGAAGGATGAGAATAATAATGTATATTTTGTTTTTTAAATCGCTGGGAAAGGCCAGTTAGCCATAGAAATAGCAGCCAAGTTCCCTGAAAGTGCAATGGGAGAACAGGCTATAAACATAGAGCCTCAGGTAAGAGGACTTTTAATAACTGGTGAGTTCAGTAAAGAGTACATCCACCCCTCTCTTAAAGAAGAGACCTTGAGGTACTATAAAACCTACATTGGAATTTTTTAGTGAGTAGCATTTTCATAATTTATGGTGCTTCCACCTTGAGCTTGTTTCAGATTTAAGAAAACACTGCCTTTGTTCTTATATCATTATTTGTTCTCATACCATCACTATAATATGGTTGGATGACCAGATAAGGGAGGTCTGCGACCTGTCGGAGAAAAGCCCGCGTTCGGAAGCACCGCCCGCGTTCTGCACCACCAGAAACCCGTCCCCGCCCGGGCACCACAGGCAGCAGGTCTCGGCGGCTGGCGCGGAGGCACCGACCGCGGGGGCACAGCTCCGAGCTCCGCAGCTCCCCCCAGCGGCGGACGGCGCGGCTCAGCCCGACTGCGCCTTCGCCGCGTGCGGGCTCTGGGCCAAGCGCCGCACGCGTGTTATTCCGCTTAACGCTCACAGCAATCCTATGAGGTCGCAACTATCTTTCTGCTTATTTTACAGATGTGGAAACTGAGGCAGCAAGTTTAAATAAGCTGCAGCTGTTAGATGGCAGAGGCGGAATTCACAGCCAGGCAGCCAGACCCCGGAACCGCGCGGCCACACAGACTCCACCGCACGGCAAGCAGGCGACTCCCCGCACAGCCCCGCAGCACTCAGCGAGCCCGTCACTCCGTCTCCCAAGGAGGCACGAGCCCCTGACTCGTTTTCGGCAGCCGTCATTCACACTCACAAGCTGTCTGGTGAAGCAGAGCTCGGCGGATGGAGACAACAGTTAAATACAGTAAACAATCTAGGCTTCCACTTAAGAAACCAGAAAAAGTAGAGCAAACTAAGTCTGAAACAGCATAAGGAAGGAAATAATACAGACTTAAGTGGAAGTAGACTAGAAAAACAATAAAGAAAATTAACAAAACCAAAAGTTGGTTCTTTGAAAAGATCAGCACTGACAGACTTCTAGCTAGAATGACCAAGAAAATAAGAAAAAAGACTCAACTTACTAAACACAGGAATAAAGGAGAGGACATCACTACTGACCACGTAAAAATAAAAAGGATTGTAAAAGAATATTATCAATAATTGTATGCCAGCAAATTAGATAACCTAGGCGAAATGGACAAACTCCTAGAAAGATACAAACTGCCAAAACAGATTTTAAAAGAAACAGAAAATCTGAATAGACTTCTAAGTAAGGATACTGAATTAGTAATGCAAAAAATTCCCCACAAAGAAAAGCCCAGGAACAGATGGCTTCCCTAGTGAAATCTGCAAATGTTTAAAGTATAATTAACATCAACCCATCACAAACTCCTTCAAAAAATAGAATAGGATGGAACACTTTCCCAATGAGGCTGGTGGTATTGCTCCAATATAAAATCTAGACAAAAATATCACAAGAAAACTACAAATCACTATCTCTGATGCATAAAGATGAGAAAATTTACAGCTAAATACTAGCAAACCGAATTCAGCAACATATAAAAAGGATTATACACCATGACCAAGTGCAATTTTTCCCAGGAATGCAAGGTGGGCTTAACATGCAATACACCATATTAATAAAGGACAAAAACCTGCCCTAAGTAGACACTAAAAAAACATTTGATATAATGCAGCGACTTTTCATGATTAAAACACTCAACATACTATGAGCAGGAGGGAACTCTTTCATTCTGATAAAGAACGTCGACAAAAAACCCACAACTAACACATTTAAAGACTGAATGCTCTTCCCCTAAAATCAGCAACAAGACAAGGATGTGTACTCTAGTCACTATATCTCTTCATAGATGACATGATAAGTATATGTAGAAAGTTTAAGGAATCCACCAAAAAATTATTAGAACTAATAGACAAGCTCAACAAGGTTGAAGGACACGAGACCAATGTAGAAAAATCACTTATTTCTATATAGTAGCAATGAACAATCTAAAACATGACATTAACAAAGCAATTTCATTTATAATAGCATCAAAAATAATAAAATACTGTGAAAACCACAAAACATTGTTGAAAGAAAGTAAAGAAGATCTAAACAAATGGAAAGACATTTCATTTTCATGAACTGAAGACTTAATATTGTTAAAATGACAATACTCCTCAAATTGATCTACAGAGTCAACACAATCCCCACCAAAATTTCAGCTAGCTTCTGTGAAGTAATTGATAAGCTGATCCTAAAATTCATATGGAAATTCAAGGGACCCAGAATAGCCAAAACAAACTTGAATAAACAGAATAAAGCTCCAAACTCACATTTTCTGGATTCAAATTTATTACAAAGCCAGAGTAAGCAAGATAGTGTGGTACTAGCATAAGAACAGACATAGAACAATTGACTAGAAATGAAAGTACAGGGAGAAAACCAAAAAGTATATGTCTATGATCAACTGATTTTTGACAAGGCTGCCAAGACCATTCAACGGGAAAAGAATAATCTTTTCAAGAAATGATGCCGGAAAAACTGTATATCCACAATGCAAGAGAAGGAAGCTGGGCCCCTAATTCATACTGCACACAAAAATTAAATCATAATGGATCAAGCACCTAAATATAAGAGCTAAAACTGTAAAACTCTTGGAAGAAAACATAGATCAGGCGGGCAGTGGCCTTTTAGATATGACACCAACAGCACAACCAACAAAAGAAAAAACAATTAAATTGGACTTAGTCAAAATTACGAACTTTTGTTCTTCAAAGGACATCGTTAAGTAAAAAGACAACCCCCAAAATGGGAGAGAATATTGCAAATCATACATCTGATAGTAGCCTTATATCTGTAATATATAAAGAACTGCTGTAACTCAATGATAAAAAGACAAATAACCTAATTTAAAAATAGGTAAAGGGTCCGAATAGACCTTTCTCCAAAGAAGATGCACAAATGGCCAATGAGCACACAGAAAGCTGCACGAGCACCTCTTTGATATCACTTAGCCATCGGGGAAATGCAAATTAAAACCCCAGTGAGATCCCACTTTATACCCCCTAGGATGGCTACAGTCAAAAAGACAGGTGATAACAGATGCTGGCAAGGATGTGAAGAAATCAGAAGCTTCACACACTGTTGCTGGAAATGAGCAATGGTGCAACCACTTTGAAAACCGTCAGTTCCTCAAAACGTTGGACACAGAGTTCCTATGTGACCCAGAAATTCAGTTCTGAAGTGTATACCCAAGGGAAATGAATACCCATGACCTCACAAAAACTTGGTCACAGCAGCATCATAATAGCCAAAAAGTGGAAACAACCCAAATATCCATCAACTGACGAATAAATAAATAGGTAAATAAAATGTGGTATATTCAAACAATAGTATTCGGTAATAAAAAGAAATGAAATATTGACACATGCTGCAACATGGATGAACTTAGAAAATATTATGCTAAGTGAAAGAAGCCAGACACAGAATACCACACATGGTGTGATTCCATTTACATGAAATGTCCAGAACAGGCAAATCTATAGAGAACAGAAAGGGCAGGGGTTGCCGGGGCTGGGGTGGGGGGAAGGGAAGTGACGGTAGTGAGCACAGGGATTTCTGCAGGGGTGACGAACAGGTTCTAAGAATGATTGTGATGATGGCTGCACAAATCTGTGAATATACGAAACCCATTGAATTGTACACTCGAAATAGGTGAGCTTTATTACAGTATGTAAATTACATCTCGATAAAGCTGTTACTTAAAAGAGAGAAAAAAGGCATCCATGTAACAGTGGGAGAAGTACGCTCTCCCCCCCCCAATTCAGAAGGATGCATTTCAAAGGCTTCCCCTAAGTCTCTCCTGTTCCAATCATTATTTTCAAGGAATAAAATGCAGGCATGTGGCAGTGGGTGCTGTGATATCCACGTTCCATGTTCTCCCCCATCTTCATTTCAGACTAGAACCTTGTAGGTAAAACCTCACTGCAGAATAACCTTACAGAGAAGGTTCTGTATGATGCCATTTTTCTGTCCCAATGGATGGATGGCTTAGTGTCCCAGCTCTTTTTTATTCTCACAGCGAATAGTTTCTAATGAAATGCTTTCTCTGGTCGCTGGGAAGGGAGTCAGGAGGGTCCTAACTGAGCCGTGTATAAATAGCCTCCCTTCCCAGCCTCAGCAAGCAACAGCTTCCCTTCGTCTTCCTCTTCCACCCCTCCCCAATCATCACCCTCACCAATGTTGCTTTCCAATATTCCCAAAAGACCAACCTAAACAAAGCAAACGTACTGCCAAACAGCAGAAAGAAAACGGGCTTTGGAGTCTGGTAGCCAGGAACGCAAAAATCAACCCTGTCACTTTCTGCTCAGCAAGGTTGGGCAAGCCTAAGATGTCAAATTTGTCAAATAAAGATCACACCATACCCACTGTTAAGACGTATTAATATTTATAGAGTTCCCACCGTGAGCTGGGTGCTGAGGTTACAGACTGAATAACACACAGACTCTGTAGCTGAGAAACCCACTACATAGCACGAGTCCGTAGGAGATGCAGAAATGCAAACAGATCGCTACACCGCAGTGTGATAAATGCCATGAGAGATGGTGTCAAAGAAGAGGGAACGATTAATCCTCTTAATCTGGGGTAGATGTGAGACTTCAATAAGACAATGTGTCCACAGAACACTTGGCACATAGTAGGTGCTCAGAGTGTGAAGTTCTTTCTCTGCAAAGTGGGAATTTGGGGGGAAGTGAGAGTGGTAGAAACTGGAAAGGCCGTGTGCACTGCTCTGGCCGGAGGATCACCAAGGGTTGATTCCGCTAAAGAAAGCTGGGCCTCAGTTTCTGTATGTCTTCCTGCCCAAAGACATGATAACTAGAAAGATATTAGTTATAATAAATTTATAGTAGACCAAATAAATGTTGATGTCCTGGCATTAATATTGTGAATTTCAACCAATAATTCTAACTTTGCCAAATAAAGACATTCTGGACAAATGGCCAAAAGATCCTCGAATCTTCCTTCAGTCGACGCATATTTATTGACTCCCTTCTGTGTGATACCACGTAACAGAGACACAAAATCGAACTTACAACAAGCTTACACATGACTAGGAAAGATAAAACAAGTCCTTCATAATTATAATATTAATACATGGCAGAATAGCATGTTCCATTTATTCTCCACAGCCATTGCTCAAGACTTTGTTCTTGAAACAAAGCAGCAAGATAATATTGACATTGATCCTTTCCCGATCAGACTGTTCCTGTACTCTTAGGCTAATTTCTAGAACTATATATTTATAAATGGGGTTTCCCTTGGTGAAAAAAAGAAATGATAAAGTTTTTCAGTAGAGATTATTCAAGTCCTCAGCGTGCTCAGAACAAAATTTTGGTGAAATGATAGCACCTCTACCACTTATATAGAACCAATTCTGAGGGTCAGTAAATCCATGGCAGTGCGATGAACAAGGTATAATTCGACTCTGGGGGCGACAGTCTCTGTGGCATAAGATGTGGAGATGCCTAAACCGGACACCAGCAAAGCACCTGCCTTGAGGGGAGGGAGCTCAGGTGTGCAGCTGATGCCTTCTCCTGCCCATTCACCTTCTCAAGTGTCCCAGAACAGACTCCTCCCCAAGCCCCAGAGGTCAGGAATAGGTCCAGGTGTGGCACCATGAGGCTGAATCAGAGTCCTTTGGAGGATATTTATGGATCCTGCAGATGAGAAGGCTACGGCACTTTCCTTAGGGATACTAGAAAACAAAACCAGCAGAGGACAACTGACGGAGAGATCTATAGAGAACAACAGTGCTGAGGCTTCTTTTGAATACTGCCATGCTCTACCCTTTGGAATTTCCACTTAGGTAAATACTTATGTATATATATAATTTGATGCGTTTGTTTGTTGACTGATTCCTTAAGCTATTTTGGACTGGGTTTCTGTTGCCTGCAACCAATAAAGTTCTAATTAAAGGGAGTCACTGCGGCTTTCTTCCTTGGTATATATTATTATGGGAATGGGGTAACCAAGGTCACCTAGAAATCTCACATGATCCATTCTTCCTGCCCATTTTTCCAGGTCTCTTGAAAAGTTGTCACTTTCCCTCTTGAATTCATTTCCTAAAATTTTACTCTATGACTCGTTGCCCTTATTGAAAAGGACATTTCATCATTTCTAGAGAGTTCTTGGTACAACAGAAGAGTGGTGCTCATCTAACGTTTCTTTGAAAAGAGGAGGCTGGCATTCGAACAGGGAACTGGCAAAGCGCAGCGCAATGAAAGGAGGCCCCTCCTAGAAGTTCCTCACCTTTAAACTTCTGAAAAGTGGTCAGATCTCTCTGTCCCTCTCTCCTCTGTAGCAGAAACTAACGCAGAATCCTCATGTTTATGGAGAGAACCTTTTTTCAATGATTATAGCTGATTGCCGCTCAAGTGCCAGCTCTAAACACCCGCTCGCCTGCCGATGCCTTGTCTGTACCTGACATCCTGAGCAGCGATAGCTGGGATTGCTCAAAGGACCGAGAGGCAATTGATCACCCTCATCTTTCTATTTCCTTTTATTTTATCTGCCTTCTGCTTCCCTCTGAGAACAAAGGCAGAGAAAGCAGACAGAGTAAAGAACAAAACCTATTGGGAGGCAACTTTTACCAGAAACTGTGGAAAATCTGTAAGACTTTTTGACCAGGGTTGAACCAGATCAGCGCCTCTGTGGACTGCGCGGTGGCTCACTCACAAATCCACGCAAGGTTACCCGCAGGAGTGGCAGCTTCCAAACTGTCACTTGGTCCAAACTATTATATATCAACCTTGGCTGGAGAACTTAAAAAAAACCTAGAATCTTTGTAGAGTCCCAGGACTTGGCAGTTTTTAAAAGCACTCGCCCACCTCAGCCAGGTGATTCTGTTATGTAGCCAAGGTAGAAATTCACCTGTCTATATATACATCCAAATAAACTCTTTATTCAGTCATTGCAATTATTCGGCCAATTTTGGCTGTCACCAAAATGGCCTCCAGCAATGCCTAAGGTACTTTCATTGTTTCCTCTCTACCAGGAGATGATTATGTCTATCAGTTATGAAGTATTTACTGCATGTCAGGCTATAGAGCACTTCACATTTGTTATCCCTAATCTTTGCAACAACCCTGGAAAGTAGTATCATTCCCATTTTCCGCCAAAGAAATGGAGAAACAGAGAGGTTAAGGAATTTGCCCAAGATACAGCACAGAAATTATGTGGTACAGCAGGATTCAAACCCAAGATGACCTTAACCCCAAAGCTTGCCCTCTCTCTTTGATAAAGAGTACCCCTGGGCGGGGCGCGGTGGCTCACGCCTGTAATCCTAGCTCTGTGGGAGGCCGAGGCGGGCGGATTGTTTGAGCTTAGGCATTCGAGACCAGCCTGAGCAAGAGCGAGACCCCGTCTCTACTAAAAATAGAAAGAAATTAATTGGACAACTAAAAATATACAGAAAAAACTAGCCAGGCATGGTGGCGCATGCCTGTAGTCCCAGCTACTCAGGAGGCTGAAGCAGGAGGATCGCTTGAGCCCAGGAGTTTGAGGTTGCTGTGAGCTAGGATGACGCCATGGCACTCACTCTAGCCAGGGCAACAGAGTGAGACTCTGCCACAAAAAAAAAAAAAAAAAGAGTACCTCTGTGTGCTTTACTCCTGGTTTTACTTTTTTTTTTTTGCTTTTGACATAATCCAAAGTGTTTTCAGTTCATATCCTTCTAATTTTCCATGTGTGCAAATATATGACTATGTAAAAACTAGCAAAAATTGAAGAGAAATACTCATAAATTCAAAATAAGTCCCTTATTTTGCATATAAAATGTGAGTGCTTATTATTTTTTTTAATTTCTCCAATTCTAGAAAGCAGAGACAAATGGCAAGACCTGTTACCAGACCACCTTCAGAACTCCAATGTCCATTTGTAATATGAACGTACTTCATTGAGCAAGCTTGTTTTGCTTAGTTTAGTGAATATACAATTGGTTTGGACCATATAATTACTGGAGGTGAACTTTCTAGTAATGCATATCCCAAGACACCAGTTACCTAAAATTGATACCTCTTTCTATTCACTTTCCTGAAATACTCATATTACTGGTAAATCTGGGGATGTCCCTTGGACATCCTTGGAAAGCAAACTATAATACAATATTCTATTAAAAATTGTTAAATGTGACAGTTGGTATAATAGCTGCTAACCGCTAGAAAACATAAAGCATTTATACATGGCATCTGAAAATACAAGTTTTCATTTCTAACACAATGTTTAAATGTGACTGTAATGTGGTACCTTTACAAACTGGACAAGATGTTCCAGTCAGCCTCAGAGAACTCCTATTTCGGTAAAGGTGTGATGAATTAAGTTGTACCTCAGAGATCATCTGGCTTAGCCACCCCTCATCTCCTGGCAGTGACCTACCTAGCTATTTCTCAAGGTGACAAAGCTACTATCTAGTGGTAGGGCTGGGACTGAAGGTCAGATTTCCTTTCTCCCAATCCAAAGTTCATGTAAAATTCATTTATGATTGACTCTAAATCAATTCACAACTCAAGTGGGCTCTGTGATAGTTATTTTCTTTTAGCTCAAAAGTCCACTAATGTCTTTAGAACCAAATCTCTTCAAAGCTCCCATTTGTTGGCTAAACACTGCATTTTCATGGAATATTCTTCATAATTCAGCATTGTGAGTTCTTCAAGTTAGGTGAAGTCCTTAAACAATAATGAAGATGACTAATTATAAGTTAATACTCTAGTTACAAACTTTAAAGAAGTCTTACACAGATAAGCAGATACTGAGTGAATTCCATTTGTATAAAATTTGAAAATAGGCAAAACACATATATGGTGGGGGGATCCCATCAGCGGCTGACTCTGGGGATTGAGGGTGGGGGCAGGGATTTGCTTGGAAGGGGTGTGAGGAAACTTGGGGACGATGTTAATGTTCCCCATCTTCATGGGGATTTGGGTTATGCGAGAGCATGCCTTTGTCAACGCTCAGTACATGTACAGTTACAATCTGTGCACTTCATTGCATGCAAATTTTATCTAAAAATAGCCACAAACACTGAATTTTAGTTAATAAAGTGCTTCAGGGAGAGTATTGCAATCTTCAGCAATTTATTTTGAAAGGCATCAAAAATACTATGAATTCATGGATAGAGAGAGGAATGGATTGATAGGTGGATATATGATAAAGCAAGTATAGCAAAATACTAATGGCAGATTCTATGTTTTGGGTACATGGGTGTTCGTTGTAAGATTTGAATTTGCTGCATATTTGAAATAATAAAATCATAAAATGGTGAAAAAAAGACTTAAAACAAGCACACTCTGTGGACATTGTTTGGTGCCTTAATGAAGAAACCAACTATAAAAAGAAATTAGACAACCGGGGAAGCATGTGTATGAACTGGGTGTTACTAGATGATGCCGAGGAATTACTGTTCATTTTGTTGAGCAGGATCACAACATTGTGGTTACACACAAAAATCTCCGTATTTCTCAAGATGCATATTAAAATGCTGCAGGTGAAAAGAGCATGATGTCTGAGCTTTGCTCTAAGAGACTTGGCCAAACGGAAGGGGAGGATAGTGCAGCAGCCCTCACAGCTGTAAAATCTGTGTGACAGGTACACTGAAATTCGTATTTTATTCCCTCTAAACTTCAATGTATGTTTGCAATTTTTAAAAAATGAAACATAACAGCACACACTTATATCAAGACTGCAAAAATCAGAGGGCTAGTCAAAATTCTCCTAAATTTTTGAAATTATAACAATCTGTGATTGATGTAATTGTACTCCTCTTTCATTAAAAGTATTGTTAGGATGTAGATTTTCTTTTTAAAAGTAAAGTAAATATGATTTCAATTTGCTACTAGAATTTCAAAAATTAAATTCCATGACTTCTTGGAATGAATTAGAAACACCCTGGTCATAAGTGCGGTTCCTGGAACCGTTGCATGAGGCATATTAAATCAGAGGGAGTATTTATTCACTCACTCGATAAATGTGTGCTTAATGCCTTTCTTTTGCAAACTCCGTAGTAATATAATTATAACCCTCAATAAACATTCTATAAAGATGTCATAAGACCCTAAAACACTTTTGGGGGGACCCCAAAACTACTAGCTATGCCTAAATAATTCTAACATATCTAGTTGTTACATTAAAAAATATAACCAAAAAAATTTCATCTACTTGACCCTGAACAACTTGCCTTAATTTTGTATTTAATGAACTGATTTGAGGTGCAAATGGACTGACTGATTAGGTAAGTGTAGCCTTACTAGGATAAGCACATAGCACACGAACTTGTGAATTTATCAGACAAATGAATTAGGAGGTGGTTTAAAGTCATCTAACAAAATAATTCTTTACTTATCAAAATGATCTACCACAACATTCTCTCATGTTTCTTCAATACATTTAAAACTTGATTGTTTCACCAGATTTCCCTTTAGAACAATTTTTCAATAACAAATCTATCACAGAAAACACTGACTATGATCTGTGACATTCTTTGGTTTGTTTTATATCATATCTCTTACTCAGGTTTCACCTGTTTCTGAATTTCAAGTTCTAAGTTTTTTAAAAAATGTCTGCAAGTCAATATTTAAACTGGCCTCTGGCAACAACTATGTCCTTCACTTAGTTCCACAATGTTAAAAACTAACAGCAATATAAAACAAGAGATCCAGGTGACTGAAGTTGTAACTTGGAATCCAAATGCTGCACAGAAGATCAGCTGGTGGCTTCACTGATTATAAAGAGTGAAGCAAACACAGAGAAACAGTCCTGGTTTTAATTTGAGCATAATCTAAGCTTGAACTTGATCATTGCAATTTGGAGCCACAGCTTCATGTAGAAACACGAAGATAAAAGTTATAGGTGAAGGTAGGATGGCAAAGATGATGTGGAAAGCAGAAAGAAGGTTAGGGTGTAAAACCTATCTAGGTTCTGCCACTTACAGTTTTAACCTCAGAGGGTAGAGGGATTCACAGCCCATCCTTCACATAGTCAGATCCTGAAAACAAGTACCTGGACCAGTGCTAGCCAAAAGAACTCCCTGTGATGACAAAAATATTCTGCATCTGCATTGTCCAGTACAGTAGCCACTAAGCAAGTGCCACTGAACACTTGACATGTGCTTAGTGCAAAGAAGGACCTGCATTATTTATTTCATTTAATTTTAACTAATGAAACATGCACAGCTGCACTGCATGCTGCTATTGGCTACCATACTGCACAACACAGGTCTAGGTTCACAGGGTAGTTCCCGGAGAGAAGAACAAGAGATTTGGGACAGAGTTGGATCAGTAAGTCTAGAAATGCTGCATCCAATCTGGTCGAGGAGCTCAACTAATTAATGCCTTTCCCATTCCAGCGGTGAGAAAAGGCTTCAGGACCAATTAATACAGTATTCATCAGGCTGGGTGCAGTGGGAGGCCAAGGCGGGAGGATCGCTTGAGCTCAGGAATCCAAGGTTGCAGTGAGCTATGATCACGCCACTGCACTCCAACCTAGGTGACAGAGCAAGGCCCTGTCTCTTAAAAAAAAAAAAAAAAAATTTGTCAACTTCCCTGAAGATTCAGTAGATGTACAGATGAGAATCAGATAAAGCTTCCCTTCCTGACACTGACGTTAATCACACACACGATCACTTCCACCACCACGGGCCCGTGGCAGTGAGGGGCAGTGAGGGCCTGGCATATACGACATTCTTCCACCCATCCCTGCTTCCCCGAGAAGTTTCCATCCGTGCAGTCTTGAACACTGACATGATCTAAAACCCTGGTGCTGGCCAGTCAGCTCACCAGAATGAGTTTACACAAAGGTCAAGTTTGAGCATTTTAGAACCAGGTTTGACTGCCTTTCTTCCTGGATTACAAGGGTGGGTGTGCCATGTTGGATAAATCACCTGTTATGTTATCATGTTGACACATTTCCCACAGCAAATTTGTTTGATGTGTTCTTGTTACTCTGTTCAGAAAAAGGAGTCTAGAAGTTCATTCGATGAATCCAGCCTGGTCTGAATTGAGGGGAAGTCATACATGAAGGAGGAAGTGGACCGAACTCCCTGAGTGCTGTTGAGAAATGTTCCCAGCTGAGACAGTGTTTTCCGGTCTCTCCAGCGGGGGTGGGGGAAGGGAGGAGAGGCCAATGACTGCTTGGGAATCAGTAAGCCTTCAGTGACACGGAACTTGAAAATAGTTGGTTTGTTAGGCCTGGAAAGATATAAGACGGTGTTGTGTCATAGAGTCAGAACCAGTGACTAAAATCTGACATTTATATCTTCCTTCTTCCTTCATGTCCTGTCTTTGAAACAAGCACTACAAAGAATTGAAATCAGAACCTAAAGCTGAGAGGGAAGAACAAATGTAATAGAAATACAATGAGTTCACAGTCACGGTGGCTCACGCCTATAATCCCAGCACTTTGGGAGGCCAAGGTGGGAGGATCACTTGAGCCCAGGAGTTTGAGGTTGCAATGAGCCACGATGACACCACTGCACTCTAGCATGGGCGACAGAGCAAGACCCTGTCTCAAAAAGAAAACAACAACAACAAAAAAAACCCAGAAGAAAAAAGAAAAGTGCCACTACCAGTATAAAGGGGAAGGTTAAAAACCTTCCCATGGTCACTGCTCACTGCTGCCCTCCACCTTGGACAGTGTTTACTGTCATTATCTTATAGATTTGCCAGTAGGAGGCATTTAATTATTTCAGTTATTTTTAGAAATAACATGTATTAAATGTTTCTTCTGATTCTACAAGAAACCCATGTTCACCATGGAAAACATGGAAAAGCTTAAAATGGGGGGAGAGAAACAATATATGTATACATTTTTTATACACACACAGACACACTTGAGGGTATAGCTAGAGGTTTCTCATTAAAGAAAGGAAAGCAAAAGAGGAGACGACATGGGAAATACGGATAATTAGAAATGAAATTGTAAACTCATTACGAGTGGGAATTAGGATGTTCTGATTCTTCAGAGATCTTCTATTTTGCATTCCTTCTTTGGAGCAGAATTCCATTAGTGGGAACACTGGGTTAACCATTTTTGAGTATACATTGCCACACTGGTTTTCGAATGGGGCACACCAATTTGTGTGGCCAAATGAGTAAGCTGGGTTTTTTCACGGCAGGGAAATGGTACCCCACTATTGTTTTAATTTGCAGGTTATATGTGATATTGACTTTCTTCCTTATGTTGTAAACCAGTATTTTTCTTTTGTAAACTAGACTGTTTCTTTCTGCTTCCACCCAACCTCAGATTCTATGATAAAGGCCTTGTTAATAGAAAGCAAATTAATAAAATATTGGATTATTTGTGTTGCATATCCCTCCCCACCAAACAATTATCACCATTAATTTAATTTGTTCGCATTCCACCCACATTCTTTATTTTTATATGGCCCAGAAATATGCCATTTGTGAGGTATCTGCCAATAGCAGATTCTTTACCAAAGAAGTACTTAGGGAAGACCAAGGACTGCCAACTTCTGAAGGTAAATTGTGAAAATGAAAGTTTTTTTAAATGTTGTTTGTTTTCTGTTTTTTGGAATAAGAACAAGATTCCTTAATTTTCCTTTATGCAAAGATAAGACTTTTATCTTTTAAAGATGCTAGACTAAAATTTATAAGCCAGCATTCCCTCATATTTAATTTTTCTATAACAACAGTACAATATTCAAATCAATGTTATCTCCTAGAATTAAAAAAATATATTTTTGGCCGGGGACAGTCGCACACGCCTGTAATCCCAGCACTTTGTGAGCTGAGGTGGGAGCACTGCTTGAGCCCAGGAATTCGAGACCAGCCTGAGCAACACAGCAAGACTGTCTCTACAGAAAATCAATATAAAAATTAGCTGGGCACAGTAGTGCTCGCCTGTAGTCCCAGCTACTGAGGAGACTGAGGCAGGAAGATCACTTGAGCCCAGGAGTTTGAGGTTGCTGTGAGCTACAGTGATGCCACTGCACTCTATCCAGGACCACAGAGCGACACTCAAACTCAAAAAAAAAAAAAAAAAAAAAGAAAGAAAGAGTCCAGTTCTGTTCATGTGTGCAAAATTCCTTCCAGGGAATCCTGTTTGAAGGGAAGGCAAACTAAGATTTCTCGAACACCCATGCTGTGCCAGATACTTTCATATACTGCACATTATTCCAGTCAATCCCAACAATAACCACCAAAGGCTGGTGTACATTTGTGGAAAGAGTCAAAGTGCTGTACAGAGAAGCCACCGCACCGGGAAGGGCAGAGGGCTCCCCGCTGCTGACTGGCTCTCATCATATCGTACAGGAAAAGACCAGCATGATGGCAACCTTCTGGCAATGTTTGTGGTTTCCAAGTGGCTTCCAAGACCCCTTTCTGGCTGACTCGATGTCTCTGAGACCATCCTGACTGCCAGCCAGCATTTGTAGCTATCTTAGGTGCTGGACACCACTTGATTCTGCTGCTTCTGCTACCTAAAGACTTTGCTCTTTGGTGGAGCAAGAGAATGATTCAGATGGAACCAAATAAGCATGGCTTTCATGCTTCTCTCC
The DNA here is from genome assembly GCF_000956105.1 of Propithecus coquereli. Classification (NCBI taxonomy): domain Eukaryota; kingdom Metazoa; phylum Chordata; class Mammalia; order Primates; family Indriidae; genus Propithecus; species Propithecus coquereli. Next base: position 311,622 of record NW_012146412.1, on the reverse strand, counting down.
AATTTTTCTTCACAAAAATTTGAGAGTTGGCAACATACGTAACCTAAACATCTGTACCCCCATAATATGCTGAAATAAAAAAAAAAATTTGAGAGTTAAAGAGATCTTGGGGATCACCTGACCAACCTCCTGCCAAAGGAGCTGCCCTTTCTCCAGCATCCCCAACAAAGGGTCACCCAATCTCGCTGAGGAAGACACCCCTCTTCAGACACAATCTGACTCCATGGCAACCAAATCTGGTTTTCCTACAGCTCTGGTTTAAAATCTGAATCCAACCAGGACATGTCTTTGTCTAATTCTAAAGAAAACACCCATTTGCCAGGAGGATGTGTTGAGGTAAGTCAAGACTTGTCAACAATTTGTTCTAGGGCTCTGTACTTGCCTCAATTATAATTGAGAAGGTAATTAAAAGGTTATTTTCTGATGGGTGGCAGGATAGCACAAGGCAACTGAATGCACTTTGGAGGTCAAAGTGAGAATTGGGAATAATATACATAGGGTACATGGTGCAGTACTTGACACTGATATACTGAGTGTACAATGAGACAGTATGATTTGAGAAACCGTATAGCCCAAACAGTGTTGCAAAAGGAACTGTTTTTAATGGCTGACACTGTTCCCCAAACACTGCAGGTGGCAGCGTGAGCCAGTGGGCAGAGCTGGAGGTAGGAAATCCGGATGTCAGCTCTTTTACCAACCAGCTGCGTGACCTTAGTGTCTCTATTTCAACTTTCTCATATACAAAATGGGCATGTTTAACATTGCAGCATTAAAAAAAAGAGTAAACATGAAAATTATTTGAGAAAGTATTTTCTTAAAAGTACACAAATACAAGATATTGTTCCTGTGGTTGTTCATAAAGTTAAAAAGAATCAATTCAAGACAACCTTTGATGACTGCTTTCAAGCAGTCCCATATAAAAGAGGCTTTCTATCAACTGTGAAAATAATAAGTCTTTGTAGCAGAGAATGTGGGCAACTCTTGCTCTCTGTTTCTAGAAGTGACTTAAACTGCTTGACTGAGCTTCCTCTTTCCCTCTTCCCTGAGTAAAAAAAAAAGAAATAAAATAAAAAAAAATGCTTGACTGAGATACTACCTGGGTGTATTTCATCGAGCAAAGGGTGGGTTAACCAGCCTATGTGGCCTCGTTGAAACAATGATGTGACCACACATGCTTTATAACATTAATGCAAAGTTAAGAACATAACCTCTTTAATTCACAATTAAAAAAAGTCGAAAGGGCACATGCCCCCTTTTGTTAGTCTAAGTAAGGACATTCTGAGCAAGTGTCTGGTAATTTTTTTGTGTTACGCATTTGTGCATCTGTATCTGGATGGAAAATTGAAGAAGGTAGTAATGAAAAGGAAATTTAGAAACTGTAGGCCCTCACCCCTACCCTGGACTCTGTTCATTTTCAAGATGTTTAGTTGAGAGACTTTACACCCATCCAGTCAGCAGGCAGTCTTCAGTGAGTTAGAATTTCAAGCACTTTCTTAAACTCCACTTTAAAACACATGACCTTTGACTCCCAGGAAATTTCTCAGCAATTCTGACTTGAAATTTCTAACTTTCTTATAGCGATTAAATATTTCTTTATTACGCATACATACTAAAAACTGATCTTAAAAAAAAAATCAAAAATTGCCAAACACAGGAATATACCATGTGCACCTGAAAATATAAACTATTCATAAGCAAAAATGTAAAAATACAGAAAGAGCCTTATTTTTAAAGCAAAACAAATTTGAAGGGGAAGAGAAAATGACCCAAGGAAAAAAGTCAGGTCAATGGCCAGCTCCCCACAGAGGACCTGCAAGTGTGCGCTGTTCTGCGAAGGCCGGGCCTGGGGCGGCGGTGGGGGCTTGGCCTCCACAGCGCTCTGGCATCGTTTTTGCCAGGATGGGGCTGCTCCCTGGCGTAACCAACAACGTTTGTTTTCAGCTCAGCCCAACTGTAAGGTCGTGAAACGTCTCTCACGCTCACTCTCCTCACGGACAGAACAGTGGCGGTCACCTCCTAGGGCGGTTATTTCGGTTCAATAAACAGCCAGTGTCGAGCACTCAGCAAATACACTCCCAGGAGCAGACTCCTCTCCTTCCAGCCTTTCAGGTGATAACATTTCCATCCCACCTTTTATGACCTCACTTAACTTTAAAGGGCCGGCACATACAGGGAATGATTTTCAGCTCAAATAATCCTATTTTTAATTCCCTAAAATGTCTTACATGTGGTCTGTTCTTACAAAGAAATACTATGCGGCAACCAAAAAACAGATTATAACATGAAACTACATGGATGAACATCACAGACATACATGTCAAGTGAAAGAAGCCACATATAAAAGAGCACACACCGTATCATTCCATTTTTATGACGTACAAGAACAGCCAGAGCTAATCTACGGTGATAGAAGTTGGAATAGTGGATAGAAACTAACGGAAGATCAGTGAAAGGAAGGGGGGGTCAGAATAGCAGTTTTCTGTGGGGGGCACGGGAGGTGACAGGAGGAGAGGCCCAAGGGAGCCTTCCGGGTGCTGGAATGCCGTGTGGCTCGATCCGGGTGGTGGCTGCACGGGCGTGTGTGCATACGTGTGACGATGCATCAGACTGTGTGCTTGAGTTGTGCCCTCTACTAGCTTTATGTTATACTTCAACAAATGTTTTAAAATCATTTTTTTCCAAAGCACTAATTTGGCTTAATCTTGGCTTTTTCTCTGATGCTTTCTTCCAGTCTCTTTCACATTTACACGAATGATAAACTTTTCACTGGTGCCTCATGACTGTAGGAATTACTGTAAGTAAAATTTTCCAAATAATTGAATTTATCCATTTAAGCGAGAAAACTATTACATCCTTGGGTGAAAATATTTCTATAATGATTTGTACTCCTCACTACCATTTTAAACAGGGGCTATGAAGCACATTCTTCTTGGTGAACCAAGGTTATCTCCAGAAACTCGTACGGTGGAGCTCGGCTGAGATGAAGCGATGGTTTAAGGGGCTGTTGCTTCTACACTGGATGACAGTTATTTTTGCCCATTCTTCGTTATCTGCTGCTGTTTCTCACTGTTGCATGCCTGTCTCTAACCATCTCTGTCCTTCTCATATCTTTCATTCATTTATTCATATATTCAGCACATATCTTTAGAACACCTGGCGTGTGCCAAGCACTGGATATAGCGATGAATAAAACACTCATGGTCCATGACCTAAGGAAGCTTATATTTTAGCAGAAGGGCCAAGTATAAAACAAGTGTGATGTGTGGCTTGAAGGCAAAAGTATAGGACCTTATTTAGGGTTCTGGGAAGGTCACCTTGAAGAAGTGACATTTAAGAACCGAGAGGTAAGAACCTAGCCAAAAGCGAGCCCTTAGTATTTTCTGAATGAATGAATGCATGCCTGCATGGTCATTAGCCAAGTAAAGAGGAGAAGGAAGAGTTCTGAATTTATTATGCACTGAGAAACCAGAAATTTAATTGAAAAATGTCTAACCTAGGAGTTGACAGGCACTGACTGAGGCCCTGGCAAAATTCATGGCATTAATTCGGGCTGCTGTGAAGACTGTTTTTTGCCTTACCTAAGACCTTGAGTTGCCGGACAACTGAAGGATTTTTAGTTACCACTCAGCTGACCTACACATATTCGGTTTTTATTTCCTCTTGCAAAAACGAAACCAGCGACGGACGGCACAAGTCCCCACGGAAGTTCCTCCAGGTTGCCTGCATAGCTCTGACCCCGAGCCACCGTGTGTGTGACTTTTCTGGCACAGTCACCAGAATCACTTTGAAAGGCTGTCGCCCACCCAAACCTTAACAAAGCCACAACAGCTCTGTCCAGGAAGGCCAAAGCAGGCCTCCTTGGGCATAATCGCATGTTGCAAAATGCCATTTAATTCGGGGCCTATTATTGTCCCCAGAGATTTCACCTTCATGACATTTTACACGTCAAGAAGAATTTACAGTCTAAAGGATGGAACGAACAAATACTAACAACCCTGTCGAGAGATGTTACTAAATTCTATGCCTTATAAAGCCAACCTGACATAAAAGATTTATTATCATATCACATTTAATAGCAGCAGAGTTTAAAATGCCAGAGATGTGGGCAAAGTTATTCAAGGCTTAATTTGATGCATGACTTGATCCATCAACAAACTATCAGGAAACTGTAAGAACCCCTAAGGAGAGGCGTAAATACAGCCGTTAGTGATCTTAGTTTCTTTACTGTTCTGCACAGATCTTTAGAACTTGAAAGGTGAAACAACCAAACAAAGGGCTTGCATAAAATATAGACTTTCCCGATCAGATAAAGGGAAACAAGGAGTGACAAGTATGGAGAAATGATTTGCTTTTAGACTTTTCTCCAGAGTCTTTCTGTTCTTTTGGTAAAATTTCAGACTTAAAGCATCAATCTACTTTAGAGAGTGTGGCACTAACGCACAAGTTCTTTCACTGGTCAGGGTCTACATTTTGGATTTATGTCATATCCCAGAAAGTCAAAAGCCTGATAGATCCTTAAGCAAATCTAAGTAGGTCTCTGTGACGGGCAAATAGACAGCAAGGATCAAAATCTTAAAAGACAGGTAAGAAAAGGTAAATCCACTTGTCAAAAGTTACATAAACTTTCAGTGGTGAGAGCAGTGAAATGATTTGCTGCTAAACTCTATTTTCTGATATGCATATAAAAAGATATTGAAGATATCTGCCATCCCTCCAGAGAATTCCTTTGACCTCCACAGTTGTTAGATTTAATCCTATTTGACTAAATGTACAAAGCCACAGTGCAGTTTTTCCCATGGAGTAAGTTTCCTCCTAATTCTGAAACAATCATTTATTCCAGCCACTTTACAATGACTAGAAACTTGTCATAGGAAAGATCTTTGGCTCGTTGCTGCCAGCTGACGCTGGGCAAAAATGTACCCAAATCATGTTCTTTCATAATCGATGAGCTCTGACCTTATACCTATGCCTCCTACTGTAAGACACAGCAAACAGGCCAAAGATGCCACATGCTTGTCATAGGTGTCCGCGTCTGGCACAGCATTATTACAATTGATCACATGTAAACATTTGATCAAGGCTCTACCTTTATCATATACGCTCATGCTTTCTACCCCAAAAAAGTTAGACCATAAAGACTTAGTATTCCTGAGAAGTATTTATTCATTAGTTTCTCCAAAACCACGACCAGGATATAAAACGTCACTCTCATGCTGCGATGTTCTAAAAACACAGATTTGAGGATAAGAGGCCATCTTTCAAGCTGACCTTTAATTTGTTGTTATCTTGTCTAAATTTAACAGAATCAAGGGCGGGG